>NC_056543.1:31206541-31514041 GCF_910596095.1 Thunnus maccoyii
CAAAGGCATGATCACCTTTGGTTTTCAGTTGAGCGTGAAGGGCAACCAGTAAGCCCTGGTCAGAAGGCCTAAGTGACCTACTGGTGATATAAGGATAGAGCAGGTCAGAGATTTACACAGGTGCCTGACCATGCAGGGCTCTATATGTGAAAACAAGAACCTTAAAATTAATCCTAAATTTGATGGGAAGCCAATGTTAAGATGATAAGATGGGTGTGATGTGAGTCATTCTGCTGGACCTGGTCAACAGTCTTGCTGCAGCGTTCTGGACCATTTGTAGATGGTCCAGGGACAACTTGCTAAGGCAGGTGCAAAGGGAATTGCAGTTGTCTAGCCGGGATGATACAGAAGTGTGAATAATCATCTCTAGCTCATGTTATGATACAACAGACCTGAGTTTATTAAATGGAAGAAACATGTATGGGTTAACGATTTGATATGTTGCTCAAAGTGTATACCCTGATCAAATGTAACACAGAGATTTCTAAGATTAGACTGTACAGCTGAAGAGAAGGGATCCAATACACTGGACAACCTGACTAAACCTAAACCTGACAACTAAAGGCAGATAAGACCTCAGTCTTACCTGTGTTTAGTTGTTAGTTGTTAGCCATCCAGTCCTTTATGGCAGTCAGAGAACTGTGCAAAACAGTTTATCTCATTAGGTTTAAAAGAGACATACAGCTTAATATCATCAGCGTAACAGTGATAAGAGATACCTTTAAACTTGCTAATAATATGACTTAAGGGAAGCATATACAGAGCAAACAGTATAGGACCCAAGACGGAACCCTGGGGCACACCACAGGAAAGAGCAGCAGTTTCGGACATGTAGGGACAAAGTGACACAGAAAATCTCCTGTCTGAGAGATAGGAGGAGAACCAGTCCGGGGCACTCCCAGAGATACTCACCCACTGCCTATGCATTTCAATCAGGATGCTGTGATCTACAGTATCAAAAGCTGCACTAAGATCCAGCGGCACCAAAACAGAGCTTTCACCCAGAGTGGAAAAAGAGAGTCAGTTACAGCAGTGTTAATGGTGGTAGTAGTGTTGCAAGTAGTAATAGTAGTAGTAGGGGTAGTAGGAGTGGTATGGTAGCAGTTGTAGTAATAGTAAAAAAAAATTGTAGTAGTAGTAGTAGTAGTGTAACAACCTTGGTATTGGTAATTATTTTTAAAGGTAGTGGCAGTATTTAGTTGCTGCAGGAGTTGGGGTAGCGGTAGTAGTAGGCTAGTCCGCATAAAATACGTGTAGTAGTACTTGTGTAGATGATGTAGTAGTAATAATACTAATAATAGTGGTAGTAATAGCAGAAAAAGAGAATTTTAAAAAAGTCAATTAAAGTAGTGGTAATGGTGGTAGTAGTAGGTGGAGGCATAATAGTAGTGCTTCAACCCTGATATTAGTAATTATTGATACAAGTAGGTGAAGTAGTAGAAGTTGTTGCCATAGTAGCATTCATACTTGTAGTACTAAGACTACTACTTGTAGCAGTAATAATAGCATTAATTATGATGAATAAAAGTAGTGGAGATAGTCATAGATGAACGACTGTTTCTATATGGGATATTGAATCTCACCAGATGTTGCATTTGAATCGGTTAGTCAGTATTGATCCCCCCTTCCCCCTTCTCCTCACACTGTCTCCCTCTCCTCCCTGATTCCAGCTTCCTCCTCCTTCCTCTCGTCCTTCCTCTCTTCCCCCGGTGGCAGACTGAGCTGTAAAAATCAATGGGGAAAATGTCTTGAAACAGCCGATCTAGAAGCCATCTGGTCCTTGGAGTCCTTGGAGACCAGCAGTCTGTCCCAAGGGACAAGACACACAGAAGAAGAAGCAGAGAGAGAGACAAGGAGAGGAACGTTCACATGACACAATGGATGTGTTAAGTCAATAACATGAAAATCCTCAGTGTGGGCTCCACAACATGTGAGTGTTACATAAGACAATTTTTTTAAAATTATTTTTAAAAAATATTTTGACTTTGTCCCGTATTTACATTCAATATCTCCATTCAGTGCACATGCAGAAGTAATAAGTAAGAATGCGGGGCAATATGGGCAAAGTACCTGAATGCATCGCTCTCCGGGGTTTGTCAAAATTGTACCAGTGTTGTGGGAGACATCACATTTGAGTTTCAGATTTTGACCTTTAATTATTGCACCCTTAATTAAACCAATTAATGTAATCTGTAACAGTAGCTGGATGTGTGTCGCAGTTTGTCACTCTAATAGTCTCAGAAGAAGAGACTCATAGAGTTGGAGGTAAAGGTAGGTTTCTGGGAAAAAAGTGAGTAAACTACAATATTGTAGTAAACAGCAAACTGTACAAAGAAGAAAAGAGGCAAGCAAGACAGAACCGAGAAAGGAATGAAAATTGATGAGAAAATGAAATTGAGTGTAAGATAAAGAGGTAAAAGAATCAATGAAAGTAGAATGAAGAAGGGATGAAAGACAGATGAGAAGGAGGAGGAGAATATTTCAAGAGTTGAAGATGAGGAGAGAGAAGGTAGGAACAAAGGAACAGAGTATGAGGAGGAGGGATGAAAGTGGATAAGAAGGGGAGAATGGGAAAAGGAAGGAAAGAAGAAAAGGGGCAGTACGATGGGGAGATGACAAGAAGAGGAAACAAGAGAGTGAAGAAGGGAAGGAAGTGAGTGACAGAAAAGCTACAGATGCAATCATCTTGTAAAAATCCACCAACACAGGTTTTGTACAAGTCAAATGTTTTGAGAGCTTGTTAGAAATGATTTCTGCCATCTGATCCCTTAAAAGGCTTCATGATTCTCTATAATAAACCTTATACAGGAACTGTCTGTCTGTCTGTCTGTCTGTCTGTCCTGAGGGGTTAGGTTCACTCAGTCATGTGATCATCATTAAAGAAGAGACCATAGAGAAAAATCAACTGTCATGACCGCATTATCAAGACCTTCTACCCAACATTTACATATAATTTATATTTTATTTAGCCCTAAAAATACAAAATAAAAAGTCCTAAATGAAGAAAATCCTGCTAATATAATGAGATTATTTCAACATCTTTCCAACATAAATCAGCATATTTACCAGATTTTTTATCACAATCAAGAACATTTTTTTGAGGAATTGAGATTTCAAGGACACAATAACAAAATAATTGAAGATGCTGACTTTTTTGGCAGTGAAACCACTTAAACTGAAGCCTGTGAACACTGGGTGTGAGGGTTCATTTATATCCACTGATTGGAGGCCTTAAGGTTGCCTACTTTTTTTTCAAACAAGAGTAACACTCTTTGAAAATGGTGTTTTTGACCTCCAGCTCCTGCAGTGATGTACAGATGTACTCCAGAGCCCTGTGACATCACTGCTGGATAAACTTCACTTACCCACTATGTTATTTAATATTTCAAGCATCATATTTTCATAGCATGAACCATGACTCACCATGATGTTTAAATAAAAACATAACGACAAAAAAGTTTTTTTCTGTACTGAAAATATACAAAAATGTACCAAATAATGAACCCAAGTATGTTAAGTTTGTGTACACCTTTTATTATCATGTTCTGACATTAGTATATATTGCCTTTACACCTACTGTGTGTAGTGTGTAAAAATGCTGATGAAGGTTGATCATTATTTGTACTCCAAAAATAAAAAAGGGGGATAAACTCTTGAAAACTGAATGAGTGGAGCTCTGCCCTCACTGCATCCCTGCTCTCTGCGCACACATCACCACATGTTAACCACATGGAGGAGTCTCTGCCGTGAAGCTGTCACACCTCACCAAAACAACACACTATATCATCAACATTACTGCTGCTGCTGCTGCTGACGCTCAGCTGGGTTTTTCTCCGCACACTCATGCCACTGTTTACGTCTGTTTTGTCGCCGTCGCAACTTCGCAGAATCGCTCGCGGTTTCTCTCCTCTCCTCTCTGGCTGTGCAGACTGTAATGACTGAGGTAGGAATGCTGCTGCTTTTATATAGGCCTCTAAAAATAACTCACCCCCTCACTGCCATGTAGGGCCGGACTGACAGCCTCCCGGAGCCAATAGCGTCTATGCTTCTCTCAAAGCTCCGCCCTCAAGCTCAGTCTCAGCGCCTCCTTAATTGGACGCCAGTGACATCATCAACCCTATTTACCTTATTAGGTCACGCATGAAATTGATTGACAGGTGGCTCCTCCCCCGCCTTCCTCCCCTCTCGCGCCGGTCGCCTGGATTGCAGCGGGGTCCAGTCTGCTGCTTGGAGGAGCGAACCTGGCAACCTGGCAGCTTGTACGGAGATTGGCAATCTGGCAATGCGGAAATAGATCTGGCACCCCCGATCCCGAACTGAGGAGAGAGGCGTGACAGAGCGAGCAGAGAGGAGAGGGGATTGCATTGACAAAGATAAAATAATCAACTCTTTCTTTCCTGTTACCTTTTTTTCTTTTTTTTATTAAAGTGCTCAGGTGCGCTCATCTGCACCAGCTGGGTTCCCCCCCCCACCCCCCAGCATTTGTTTTTTTTAAATTTGTCAAGTCTGAGAAGAGGATAGAAGAAGTGCGTTTTTATCGTTTGGATTCCGTACTTCTTTACCGACTTCTGTTTTTTGCATCAAGCATGGATGTGTTGGCGAATTACAGTATTTTCCAGGAACTCCAACTCGTGCATGACACTGGTTATTTCTCCGCGATGCCTTCCCTGGAGGAGAACTGGCAGCAGGTCAGAGATGATGCGTTTTCTCTTCTTTTCCGGGGTCAAAAACTGGGAATAAATATCATGTGTGCGCTAGGTGATGTTTTCTGTGTGTGCTTTTAGTGTTTTGCATCAGTGGAGCGCTCCGGAGCGGCAGCAGCAGCCCCGTGTAGTTGCGTCTTTTTTTTTTTTTTTCGCTCACATGGAGCACGGCGAGGTCCGCTGACAGGAGAAAACACACACACACACACACACACACACACACACACACACACACACACACGCAGAGAAAGAGAGAGGGAGAGGGAGGTGTGGGGGGGCATTTTCTTTAAAATTACGCACACGCCCTTTACTATAAACCAATGATTCCTTAAATGTACCTTAAGGGTTAATTTACTCTTTCATCATAAATGTAAAAGCAGGAGCGCTGTTGTCCCGTGAAATCTCCCACGACCATTTTTACCTAAAACCTAAGAGGGATGAGATGTTCTTATGGCCGCAGAGAAAATTCACCAATCCCTAAACGACTGCAACTGCTGTTGGATGAAACTCTAAAAGGAGGGTGGTCGGGCTGAAAATGTTGCTTTTCTTATAGCTTGTCTTTAAAAGTTGAGTAGGTTATACAAGATTTGGGGGGGGGGATACAAGATTTCACCAGCCAGAGATGAAGCAACATTTGGGACTTTACTTTGGTCTGTTGAGGATCAAATTCAGCTCCTTTATCACTACAAGTGGCTTATATGTCAAGCATATTGACTGTAATGTTGCAGGTTTTATAAATGGGATTTTGTCAGTTTTGTCCTGTTCATTTGCATCAGTTAGACCTGATGCTGGTCATGTATTTAATTGGCAGTTCAGATTTTGAGTGCCAGCTGATTGAAGTTGAAAGTGGATTCATTTTTGTTTTACAGTCTGAGCTGATGATGGAGAAATTAAGTATTGAATATTTGAAGCGTGATGCTGTTTGACTCCTCTGATCGATGGACCAGTCTGTCAGCCTGATGTGTTTAGATTATCATACACCCACCCACCCACACACCCACCCACCCACACACACACACACACACACACACACACACACACACACACACACACGCAGGCCATGGAAGATGGACACATGCCGAATAGATAGTGACTTCTTCTTAAATAATATATCCACATCTGCCACTGTTTGTTTGCAGATAATCCTGCTGAATTATGCATTATCACCCACTATAGAACATACAGTAGACTGTGTATGAAGCTCAGAGACTATCTGACCTGTATTACCTTTATTATAAAATCCCTTATTAAAGCTAATTATAGGGATTTATACATCTGTGGGGGAGAAAAAAACATGAAATGATCCTTTTTTTTCTGTTTTCACAAGTCTAGTCATGGTTTCAAAATCTGAAATAACAGTTTTTATGCTCATAATATGATATACTATGATGTCTAGTACCTATTTAACAATTTTGAAGGATCTGGTGATACCAATAATTTAAAATTCCCCCCCTTGAACTTGTGAAATGGAAGCTGTTAATTGGAGACCATTTTCGGCCTGATATGTGGGAATAAGTGTGTGTGATGTAGTGTTTTACTCTCTTTCGATACTCTCACACGTTCTTAAGTAAACCAGCACGACGTATGGCTCCCTGCGTTTGGAGCTTATGGACCACGTGTGTCTTTATTGCTATTGTCCTGAATGAAGCTTACGCTACACTTCTCCTCCCTGACTGACTTACTGACACCAATTCAAGCTGCTTCATCCTATTTTTAGTCCAAACAGCGCATAGTTTCATCCCCTGTAACCCATTTTTCTGTCTGTAATCATATTGTTAATTGATTGAGAGGTTTGTTTCCAGTTTTGATGCCATGTCTCATTTTCCACAGAGTGGCTGGAAAAGCTGTTTAAATTGGTGCCTAGAGACAGGAATGTAAAGCTGGGGAAAAAGTCATTCCATCCAGTTTATCCATTTTCATTTGGACACTTCAGCCTGCTGTCTAACAAAACTGCAAGTGCACTATAAGACTAGATAATGTGATTCCAGGGCTTTGGTAAGAATACCATACATGGATGACAGCACCTGTTTTGTGTGAGCTGCTATATTGACATTTAACAGTTTGTTGTTATTAGGATAACTGTAGTGATCACTGGCTACTTGGCTGCTTGAAGGGACACTGACATTTTTGGAAATATGCTTGTTTGTGTCCTTACAGGGAATTAATAAGAGGATGGATACCAGTTTCATCTCAGCACAACCAGTCCAAAGACTGGTTCTAGACATATTTAGCCAAGCTTAGCACAAACACTGAAAGCTGAAGGAAACTGCTAACCCAGCTGCGTAAAAGGTGGTTTCCAACACAATTAAAGCTGTTATATTCAAACATTGTTTCTTATATATTTAACAGTTGGTTCATTGATATTTTTAATATTAATTTGTGATAGGAGGATAGGAGAAAGGCATTGCTCATCACCAACTGTGCAGTGTGTGTGTCTTTTAGCCCCTAATTTTGGTTTTTACCTTTTACCATTTGGTTCACTCTCATCAACCTTGTTTCCAGTGGTAGCAGGAGTAGTAGTTGGAGTTGGATTAGTAGCAGGTGTTTTCAGCTAACAAGTTCTGATAAACCCACTGTACACCACCTGCCCAGCACCAAACAGCAGATAGACAAGTGAAGCTGATGAAGAAAGTGAAACATCTAGCAGCTAAAGATATTTTTCTCTGGAGTTGGTGGAGACCAAAGCACAGCTAACAGGAGAGTAAATTCATTCAAATACATAATTACATTCATCAGGTGGACACAACCAAGACTCAATATGGGATTTTGAGTTCTGTATCTGCTACATGTGTAAATAGCAATTGTGTGCAAATAGCATAGCTGTAACCACTTACAAAGGCAATCACATGTCGGGGCTGTGTGTCTGTCAGTTAATGAATGCAGCTTTAATGAGTGTAGAAACAGGACGTACAAAATGACTCGTGGTTCATCAAGCAGTTAGTGGACCAAGACTTTTTCTTGACTAATCACAGCTGGGCACAACAAAGTTCAGATGATTTTTGGATGTATTGATAACAAGCTTGCTAGCTTGAGTTGTTGAAATTCCTTTTTTTTTTACTCTAGCTGCTAGCAGTTTCCCCCTGCTTCCAGTGTTTGTGCTAAGCTATGCTAAACACTTTCTGGCATCAAGCAAGCATCCAGAAAGGTCACAATATTCTTTTATTGATGCTGCTTCATTGATATCTCCCATCATGTCTCTAAATGCTAAAAGCCAACTGTAGCATTTTGAAGTATGAATATGAAAACTCAAAACAAGTGTGTATGTGATTTTTCATATTCAGAATGGGGAGAGATTTTTTGATAGAAGCTCAGTTTTTCAGGGTGGAAAACACTGCGTTACTGCGGATGGAAGGCCAAAACTAAGAGGAAAAGATGTGTTTTATCGGCACTAGCGGGGACACAGTCTCAGAGAGAGGAGAGACAAACACTCACACATGCACACAGACCAGGCACACCCACGGTTTTTCCACTCTTGTTCCTTCTGTCTCCCTCTATCCCCTCATTCACTCCATCACACACACACACACGCACACACAAACGCTTGGCTGGCATGCACTAATGGAAAGCTATGGTCTGGCAGGACTCATCCCGCCACTTTTGACAGTAATTGGCCGTTTGCTGTCAGACGGACAGAGAAACACACACACATGCGCACACACAAACAAACAACCAGCTTTGTGTGTGTCATTTATCTTTCGTCTCTGTCCCTGCATCATGCTCATGGTCTTTGTTTCCTTGAACGGGCTTCTTTTATCAGCTGCTTTGCATCATGGCTAAACATGTGGAAAACACGCACACACACACACGCATGCACACACACACACACACACATATACTCTCTCTCTCTTTTTCTGTCTGTCAGCCTTGTTGCCTCTGACAGTGGGAGCTCATGCTCTGCATATAATTGCTGCATCTTTGCAGGTTTGGAATGATGAGATAGGCTTTAGGGATTTGTGTGTGTGCGTGTGTGTGTGTGTGTGTGTGTCCAAGGATGAAATTGTAAACCCAGACTTCCCAATTAGATATAATCCATTTATTTCAAAGCACAGCCATATAGAGACAGTGAAAACAGAGTGGTGACCTACGCAGGTTAAAAGTGAAGCAGAGGTTTGATTGTGATGTGGTTATTGTGGATATAGATCTACATTAACAGCCAGATACATGGACACAACATGCAGGAAGCTAGCCTCATTTACAAGACTACTAGTGCTTTAAAGCTGCTGATTCTCTCACAGCCTCTTTCTCATCTTGTCTCTTAGTTTACATGCTCTGTGTGTCTGCAGTTCTTTTCAGGCCAATTGATTTATTTGCTGTGGTGTCGTTATAGCTCTATGCTAGATCAATCAGCTCTGTGTTACTGATATACAGTGTCTCCATTAGACCTGGCAAGCCCGCAGCCTGCAGCCCTGCGTTTTTTTTCGACTGCGTTTTGTGATCACAATAATGAATGCAGATTTAATCAGTCCCTACATTTTTTTTGTGAGATCTTGCAGTTGCATTATCCACAACGCAACTCAACTCGATTCACTCGACCGTACAGACTCAGGTGTGTTACGCTGGTAGCGGGTTGGAAGAAATTCAGAAATGCTGTTGCTGATTCTGGCCATAAAATTCACAGCGAAACTCATATAACATCCTGTCTCGACTGGGTGAGAGTGCTGGTTTTGTATCTATACATAGTTCAAGAGCCCTTATTACTTATTCTGCATGACACCTGCTGTGCTCTGTACATTCCAGGTTTCCTTTTTCACAAAAAAATATGTTTATACTCAGAAAATAAGGTTTATTACAGTACTGAAACGCAGATATTGTATCGCATCGAGATTAGAAAATTAGAAGAGACACAGTCCTTCCGTCATCAATAGATTGAAGTGTCAAACATATGAATTATAACACACTCAGCAGGCTGTGCAACTTCTCTTTAAAGCATCTATTGTTTCCCGTTTCTCTGTTCTCTTCGGAACTGCGCAGACCATTGTATGAACTACCTCTCTCTCTCTCTCTCACTCTCTGAGTGGCTTGAGGCAGGCCCAGGGAAGTTTGACAAGATAATGAATTGCCATGCATGCTGCAGTTTTTCACATTTCACAGCCCAGTAACTCTGTATGTAGGGATGGAGGGAAGGATGTGGGTGGTGGCGAGAGGATGAGTGGAGGAAAGGATGAGAGAGAAAGAAAACACCAGAAGACAATAAATGAGGTGAGGTGAATAAATGCAGGTGAAAGTTAGACAGGAAAGAGAATTTAATCTTTCTTCACTCCATCTTTCTTTTGTCTCGCTCCCATCTGTCCTCTTTATTACCACACACACGCGCACACACACACACACACACACACACACACACACACACACACACACACACACACAGACACACACACCCACACAAACACACACAGACAAAGACATACACACACAGACACCCACACACACACACACACACACACACACACAGTTATGTAATTGTCTGTGAAGCACAGCTGCTTCCTCATAGTCACAGCAGATAAAAAAAGAGGAAGAGGGAGCAAAACAAAGGAGTAAAGAGAAAAGGAGGAAAGAGACAACAGAAAAGTGAGAGAGCGACAGAGAGAAAGACATGGAGAGAGAGAGAGACAGATGGAGAGATTATGTAATAACTAATCAGAATGTCATAAAATGTGCCTTTTTAAAAGGCAATTTAAAACCAAATTCATCATTTGTCCCAAATACATCAACTGGAACTTTTTTAAATGGTTTCTTCAGTTATTACATGTCTTCTGTCTTTTAAACGAACATGTTTCTGGTGCTGGAACAATAAATTTTTAGATGATTAAAAGAAAATGAATGAATACCACTTACTTCAATTCAGCTTTTTAAATGCAAACATCAGCTACTTATCTCTGCTTTGTATCCTGTAAAGTGAAACTCTCGGTCAGGCTCTGTAAACAATGCTAACCTCACTCACCATTTGTCATTACTTTTAGCTGGGATCATGGTGTGGCTCTAAACAGTGCAACATCCTTCTAACACTTTGGTCTGAAGTGAAATATCTCATCAACTATTATCCAGATTGCTATACAGACATTCATGTTCCCCAAAGGATGAACCCTATTGGCTTTGAAGATCCCTAAAGGCTGTAGCCACACCAGAAGAATGGAAATCAAGCCTAAAGTAGAGTTTTGTTAACAAGTGACACCTGACGTACAGCTCCTTAGCTGAATCAACTGTATTATGCTTCATTTCAATCAGGAGAGACTCAGTTTTTTAAGTGAATATTATTTCATTGAATTTGCATGATAGATGAAAGTCAGAAGGTGATTAGACCCCATCGTGATGTCATCATATAGAAAGGGGGAGGTGATATCCCCCCTGATGGAGTCTAGACACTGGTGGTGGTGATGAATAAGGGGGCGCTGAGATCTTGATGGTGTAAGAGGAGCAAGCTTCTGGATCTCAGGCATGGAGGTAGATGGGGTGGGAGGACAATTGCACTGAAATGACAGCTGACAGAGACATAGAAGAGAACAGATTTAAAGTTTGACAGCTAAGACATGATTGGCAGATAGAGATTTTGGCGGAATCTGATTCAATAACTAGGAGTAACGCCCCTAATCAGCTGATGCGACAGCTGGAGAAACAGGGGAGAGAGAGAGAGAGGAATGGGAATGAATGAATGAGTGACAGATAGTCTTCCTGCCTGAACTTTCGCTAAACTCTGTATCCGATTTTATTGAGATTCAACTGCCAGCAATGAAGGTTTTGCAGCCATTTTCCACTGTTTCGTTGAGATTTGTGTTGTTCTTTTTGGCAAGTGGGAGATATTGTAGCTGTCAGATATTCCTCATATTTATAACTTGAATTATAACTAGAACGCTGATGTGGTTTTTCCACACTGCTGCTCATAATTATGTTCTGCACTGGGGGACCTGCCTCTTTCCCAATGCATGCTGCGACTGACTATAGTAAGGCTGCAACTAACTATTAATCTGCTGATTATTTAATGAATTGATTCATTGTTTAGTCAATGAAATGTCAAAAAATAGTAGAAGAAATGCCCATCACAACTTCTAAGAGCTCAGAGTAACACCTCCGAATGTCTCATGTTGTTTGACGAAAAACCCCAAACCCAAATATATTCACTTAATGATAATATATGACAAAGAGGCAAATGCTTGCATTTGAGAAGCTGTTATCACTGAATGATTGTCTTTTTTCACTAATCAAAGCAAGAAAATACTGAAAACTGTAAAAGAAATCATAACTGTAAGAACAGAAGCCTTCAGTCACAAACTCACAAGCTTCCACACTTCTTGCAGTGTGGAAGCTCGAGCCAGTGTTCTCCTCACTATGAGCTGCTGTAATCACTGCATTCATTCATTTTCTTTTTAATCATGCTCCCAAACACACAGTTATTGTCTTTTCCTCATAATTTGAAATCACTCGAGTCAAACACACACACACACCCACTTGAGAACCCTTAATTCAGTAAGTGAATAAGGCATTCAGTCTACGGTGGCAGAGATTAGATCAGAAAGTGAACAGTCAGACTGCCGCGGCAGGAAAGCAGAACAAATAAACTGCGCGTGTGATGGAGAGAGCTTATACAGTGAAAGCCATAGTCCTGATCTTTCAAGTAGAGTGGTTTTCTATGGAGGGCAACTCTCCAGCACTATTCACCATGGAGCCAGATTACTACAGTTTACAAGGAGATTTACCCATTCATCTTTTTATGCTTCAAGCACACTACAGATATCTACAATTGTGCAGTGAGTCATATATAATCCATCTATCAATAGATGGATAGATAGATAGATAGATAGATAGATAGATAGATAGGTATATATATATACAAGATCAGTCTGACATGTGCTTGTTTGCTGTGTAAACTTCCATCAGTTTCAGATTCCAAATATCTCCAACAATGTCTGATTTACATCATCTTAGTTAGCAGGAGTTTACCCAATGCATTAAAAAATCAGTCACCTGGGTTTTCTTCAGAGGTTTTCTTCAAAGTTAAAATCACATGGTTTTGTTGCTAATTCCCTTGTCATATACTAGATAAAGAGTGTATAAGTGATGGTCAAAGCTCCAAGATCAAATGCCTGAAAGTTATCTACACATAGCATTGAGCTAAGACAAGCTAACACACGCTTAGGGTTCACTCACATCAGCATCTTGGACCAAAACCAATTCTTTTCAATGGAAATACCGCAGTCATTGGATTTGCATGCAGCAGGAACATAATCCATGTGAAGCTTTCACATAGAAGTGAACTTTGACATTTGAATTTGCGCCACAGACCAATTGCAAACAGAGTGATCAAATACATAGAGAAGTAATTGTGAAAATGGAGTATTAACTTGCAGTTGTTGAACAGACTTGTCCTTGTACCATTTTACAAGGAAGATATTAATTCTAAATACTAAGAAAAAAATATTCAAATATTTAAGTACAGGAAAGTGTATTTGAGGAGACCACCTACATATCTGGTAAATATTGGACTGGCTGAGTGATTGACAGGACCAAACCATAATGATACTTTTAAGGATTAAGGTAAAGTGAAGCCTATCTGATTGACCAAACTGAGTTCTGTTGGCTGTACCTCCACATTATGGATACAATGTGTAATGAATTTTATTAGGGAAGTTATTTCAAAATACACCAGCTGAGAGTTTGATTTTTTTTTTTTTTTTCAGAAATTCTCTTGCCGTTCACAGGCTGAGCTGTGTTGACACACAAGCGCACACGCAGGTGTGGTGTGTGTGTGTTTGTTTTTGCGTGCGTGCGTGTGTGTGTGCGCGTGTATGTGTCCGTACATCCTGCTGAGCCAGTGTTTGCAGACTGGTTGGCTCAGGGATAAAGCCTTGTGACCTGGCCTCCAACCAAACCTCTCATTCTCTACTCACCCAGCTCTCTCTCTCTCTCCCTCCTCCTCCCTCTCTCTCTGCCCCCCTCTCTCTCCCTAACATCTTTTTATTTATACCCATTTTGAATCCGTACATTTAAAACAACTGAATGGAAATGCAAGGAATTTGAAAAAATGCCTAAATACAATGCAACAAGCTTTTCCTCTGGTCTGAGGCAGAACAGTTGATAATATAGAGAAGACGCTATAAAGGCTGATGGAAAAACTTTTCCAATTAAATTATGACATTGTAGAGCCTGATTCTCCACTCCACTTTATTTCTGTCAGTATAGAACAATGTAAGAAAGCCCAGAAAATAAAGAATAAAAAGGGAGGCTAACAAAACCGTGGTGTGTTTGGACAGAGGAGACAACATAATTCAGTAAAGTAACATAAATACCAGCTACAGCGAATCTGTCTGTGAAATTATCATGATGTACCAAAAGAGTTCCTGCTGTTCTTTTTATGGTGTCATCTTGTTGTGATCATTCAAGAATATTCCCACAGCTCTTAATGAAATCACACTCACGCTGATATTTTATCTTGCAGACTTTTTATGACTTTGTTTAATATGTCCACATCTCGATGGAAACACATCCTCCTCCCATCTGAACCAACACAGCCATTAGGGCATTGTGTGTGTGTGTGTGTGTGTGTGTGTGTGTGTGTGTGTGTGTGTGTGTGTGTGTGTGTGTGTGTGTGTGTGTGTGTGTGCTTTGGTAATGACATCATTCGTAGTGTGCAGAGGATGTTGACAGTGGCAGAGGAAGTGTGTGTGAGCTAGCTTGCCAAGGCCTACAGTTGGCAGTACACCATCCAGGATACACACAAACACATGCATGCAGGCACGCACGCACACATGCATGCATGCACACACACGCACGTGCGCGCACACACGCACACACACACACACACTGACACACACACACACACACACACACACACACTAGTTGCTGGTTTCACAAAGATCTAGTAAACTGGTGTGTAAAGTTAGACCAGTCTTAGTTTTGCTGGTATAAAGTTTGACAGCTGCACAAATATACATTCTTACTTTTAATCTTAATAAGAGACTGTGTGGAAGACCTCACAGTCTTGGCTCAGATCTCGTCATGCCTTGCCAATATCTTGGTATGGATGAAAGAACGCCACCTTCAGCTTAATCTCTCTAAAAACGAGCTCCTTGTCATCCTAGCCATTCCCTCTATACAACAACAGATCGATATCCAGCTCAAATCAACCCAACTCATGCCCACAAAATCTGCCCCAAACTTGGGTGTCATGATTGATGACCGACTAACCTTTAAGGTTCACGTGGCCTTGATTGCTCGGTTGTGTCGATTTGCCCTGTACAACATCAGAAAGATCAGACCTACCTGTCTGAGCATGCAGCACACCTCCTGGTACAGGCTCTCATAATATCACGCAGTGACTACTACAACTCCTTACTGGCAGGCCTCACCACATGTACGTTCAAACCTCTGCAGATGATCCAGAACACAGCAGCACAGCTGCTCTTCAATCAGCCCAAAGCAGCACATGTCACTCCTCTGTTATTATATTCCTCCACTGGTTCCCAGTTGCTGCCCGCATCAAATTCAAACACTTGCTTACAAAACAGCAACTAAAACAGCTCCCGCCTACCTGAACTCTATCATCCAGGTCTACACTCTTTCCCACTCACTATTCTCTGCCAATGAAATGCCTGACTTGTGCCCTCTGAAATTGTTTGCAAGGGCACAAATTCTGTCCCGGAGTGAATGGAGTTGAGCTGCTTGAACCTGCAGCTGATGTTGTCTTTATAGAAACCTAACCTTGATCCTTCTAATTTTAGGCCAATTTCTAAACTTCTTTCTAAACTTTCTTTTTTTATCAAAAGTTTTAGAAAAAGTGGTTTCAACCAAACTTTTAGCTTTATGTGTCATAATAACATCTTTGAGAAGTCTCAGTCTGGTTTTAGAGCTTCACATAGCACAGAAACTGCCCTCCTCAAGGTAACCAATGACCTCATTTTAGTAGCTGACGGGCAAGAAATCAATTTTAATTCTCACCTAAGTGCATCTTTTGACACAGTGGATCATGACATTTTAATTTACTGTCTTAAAACCTGGGTTGGCATTAAAGACACTGCACTTAGTAGGTTTTATTCATACCTTTTAGAAAGAACCTACACAGTCACCATAGGTAATTCCTCATCTTCTACAATTCACATTACCTGTGGTGTACCGCAAGGTTCAATCTTAGGTCCAATTTTATTTTCTATCTACATGCTTCCACTTGGCCAAATCATCCAACATCACCAGGTCTTTTTTCATTGCTACACAGATGACACACAGATATGCCTTCCCCTGAGACCTGGTGACCCAAAAAAGCCTAGCTGCTGTTATAGATTGTCTCAGTGATGACAACTGTTGGATGGCACAACATTTTCTTCAATTCAATAGCTCAAAAACCGAAATCATGTTGTTCAGTCCCCCAAACCCTATCAGTCTCATTGAGGGTGACCTTGGTCCCTTATCTGCTAATGTGAAGCCCGCTGCCAGACATTTGAGAGTACTGTTTGATTCAGATTTAAGCTTTGAACCACAGATCAAAAAGGTTGTTTAGTCCTGCTTCCTTCA
Source organism: Thunnus maccoyii (assembly GCF_910596095.1). Classification (NCBI taxonomy): domain Eukaryota; kingdom Metazoa; phylum Chordata; class Actinopteri; order Scombriformes; family Scombridae; genus Thunnus; species Thunnus maccoyii. Next base: position 31,222,744 of record NC_056543.1, read on the forward strand.
AATAAGAACAATCTCCAGAATTAAGCCAATGCACCAATCAATGCTTACACTCTGACCTGGAAAAAGTCATTCACGCACTAGACTACTGTAACTCCCTCCTTTCTGGCATAAACCAAAAGTCACTCTCTGGCCTCCAACCAGTTCAGAATGCAGTAGCTAGGCTTCTTACTAGTGTTAACAGACGACTACATACATACAATCTTGGCTTCTCTCCATTGGCTCCCTGCTCCATTTAGAATTGATTTTAAGACTTTACTGATCACTTTTAAAACATGTCTGGGTCTGGCCCCAAGTTACATAACAGAAATGTTGACCCCATGTGAGCTAGTTTGCAGCCTTAGATCCTCGGGTGGGGCCCTTCCAAAGTCAAGGCTTAAATCTAAAGGTGACCGCGCTTTTGCCATCACAGTACCTTGGCTTTGGAACAACCTGCCTGAGGAGATAAGGCTCACAGAATCAGTGACTTCTTTTAAATCACTTCTTAAAACCCATTTTTATAGACTTGCTTTTATGTGATGTCGTCTTTTTATTGCTTTTACTCTTTGTGTTTATATTTATTTATATTTACATTTTTTAATGTTTTTATGGTCTATCCCTTTTACCATCTTTATCTTCCATCATCCTTCTGTCTTCTCTGTGCTTTTTTTCTCTCTCCATTTCTGTGTCTTTTGTCTTCTTGTTTTAACTTTATCTTAACTCTACCTGAATTTTGTCTTGCTTTTGTTTGACCTTACTTTGGCTTTCTGTTGCTATATTGCCCTCTGAGTGTCCTGCTTTTGCTTTGTCTGTCAGGGTAAGTACAGATAATTACTGTAAATACACCAAAAGTAAAGTTTTCATGAGTTGTGACATACTGTATTTGAGTACATCAGAAACATCTTAACTTGAATTCTGAGGTAGCACAGATTTCCACTTATGAAGTCGTGTATGTGACAGCAATGGGTCATTTTAATGGGTTCCCTTTATTAATATGATGAACACAACCCCACTTGAAAGCACCATCAGTCAGCCATGTGGTTTAGTTTCAATATAGTCTAATTAATAATCAAATTAGTCAGTCAAAAATGAGTCATCTTTGTGCAACAGATGACAAAGATGAAATCTGTTTGTTAGATTTAAGCTCAGGCCAGGAGGTATGGCGTTAATCAGTTTTTAATTACTACTTTCTTTGAATCATTTATTTGTCCAACAAAATGTAGTTCATCGAAAACACGATTATTTCATCATAATATATTTGCCTAAGATGCAATATAAGATAATATTGAACTATCGCCCAAACAGCCTTACACTGAGCCATCTAGTCCCTGCTGAAGAGTTTCATTAGGGATGTCACATTGTGTCAGGGCATTTGAGCATAATATACTGTGTGTGTGTGTGTGTGTGTCTGTGTGTGTGTGTGTGTGTGTGTGTGTGTGTGTGTAGGTGTGATGTCTGTGTTGAGACAGAACAAGAGACAGCGTTGCAGTAAGGACGGAGCGTGCCAGCATTCCAGTGCGCCTTTATGCATGCATGATTGGTGTGCATGTGTGTGTGTGTGTGCATGTGTGTGAGTAGAGTGGGACACAGTAAATGGGTCAGATGCAGTGGAGGAAGATGACCTTGGGAATTTGTCCTGTTTTTCTTCACAAGTCTGCCGACTTGTTTCTTTGTCTCAGACAGAGAGAGAGAGAGAGAGAGAGAGAGAGAGAGAGAGAGAGACAATGACAGAGAACTGAGAGTCAACAGATCTACTCAGAGTTAGATCTGTTAACAGGAAAGAAAGCGTCTTCTTCCAAACTGTTGCCACCAGGTCTCAACATTAACTTTTTATTTGATTTATTTCATTAACTTTTTATTTGATTAAAGTTGACTATGGTGTGCTATAATTTATTTGAAGAACTAGATTTACAACCCTTTATATGTAAATGACTACCATACATAAAATGTATAATACTACATTCATCAAATATTCAGCTCTGATAAGGTTGTGTGTAAAGCTCCTGTTGTATGAAAATATGCAACCGATTAAGACAAAGACATAAAAAGAGTAGCTTCATATTGGATGTAATAATAGTGGTACACGGGTGTAGAAGATTAACTGAAAAGATAAAATCTAAACTGAAAAAACCTAGCAAGAGAAAAAAACAGTCTATTTAAATATTTATTAACAACAACAGTAAATAATACAAAATAGAATAGAAATCTCTGCAGTAGAGAAGAAATTCTTTTTGACTAATCAATTCGATTGTTTCCTGATTCAGGACTGTGAGTGTGTGTGTGTAAGCGACCTGGCAGGAGCGAGGGGAAGAGGGGGGCATTTATCAGCTGTAGGAACAGCAATGCTCACTGGGAGTCGAGCTGACAGCAGTTTCCCTCGGATCGATCTGCAGCACTGCTCCAGTTTATGACAAAATAGTTCACGACACGGAATGGCACCCGCCAAAGTGGCTAGTAAGAGTGAGTATGTTACACGCCACTGCCAATTCTACCTGCATTTGGTAGAAAGGTGGGCAGGTCCTAATGTCAAACCCTGGTTTCCACAAAGTTGGAAGTACACTATTGTCTTAAATATCATTGTATGCTGTAGCATTGAGATTTCCCTTAATTGGAACTAAGGGAACATCTCCTTTTGCCAGCTGTGTTTGAGGTCGTTGCAATGGTGCGTGTTTGAAATATTGAGCAACAGTCTGTCTCCTCTTGCACTTTGTCAACAGCAAACTGTGTGCATGTGCAATGCTGAAATGCTGTTGCTAAATGAATTGTTTGTATGATATAACTACTGCTTTGCTCTGTTGGCTCCTTCTGTTGTCATGAATGCTTTCATGTTTCCTCCAGCTCTTATTGGCCAGATCCACCTCATTTAATCACTGGATCAAACGAACTTCAAAACAGCTATAGTATTACATATCTGACTCACTGACTGGATCCGCATTATGTCATTACCTTAAATGTCTTTCTTAGTGCAGCTAGCAAGTGATCTGACTCAGTATTTTGGATGAGACTCAAGTATGGAACCAGATATATACTTGATTTGACCATTCAGTTTAGCTTCATCCATTTCAAATGACTTCTATCCAGTTACAACACTTTCCTGCTTTTCGAAGCCAATTTTCAATACCAGTCAATCTGATATTCAATATTCAGACAGCAGTAATCATAAAATATTCATCAACAATGTTTGAGCCGTTCCTCATTTGTCATAATTGCATGTGCAATTATTTCTGAATCAGGCCAGCTGTGTGCTGCTTTATGTGGACAAATGGTTGTAGTGTTGTGGTGGCCCAGCAGTGTGATGCCTGCTATACTGGGATATGTGGGTCGTCAGCTATTTTAATCTACAATGTTGCCAGGAATACCTGAGGGAATAGACAAGTGCTGCAGTGTGCATGTGTGTGTGTGTGTGTGTGTGTGTGTGTGTGTGTGTGTGTGTGTGTGTGTGTGTGTGTGTGTGTGTGTGTGTGGATAAATGTGTTCCTGGTTCGTTGTGCATTTGCACAGACAGTGAAAGAGTAAAGAAAGACAGCGTGCATGCGAGAAAAAAAAAAACAGGGGATGAGAAGCAACAACAACAAACAACAACAAAGCATTATCTGGTAATAAAAGGATGATTAACTTTGAAAATTTGTTTGGTGTTTGCAGGTTAAAAGTCCACTTTTTTATCTTCAACTCTTAATTTATGTGGCGATGCAGCTGATCAAACAGTACACATGTTTTTAGTGAAATACTATATCTTTTTTTGTTTGTTTTTCTTGTTATATGATTGCACAACTTTAAAAAAATACATATATATGCTGCATTACATTTCATAAATGTGATATCATAAAAATTAAAATTAAAAAAATGTCAGTATATCAATGACAGCACCTGTATTGTGAAATCAGTTATATTGACATACACATTGAACGATCACAGAGAAAGGTAGAGGTGATAGAAAATAAGATTCTTAATGTTGTCACCAAGAATTCAAAGAACTTAATTACATCTGTTAAAATGACATTTTGGTTATCAAACACTGGCCTCCTGTAGGCCCTGAAAGTTTGTACCCTTCTCCTTCATGGATGACAGCAGCTTTAGTCAACTTATATTCACAGATTTCACTTCTTCTGTGTTGATCGGTATGTTCAGCTTGTTTTGAACATTAGTGGAGTGTTCCTTTAAATCTGTCGGTTTCCTACACTACAACATGAAGCCAATGTGTCTGGCTGGGAGCCCAAAACATAGAATAGAAAAACATACATTTTCAGATTTATGCACATTAGTGTGGACATGGCCTCAGTTTGTTTTTGTTCAGCTGGACGAAACGTAAAACTTCACTTTGATACCCATAGTAGATACAACGTGTGTGTGTGTGTGTGTGTGTGTGTGTGTGTGTGTGTCGGGTGAAGAGGGGAGACATCTGAATTATTTAAGGTTGAACTGCTGGACACAGCAAAATGGCGATATGGAGGGGGTTTCTCTTTTCCCCCCAAGACAACTTTCTAATACAGAGAGGGCTTCATCATCAGGGCCTGGTCTGAAAACATGCACACACACACACACACACACACACACACCCACACACACACACACACACACAAAGGGGCATGTATGAGTCATGTGTCTCCCCGCTTTGCCTTCCAGCAAGGCCAATGAGATCAGTGGCTTCCGCAAAATACAAAGACCTCTGGAGGAAAACAAGAGAAGCAGAGGGAGAGAGAGAGAGAGATAGACCCTGGTGTTAAAAAAAAGGTGTGATGACAGGAGAGGCCTCCCTGGAGTCACACACACACACAATCTTGTACGTCTGTCCTTTTGAGGGCTCTCAATTGACTCGAGTCGATCGCTACCACATAAACTCTTGCCACTTGCCACTTTTTCATTTGATGCTGTTTGTGTCAGTGATGAAGATAACTCTGTTTATTTCTGGGGATGTGTGAGACCTTGGAGTCTTGAACTGTACTGAGGGATTTTCTTTTCAATTATGAGATGAAATTTCACAGACTTTCTTTGTCAAAGATCATATTTGATATGACAGCAGAATAAAAAGTTGCAAACAGAACAATATAATCTGTCAAACATGCAAAACAAAAATATAGAATTTCCGACAGTCTCGTCAGTTTTGTTTATTCAGTTTTCTTCTGTGGACTATTCCAAGTGGCTTGAGCAGAAAACATGAAAGCCTTTTTTTTTGCCCCAACTCTGTGTGAGCTTTAGGGACAGACAGCAAATATACATCTTGGGATCTGATGTAGTGATTGTAAAACATGTAGACCTAAGGCGCTGTAGTCAGAGAAGTCGTCATAACTGTGTTAGATGAGTAATGCTGCCACTTGCAGCTGCTTCTGAATATTAAATGATTTTGGTTAATTTGTGTGTTCGGAGACAATGGTTCTGCTGAGGATGTTTGAGCTTCTTGCAGTCATGGCAGCTGACATATCGTAAATTATTCAGTGTGATGAAGATGTTTTGTTTTTGGAGCATGTGATGCAGTTCGTGTGTGTGTTAATTCTGTGAGTTTTAGTGTTTTCTCTTCTGTGTGTCATGTGTTTTGGAGGAAGAGTTTTATGGTCTGGTGAAGCTGATTCAGATCCTAAACAATACAATGAAATACACCTACACCCACTCAATGTTTGGAATGGTTTTACATTTCATTCATGATTACACATTAACTGCACACAGCACAATAAGTCAATTAATCATTCTGATATGATTCGGTTGTCTGATAGATTTATATCAGTGTAATACAAACAATGAAGTGAATGAATGTAAAGGAGTGGAACATAAAGGAAGGGATCAGCGGCTGTTGTGTCTTAATGGATTAACCCTTTCTGTATTAGGCCGTGTGTGTGTGTGTGTGTGTGTGTGTGTGTGTGTGAGATGTGGGGTGGAGGAGGCATGATGTGAGGGATGAGGTCATTGTGTAGTGTGAGCATGCGTGACTCTGTGTGTGTGTGAAACAAAGGCTGCTGGGAGTGTGTGTGTGTGTATAAGTGATGACTTCACTCGTTATGCATTTAGTTATGATCAATGTTAGACCTCACATTGTGTGTGTGTGTGTGTGTGTGCGCGCGTGTGTGTGTGTGTGTGTGTGTGTGTGTGTGTCCTTTAAGGGAAAAATACCAAAAAGAGAATGTATTTGTGGTGGTCTGCTGCAGTGATTTTTGACTATAAAGTCAGTATCTATAAACGCACAGATCTGTCTTTGTCACGAGAGCATCATGACTTGAACTGATTGTGAGAAATCCTCACGGTTTATTCTCCGTACAGAGATGCAGTACAGTCCATCAAATGTGAAAAATATATCAATTCCAGTAACTGCAGTAGCTTTGTTCATTGGTACATTACACTATACCACCACACAGCCAACAGTGTTATAAACTGGCATGTTGTTAAAGGTCCAGCATACCAGGTTGTAGGTGAGCAGAGCTGTGCTGGGCATTATGTGAGGTCACCAGACTCCACGCACCAGTAAGAATGAGTAATTTGTCCCACCTCGCAGGTGCAACAAAGCTAACAGGAGAGTGAGCAAGATGTCAATCAAAAGCAGTCTGCACTCACTCCCATACACTCCAAAATAAGTAAAATCGGTTTTATGTGTGTGGCTGACATATTTTACACTTAAGAAATATACATCGGAAGAAAAGTTGAATTCTTAGAATTTCTTGCATATTTGTGTCAAACTCAATAAATGTAGAAACATCTTTCTATCAGCCTTGAAAATTCTCATTGGTCAGATGGATAACAAAAATTAAAGTTTTCAGAACATCTTTATCAGTATAGTTCAATACCAAACCTGTCAGTGTAACCTCAGTGTTGTGCAGCTTATTTTTTAACAAGAGCAGAAATGATATTATATAGTAAAGTTACATTTATATAATTTATTAACAACACCATCATTTTAATGTTTGTAATATATTTTTATAAAGGTTCAACTCTCTCTGAAAGTCTGTTTTTCCCTGTAATTAAGCATCTAGCAGCAGCATGTGTCTGCCAGGTGATGTTGTGTAATGGAGCCCTGGTCTTAGTCAGGACGCAGATGTGCACACAGATGTGCTTTAACAAGTCAAATTTGCACAAGAAAAAAGTGAGCATTTTGGCTTCTAGGTTTTGTGTTGTCTGTAGAAATGTCCTAGTGACACGTGGTGTACTCTGCTTAAAATTCATTCACTCAGATTTGAAGCTGAGCAGTAAACAAAGAATTTACTTCTTGGCTCTAGTGTTGATTTAAAGCTTCTCTCTCTGCTTCTCTTTGGTCTGTAAACAGTTCACCAAGCAACAACATCAGCTGGTCAACAATATTGTTGACTCTGATGCACATCAGCACATTCTCCCTGTTAGTTCTGCTTTTTAAGTGGAAGAACAGCCTCAGCAGGACAGCAGAGCAAAAAATACATTTGGGGCCCTGTGTACACACTATAGAAGAAGCTTTCATGGGTTCTTTGGCTGAGGAAGAGGTTCTGGACACAACCATAATGACTCAAAGAACCCTTCCACCCCGACAGCAAAATGACAGCATACAACAGCACAGATGATCTGTTTAGCATCAACACTTTTTCATTTTATTTACTTTACTGAAATCCTCTGCACCCCACTGATGTCATTTCCACTGGCTGATAGTTTATATCTGAAATGCTTGTCAGAATGTTGTACAGAGACCCAACATGCCTCCTGAAGTTCATAAACAGTCTGTGGTCACTCTGAATGCCGTCCTTGATGATGATTTGCAATCAGCTGGTGGTCACACTGACCAATGTTCTTCCGTCTATCTTCCTTCAGGAACACAATCTTGATATTTCTTTATTTGTTTCCGCTACACATGTCCTCTATAGGACATAATATAAAGCAAGAGTCTGTGTGAAGTTGTTGTTTACAGCATCAAAGAGACTTCCCCTATAGTGTGGGCTTTAAGTCATGATGTTATGTGTTCTGACAGAGTCTGTACACATAACACTTTGAGCGCAGACACACACACACACACACACACACACACTGTAAGAGAGTTGTTGCTGTGACCTCACATAGGGGAAAGGTGACTCCATCATTTTCTGTGTGTGTGTGTGTGTGTGTGTGTGTGTGTGTGTGTGTGTGTGTGTATGTGTGTGTGTTTTCTTTTGTTCAGTCCTCTCTCTCCTCCAGTCTCTTGTCACGTCTTTGTCTCAATGTTGTTTGCCGTGCCTTCTGCTTTCTTTGGCCCTCTCATCGCTCTGAGCAATGAAGATTAGCTTGGCGAGTGGGGCACACACACACACACACACACACACACACACACTCACAATCCAGCATCTTATAACAAGCTGTTAACCCCCGTTCATAAGTGTGGCCTTTGAATCAGCTTGGTGAAAGGGAGTGTAATCCCTGCCGGACGATTTAATGGTAATCTCCATATCCTGATTAGATTACACAAACACACATAAATGTAGACACACACACACACACACACACACACACACACACACACACACGCTGTTTGAAGCTATCCTAGAGAATGAAAAAAAAAGAAACATACACCTAAATGAACATCTTTCTCTTTTTTTATCTGTAGTCTTAACTGTAGTCTTCCTCTAAGTCTATGTCTCTGTCTGTGCATCTGCACACACACAAACTTTTTTGCCTTTATGTGTTTATAGCGTACAGTTAAGTGGCAGGAAACATGAGGAAAGTCTGTCGCCACCAGTCCTCCCTCCACCAGTGGAAGGACTGACATGCATCAGTGTCATTTATACCATACATCTGATGTAGCCAGCTTTATTTTTAGAGCTATTTTATCTTGACAACCTAATATTCATCCACTGCAAAACAGTTTGTACTTTAAACATTTCACACATGCTCTCTTTAAAGTTAGACTTAAGCCCAAATTATTCCTACTGTATCTATGTGGCCATGAGTGACCACAAGGGTAAATCTCATCATCTGCCTACCCCTCACAAGTCTTGCTCTTTAGGATGCATTCAGACAGATAATAGCTGTATCACAAAAACAAAACAGAATTCAGCCTCTTCTGCAGCCTCACTACATCAGCACAATAGCCAACAATGTAAACAGCATAATTCACCTACCTTTCCATTATTGAGACAATTAAATTATTACAGCTGTGATAACTTTTCAGTTATTAATTCCTGTCTGAAAGTAATATAAACCGCCATGCATTGTTTAAGTGTCTCATAAACCTTCAAACTCATGACTCAATTCATTAAACTAGACTTCTTATACATGTAGCCACACCAACATCAACCCCTTGTGATTTTGTGACCTCATACTCAGGTTTAAAGAAGGTTTTGTTGTCAGGGAAACCCCATGGAAGTCTTCATCTGCACTGCACTTTAATTGTTCGGCTAACAGGTGGCTAACAATCATAAAGAATAACATAAAACACTAGGTTTAAAAGCCCTTGAACACACTTTCAGTACACCTACACTCTAAAACTCACTGAGTCAAAATTTTACCCAGTTTGCGTCAATATAGCACCATTATTTTGAACAAGACACAATACATTTGTGACAGTTTTTAGCTGAAGCCTGTTGTGTGTAACACTGGGTCAAAATAACAGATTGCTGCAGGGTTAAGTTAACCCAATGTTGCTTGTTGTTGTAATGGTGCTCTATTGACCCAAACTGGGTAACATTTTAGCCTAGTGATTCTGAGTGTCTATACATCACTGCAGCATATAGACTTATATTATAGTATTTAACTCACTCACTCACTAAATCAGCAAAAACAATATTTCCAGGGAGTTTTAAGTTGCTTATCTGTTATTTATAAGTGCTAATCTAGTTTTTTGTAAATATTTCCTGTTACTTTTTACAGTGTAGAGTACTGCCAAACATACACTCAAGATAAGAGAAGTGTAAAAACACAGTCTCACTTGCACAACGAAATATTAAAGCATTAAAATTATCCCAACGCTAATATCCATAATGTTAATTGTAGGGTCAAGGGTTATGCTGAACAGATGTGTTATTGTTATTATATTAATGTCTTTTTCTGCTGTGTTTTTTAAATTTAATCTACTCCATCTGTTCTCGGTAAAATATACTATCACAAAAGTCAGTCATATTTTTGTGCCGTGACCTCCACGCATGGGTACTGACTCCACTGAGCAGTGAGGAGGCTGTTGTTTGTACACATTCAACCAGCCAACTGCTGACACACACACACACACACACCCAGCAACCATTAAATGAATGTATTCTTCAGACTGCAGGCTGTCAGCAATATACCAGGAATACATCAGGGGGTAAAAACAGCATGTGTGCTGTACAGGGGCGGATTTAGTGATTTGGGGGCCTCAGGCAAACTCTGTCCTGCTTTATTTTTACCCTTTCTCTAACTGGAAATGTTGGTATTGGCAGTGGTAGAAGAAGTACTAAACTTTTTTCTTAAGCAAAAAAATTCATACCGCACAGTGAAAATACTGCAAAAGTAAATGTCCTGCATTCAAATTTTGAGTGAAAGAGAGGCACTATTAGCACAATTTACTTAAAGGTGAAATGTATTCTAATTTAGTGGCATCTAGCAGAGCGGACCTTGCAGAAATAGAATATAATATTCATAAGTATGTTTTAATTAGTGTATAACCACCTGAAAATAAGAATCATTGTGTTTTCATTACCTTAGAATGAGCCTTTATATCTACATAGGGAGCGGGTCCTCTTCCATGGAGCCGCCATGTTGCACCGCCATGTTTCTACAGTAGCCCAGAACAGGTAGGTTCTCCTCCACGCTTGGAAGTGTGGGGAACCTCGCTGCTAGATGTCACTAAATCCTACATACTGGTCCTTTAAATTTACTTGTCTTCAAGGTGGTTTTAATTCTTATATAATGCTGGATAGTTTAATTAATAATAATGCATCATATTTCATTTGTTATATTTTGTGAGTAAAATCTGAATGTGCAATGTAACCAGTAACATATGTAAGGTAAATGTACTGGTACAATGCTTTTCTCTGGAGTAGAAGTAGATACTAGTATAGCAGTAATAGCATACAATTGCATATTTTTTTAAGTGCTTTGGGGGCCTTTTGTAAGTTATTTTGGGGCACAATGAGTTAGAATTGTAACGTAATTCAATATGTTTCATATCTCAACATCATAATAAATCTATAGCTGTTTGGGGCCCTTTTAGTTGGGGGACCCAGGCAGCTTGCCTAATGGTAAAGTCCGTTCCTGATGCTGCAGTGCATAGTCTGTCCTGACACACACACACACACACACATACACACATAGTATACACAGAGCACCATGGTGCTGACATCACATATAAACACCATCACCATGCAGAACATCATTTGCCAGCTTGTGGTGTCTGCTTGTGTTCAGACTGATGTGTGGGTGATAAAATCAGGCTTGTTGTTCAGAGTAGCAGCCATTTAAAGTAAACGATCCTCACTAACAATAACCTCATTTAACTGGATGAGAAATGGGCAATGAGCGACAGTTCACCAAATAACTGCTGGGTGAGCTAATGAGCTCTCTGTCAGTACAGGGATGAAAACGAGTTTTAGCTGCTGTTGGAAAAGAAAGGATTAATGACAAGTTACTGCTTTTTTATTGATTCACTCGTATGTCTCTAACTACAGATTGAAAATACCATAATGTCCATGATTTGTGTGTTGGTGCATTTGGTGAGTAAAGACACAATCCTACTCCTGACTAGCACTTTGGTCCATGAAAATATCACGAACACCCTAACAGCTGGGTTGCTTTGAAATTTGCAGTGCAAATTCATGCTCCCCAGAGAATGAACCCTTTCCGTCAGCTAAATAAAAAGAGTGTTTTTGTTTCCATCTCCCAATTTGATATGGTGGGATGTACTGAACAGTGCAGCCTGAATGGGCCACTAATGTGTGTCTGCCTCCTCAGCGTGAGTTGGTCCCCTTCCCGTTTGATTTGAAGTCACGTTTTTTTCTTGTATGTCAGTCTTGTACATTGTTTGCCAATTTCTGATACATTACTAGAATTAGAATTACTTTTCACAGGCATGATCTAATATATTTACAGACATTTCATTATGACATTTCTATTACATATATATGATATTAGATAAATGTTATGCACATTGGAAAATTTTAATGCATACTTTAATGCTTTTTTGGTGGTGGGGGGGGGGGGGGGGCTTCTTTACAAGTTCTTCCATAGCATAACCTTGATGGAAATATACACATATTATAAATTCTCAAACAGTGACTACCACAACTCCAGACCCCTCTTTATACCACTCTTATATTACAGACAAGCCTTTATTTCTGAGTTATTATATATTAATATATGATGCAGTATATTTTATCCTATTTTAGTCAGAAGCCTCCCTGTTTTCTGTGCTGGCTATCATTTCACATTTGCCATTATTTAAATACTGTGTAATATTCAACAATTTACAGTAGCTCTATCATTGTAGTAGCTTTATGATAACTGAAAGTAGACTGTTTGGTATTTGTCATTCAATTCTGTCTCATTTTAAACACACTTGAAAGGATTTTTCTCAAATCAACCTATTTGAGAGTACTCTGAATCTAGTGTGTAGTGTAAATCATGTTTCCCGATTGGTTTATTTTGTACCATCATTTAAGCCTGGTTCAAAGAGCAGAAGTGGAGTCCTTTAACAACCAGGATAATGGGGGGCAGTCCATTCCACCTGGTACCTGCAATACAAACAGCTTTTGCCCCTGAACCGTACATTCACAACGTCAGCGACTCAGGATCAGCACAGTGATTCGCTCATAGAATTAGGGTTACAATGTTAGTCTTTGTTACATGTCCCTCTGACTGCGTCTGCAGGCCTCAGGTGGCAAAGCCTGATGCTTTCACTTCCTGCCGTGACACCAACATGTCAAAAAAAATGTCCGTGAACTCAGTCACGCAACGCAGGCCGCCCTCCAGGATGCTCCACAGGGGGGCGGGTTGCTAAAGGCCACACTCAACACAGCTTGACTGACCTTAAACAGGCTTCTCCTCCTCTCTCCACACACACACACACACACACACACACACACACACATACAGTTACAGATGGGTTGTCATATTGTCACACACTGTAGAAAATGCTGTAGTAATATCAGCATTTTCCAGCGCAGGATTCAAAGCAGTGCTGCTACCTGCTGACAGCAGCTGATACTGAAGTAAAACTCACCTCACTCCACAAAGCACAAGTATAAAAGTAATCAAATGTAAATTTGCATACTTATCATGATTGGACCAGCTGCCATGCACACACCGCGGTATGCCTTTCATACACCTAAATAAAGCCAGAAGCCCCCTGTGGATTTGGATGGAAGATACAAGGTGTGAAGACTGTATATGTGTGTGTGTGTGTGTGTGTGTGTGTGTGCGTACATTCGCATCCACACTATCTCCTCTCTGGCTAGTTGGCAGGAATGCAGTTTCATATCTCTGCATTAACATAATGTTCTACTTCAGTGGGTTCATTGGGTTCAGTGCAGTGTTGTTCAATAAGGCTGCTAGATATAGAAATGATCTCTGTAGGACACAGCTATATTGTCTCTGCGTTGATGTTTTTGAGATGTGTTTGTTTGATGCACATATGTACTTTAATGATGATCATTTCCATCAAAAATATTATTACCACACATATGTGCATTAAAGGAAATGAGTAATTAACAGAAAGACGGCTACACTGATTCAAGCGACAGCAGCTTTATTCTTTCAGCTCTGACTTTTGATATTTATAGAGATTTCATAAAGCAAATGTATGACGCTTTGCTGAACTATTATGAAATATTTATCTGTGGATTTAACCTATCAAACCATGACTTTTCTCAAAAAGTTCACCTTTAGTTGCTACAAGTGACATTTCTCCACATCATACTGTGTAAGTATTAATATGCTGTTAAAGCTATGATATGTAACTATTCCGCTTTATAATGTCTAAAAACAACTAAACCTATGTTATATATTTTGTTGAGTTGTGTATTTACATTATCCCAAATGTTTACAACGATTTTCAAAGCTAGAGAAGTCTGTAATTTTAATAAAAGTAACGGACCATTTCATTTGGTCGCCTGTCAATGGCGTCATACCTCCTCTACCAAAGAGTATAGTGCACAAGATGCATACGGCGGCATTTTGTTCGTCCACTACAATTGCGTCTACCAAAGAGTAACTTCCACACATACAAGATAATACATTGGTGTTGTGGTTGTTCGACAGAAACTGTTATAAATTGACTTTTATTCAGTTTTAAGCCACATTTTCATGATACATTTTGGTCATTTTTAACTGTATCTTTTAAGTGGATGAAGGATTTTAGTCATTGGACGTCTGGATCTTAAGTTGTCAGAGAAGTAAACTGGAAAAAGGTTAGCAGCAGCTCGGCTAACAGCCCCCTCAGGAAGTCCGGTGCTCGCTGAACATTAGGTGAAACAGCTTCATTCAAGGAGACACAAGAAGCCCATGTTGTGTATCTGTGTAATCAATATTTCAATGAAGTGATGTTACGTTTATATTTAATAGACGCAACAGGCCATAGTTTTATGGCTGCAGCATTCTATCAAATGAAAATACTACAGATTTCCCCAAAATTGACTGACATACTTGACATGTTTTGATTGTTAGAAATACAAATCTGTCAATGTCAGTTCTGACTGCAGGTCATTTTTAATTTAGGATCACCACAACAACAATGTTTGATTGTTTCCTGCACTGAGAACGTTACTTGTTTATAAATTTCCTCAAATTCTGAATGGATTTCTATGACGTTTTTTATCTATCCATCTTTCTTATCCATCTATCATTCTGTCTGTCTGTGTGGCTGGATGGATGGATCTCTATGACATTTGTTAGATATTAGGCATTTAAGTCTTATAAATACAAAAGCTTTTGTACAATAATTATGATTTATGTACTTAACTCAGTTGCACAAAGTAGCATGGACTGCCAAAATAATAGACAACCGTTTTCCATTTTGTGCCTCTCCGGTACTCGGCCTCACATCAAGACATTTCCCAAAGCACCATTGTCAAACCTGTTAGAAAACAGTGGAACAGCGCCGATTGATCCGGACCAAAGCAGAGCCAGAGGGCAGATTTCAGACCTGGTCCCAGTGTGTCTCGGCCCTGACAGACAGGGGAGGGGACAAATGAGACAGTGTCAATATTGAAACAGGCTAATGGGCTAATGAATGTGGAGAGTTCTGCCTAATGTTCCCAACAGAGCTCCTAGCAAAACCATTAAAGCACTTTTATATGACTAGACAGGCACAAAGCAGTAACTCGATTTATGGGGTACTTTCATGGTCAATTAGGAAGGGAGAGAGAGGAGAGAGGTCTGATAGGGGAGTTTAGTGTGTGTGTGTCTGTGTATGTGTGTGTGTGTGTGTGTGTGCGTGTACATGTGTGTGTAATATGAGTTTATTCGCTTTAGACAGGGTTACGCCTGTTTTTGTCAATATTGTTCTGAGCTGCTACTTGTGATTGTGAGATTGTGACCGGCATGTAGACAGACTGAACAACCAGACAATAAATGTTCTGTCAATCAAACATCATCTTATCTTTCATATGATGACTGACTGGACATTTTCAGCAAAAGACTAATATCAGTTCAAATAGTCACCTGGGAATCCTTTAGACCTCAGTATTTCAGACTGAATAATAAAGTTTGACATTATTTTTCACAAAGCAGTAGCTCCCTGTGGAACCGTCTTATCACCTTCTTTATTACCTTTTACACAGCTGACTGAAGGTGTGGCCCAATGTCCTTTTATCTTCAAAAATGTCCAGATGACTCTGCCCTTGAGGGTCTTACATCAAGTGACAATGATCAGACCTGCAGAGACAAAGCTGACTGCTTTAATCTTAACACGATACCGAGGAGAAAATGATGTTTTCTTGTTGACATGAAATTTTATGGTCACAAAGTGTTCATGCGGTGTCTGAAAAGACTCAATCTAGGTTGCCATGGTTTCTGTTAAAGCTTTGTTGCCATGGCCTTGATTTATTGCTTGGTCATACCAGAAAGTGTTACAGCAAAATCTATTTGCACACTCTTGGGAAAAAGGTGGTGCCAGAAGCTCAGTAAAGTAGTGACTTGTGCACTCATTTGCTAACGTGTCAGTTAGTTGGGGAACATATCTGTGCTATCCACTGGTGTTTTATGATTGGCTGCAAAACATGTATCGTTTGTGGAGCAGTTTACACTCTGGCAGAGCAGGCTTGTATAAAACTGGACAGTGAGACACAACTAATACAATAGCTCTCTGCCAGTTTTCTGTTCCCTCAAAAGTCAGAGCTGCCATGACAGTTTGCAAATGTTAAACAGCACAAATTTATCTGGCAGAGTTCACAAAAGATAAATTCACACAAAAGCTCACCCTGAAGCGAATCTACTGATGACACGATTCAATTGAAATGAATGAATTTCAGTCGGGAATCAAGCTTTTATAAGTGCAACTAGCCCCTTATTTTATGGTCTTTCGTGTAACAGCATTACAATACGGCTGGTTCTGCTATTTTCAAGGGTTTATACTTTTGTATATAAGCACTCTGGTACACTCAGCAAAAAATACATGTGTGATGGCTTTCCAGAGCTCTTAGAGTCCTTGGAGATGCCTGTGAGTGAAATGTGATGTTAGATGTGTTTTGACATTTGGATCTGAGGTGTTTTTTGGGTTTTTTGGGGGGGGAGTGGAGGGGGGGGGTGGGGTTGTGTTGGATACAGGCATCTTGTGTGTTGTCTGTTTTCTTGGTCTGTTTAGTACTAAAGTTGGCCTTACCTATCTATCTATCCATCCATCCATCCATTCATTCACTGATGGGATTTACAGCTGCTCTTTACATTCAGCCATGAACCTGTAGGCACACAGAATCACTGTACAGTCTTGATTCATTGAAGACAGTTCTCATGTATAAATGTTCAATTTGACAAAAATCCCCAAAGCATGAGATCTTACATGCAGAAGAAGAATGATAATATACTGCTGCTTTGCCTGTATCAGCCATGATAAACCCTGAAAGCAGACCCAGATATTCATTAAATCTCATTTAAAACACAACAAAACGAGACATACTTGTGTGTACACCTTTCTCACACAGTCGCATTGTGTAAGTCATACATATTCTGCTCTCTGTTTCACAGAAACACTCAGAAACACTCCACCTCTCCACTCTCTCTTGTTGCGTTACTGTAGTTTCCCTCAGAGAGTTGTTGCGGCAGACAGAGTCAGTGGAGGATATTTTTAGTTTGCGAAAGATGAAGCAGGTAGTACAGTCGGTCTTCTCTCTTTCCCATGATGCATTCAGAGATAAAATGGCTGAATGAAGTGGTTCAGTGTTTAGAGCAGCATTTCAGTGTGTACCCCTAATGGCTCGACAAACCCTGCAGTTGTGAATCACAATACAGACGCCAGCGTGAAGTTCAAGTTGTCGAGCTTGGAGTATTTAATGTGTTCGTTTTAATTTCCAGTTCGTCAAATTAACATGACAGTGCCCCACTGCAAACAATGTGGCAGAGCTGGAGTCTTCTTAAATTGGTTATTTTGTTAGTATTCAATGCATCACTTTTAGCCACAACTAGGCCTCATGGGAGCTGTAGTTGTTGAATGTTAACAAAGTAATTGTTTTATCCTTTGTCAGACATGAGGAGAGGTTCAAATTTGATCTGCCTGCACAGGTGCAGATACCCATTTAACTTAGAGTATTGAGAGAAAATCAAAGGAATGTGTCATTAGTTCTTCATTGTTACAACTAACGTGTTACAGCTAACAGCTAACATGGCTAACAAGCAAGCTGCTGCCTACTTGCACATCTAGCAGCCACACAGCAACATTAGAATTCATGTGAAGTTGTGTTTGTGTTCACCTGATGAATCTAAACCCACTTCTTATTCACTTTCCTTTTAGCTTTAGTTTAGTCTGCACCAATTCCTGAGAAAAATATCTGGCCATTTAGCTGGCTAATTTCCTCACCAGTCACAGTCAGGAGTCCAAATGAACAGTGAAACATGTCTTTCTTGTTGTAATCATTCCTCCTGTTCATACTGACCATTAGAAGATCCATTCATAATGCACTTACAATGTAAAATCCAGAGTCCTCCTTCTGTGCAAAAATTTTATATGTTTATCTGAAGCTAATATGAAGCTTCAGCGTCCAAATGAGTCAAATCAAACAGATATCTTTCAATGTTACAGTCTTTTTAGTGTCAAAGTTCCTCTTTTTGTTACTATACTTCCACCGCAGCTCAACAGGGAAACACTGTCTGAGGAAACACAAAGAGGAAATTTGATGCTAAAAAGATTGTAAATGTGTCAGATATCCACTTGATATGACTAACTCAGACTGCTGAAGCCTCCTATAAGCTTCACATCTACTTTTAAATGACTGTGTGGACACACTGTGGATTTTGGCCTCCATCACTTCCATTGAAAGCACATTTGAAGGATCTTTTAATATCCAGTATGAACAGGAGGAATGATTACAACAAGGAAAACCTCTTTCACTGTTCATATGGACACCTGACTGTTGTTTTAAGACACTGTGAACCTATCCTTTAGTATGAATGAGTGAGTTTGTGAATTACAAAAGGATGCGTGTTTCACCTGAGCTGATTGTTATCATCTGTCATCTTTCTTTGTCCTCCATCAGAAAATCAACCAGATTGCATGAAGCTTTTATCAAACCACTTGACAGAAGTGTCTCTTTACCTCTCACATTTAGGACTCTTGTTTTAAGTTTTAGAGTCAATGGTTTTCCCGAAGTCAAGTGTTTAACATTCACTTATAGTCTGTGGCTCTCAAACTGTGGTGTGAATGGAAGTGAACAAAAGCACTCGGGAGAGAAAAGCACTCAGTGCTTCAAGGATCTCAGATACACACTCGCTGATAAAAAGCTTATTTACATCAGAGGGAAGGGAAACATGGACAAGATTCAAATGCTTTATTCTCAAATTAGATAAGAAAAAGCTTAAATGATCCCTGTGGGGATCTAGAGTCAGTGAAGCAGAATACTGAAGAATATAAATTAGAGTGAAGTTAATGGGGGCTCTAATTATATCACATATAACTATTTCAACACGATAACATGTTTTATTACAATAACAGTGTTTGAACAATAAGAGAAACATCAGCAGCAGATACTTGGGCAAAGAAAAAAAAGAGAAGATGGGTAAAAAAAAATAAGAATAATACATACGTTATTGTAAGAAAAAAAAAGTATTCTCTGCTCTGAAATGCTGGCGGTGTGTCCACTGAAAACTCTGAAAGCACAGCCCCACTGAGTTAACACTCGTACCAAACTCCCTTATAAGAATACACAATTTTAAATAGGCAAGCAACATAATGATATTTTAAAAATAAAGTAACATTAGGAGCCACTATTTAATTTGGCACCTATTTTGTTGGTAAATGTGGACTTGTTTCAGTATAAATGTAACTTAAATGACTAGGTAAAAAGTGATCCATCACCAATCGTTGTTATGTTAAATTGTTGTTTTTTTTCAATGGAGTTCGGTGCTCTTAACGTCACGTCTACCATGTTAATTTCACATCTATGCTGAGAAATCCTTAGCGGCTTCATTGTGGCCGTTTAGCACTCTAACTCCACAACATATATAATGTGTTTCAAAAGAAATCTCTCCTTTACACCGACTTTAAATGATTAGATTAACAAAATAAAGAAAATGTTTCAAATGCAATATTTGTGCGAGAGTATTAGTATAATGCAGTCTAACACAGCAGCCCTGCGTGAAATCCTACCTTCATGAAGGTTAAAATGTTCTGCTTTTGTTCATGTTCAAATACTGAGAATTGATACACAGCCGTGATGGAAACAGAGGAAAATAACTGGAAAAATATGTTTGGACATGTGAGATACACAAAGCCCTGCAGCAGATTCTTCCAGTAACAGCAAAATAGCAACATTTTTTTACATTGTAAAAAGACTCCAAGCCTTCAGTGCTTTTGTAGACACTGCACTCTTTGTTTTTTAGATAGAAATTACAGGAAATGAAAAAAAAAAAAAATACAAATGTCAAGTGATATTAAAGAGGCACTACAGTGTTAATAAAAACACCCGAGAATGTACAATCTGACTTAAAGGTTGTCTGCGTGTGTGTGTGTGTATGCGCCGTCTGGATGTGACGTGATCTGTGGACAGCAAGCCCATCATTTTTCCAGCCTGGACAAATGCCTCATGGTGGAGGACGTCGCCATCCGGTCGGACATGACAGATGACCTGCAGACAGACAGAGAGAGAGAGATACAGAGAGAGAGAGAGAGAGAGAGGCTTCATTAACAGAAAGCACAGCAGACAGAGGAACAGATGATTCTGCCACAGATTTCAATCCCTCCATTTCAGCCAATTAATGAAATAGCTCGACACACGCACACACACATGCACACACACACACACACATGCACACACACACACACACACACACACACAGCCAGGGAGACAGACACAGAAAAAATGGCCATAAGCCTGGTTAAGCAGTTTTAAATTATTCTTTAAATTAAAAGGCTGTACCTGCCTCGCCTTTTAGAGCTTTGTGTGTGTGTGTGTGTGTGTGTGTGTATGTGTGTGTGTGTGTGTGTGTGTGTGTGTGCGTGTGTGTGGGAGGGTGAGTGAGTGTGCTCTGGCTAATGTCTCTGTTGTGACAGTTTTGTCTGGGGAGGAGAAAGGGAGGCAGAGGATAAAGGGTAAAAATCCACACAGCCATGTTATCTGAAGACTGAAACATATTTATTCATCTCACAGACAAACTCCATTCATGCTTCTACAGATGCATCCATCCCCAACATCAACATTTGATTTGTTGTTTGCTCTGCTGCAGCTGAAAAGACTCACCAGTTATTTTAGCTGGACAAATCTTCAATGTTATGATTTATTGACTGGTAGATGATGCTGTGTGAACATGATGTGTTATTGTTTTACAAAATTCTGATCTAGAAGTCGGTAATTTAAAGTGAATAGTGGTTAAAAGAAATAAATACAAAATGGATTTTTAAAGTTTTGTTGTTTTTTTTATTACATGTGTGAATAATCAGAAGCAAATTTCAAGTCCTGAATCATGTGCTTTTATGCCAATTAAGATTTTTAAACAGGCTAAGAGTCACTATAGCACAGAAATACTACAAAAATAATAAATGTACTATAATTGCATTTAAAGGCCATTTAATACTTTTAAATGAACTTTAATGCTTCTTTCTTGCCGTCCCCTTTTTGTCTTAATATCAAGAATGTAATCTGAGATCTGTTGTCTGTCTGCTTTTTAATGAGATCATTTTTCATCTTTGGGCTTGGGGAGGATAGCAAGTCATTCCAATTCAGAAAGCAGAAGGTCAGTGAAGTCGCAAGTCATTAGTGTTAAAGTCAGTGTTGAGTCTTTTTTTATTTTGGCAAGTGATATACAAAGTCATCAGATGCATGACTCAAATCTGTCTCTAGTCAAAGTCATGTTACTTGAGTCCACACCTCTGCAGTTCATTGTGCTGAACATCAAGCACATATACAAAATATCAATATCACATTATATAATACTGATTTCAACCATATTTCCCATCCTTAAATTGGACAACTAAATTAACAGCCTGCAGACTGTAGCAACAGTCATGCAGCTAATTTTATTAATTCACTTTCATTTCCTTTGATTGTGATTAGTCACTTAACATGCAGCCAGAGTGGGCCTATGTAATTACTGTAAATCAGGGTCAATTATATTATGTATCAGGTGGACTTTTTTTTCAGATTAGTAATGAAAATTTTGCTAGTTTTAATTTTCTCCCAGGCAATAAAAGTTTCTTTAGCTAACCAATTTCGGAAATGATGAGATTCTCCAGCTGTTTGAGTAAGAACGAGGAAGACGAGGCAAGAGGAAGGAAATAAAGGAGGAGAAACTGGTGAGGAGAATGAAGAGGAGAAGGGGGAAAGAGAAGCAGGCGACCTGTGCTTTGTGAATAAGGAATAAGGAAGTGAAATGTGTGCGATGACGGGAAAGAAGAGGAGGGTGGGGGTGTTTATAGAGGTGAGGGAGAGGAGGAGGAGGAGGAGGAGGAGGAGGGAGGCTGCTCAAAGGCCTGAAAAAAATAGAGAAAATAGAGAGAAGATGGAAAGAGGGAGAGAGAGCAGTTACACAGCAGGAGAGTCTGAGTGCTCTCCTCCATCAGAGGCTGTTGATTAAAATTTCATTGGCTGAGGCTGGAGGTCGGAGGTGACTGTGCGTGCGTGTGTGTGTGTGTGTGTGTGTGTGTGTGAGAGAGAGAGAGAGAGAGAGAGAGAGCTTCAACATGAGTGATGAAAACTCAGAGCCTCCTCTCTTCATGCACTGACTCACTCCTGTACTCTCACTCTCATTGGCTAATTATCTGTCTTTGTCCCTTGTCTCTTGAGCTCACTGCTTTCTAATTGGCTCTCAACTGTTAAACTGCTCTCTCTCTTACTGGCTCTCTTCTTTTAACACTAAGAGCACTGATTTTACTTGCTTTTAACTACTAGTTTGCATGTGCAAATCCAAATCTTCACAGAAAATAAAATAAATTGTGTTGCCATTACAAAAATGATACTTTATTCATACAATATTCATTTAATGAAAGCAGGTTTTGGACTGGAGCTATTTGTAGATATCCCCTCTGGACTTATGATCGTGTCTTTCAATATTTTTGACATTTGACAAAGTAAATGATCAATTAGTAAATTGAAAAAAAAACGACTGGTAGATGAATTATTGATGAAGATATTCATTTGTCGCAGCACCAGGCTGAGCCGTGTTGAGTTTTTACAGATCAGCCTTCTCTCAGATCAAAGTCGGAGGGATTCCAGTGATGTTCCTTCCTTCTTCCAACAGGTCTCGTCTCCATTAACCTCTTTTTATTGAAGCCTCCTCCTGCTTTTCAAATCAGAACCCACAGGACTCTCTTCCCCGTTTGTCGCGCTGCTTTTTCAATTAAGGCGGAGTGAGAAGGTAGCTGACCACCCTGACAGCACACACAGGTGTTCACACAAACACAGTGTTACTGTAGCAGAGTTGTGTTGGCTCTCTGTGTGACCGCTGCAGTACCAAACAGATCTGTTAGTACTCAATAAAAGCTAAGTTACCGGCCAAGTTATGGAATATGATCATTTGCAACTTTTTGCATTAGCTGTAATACATTTTAGAGAAAGAGTAAAGATGCATGTATAATGTTTTTTTGTCAGCTTATCAGAGATATGTGCATGATGTTTTTCAGCTTGTTATTCATTCAAAATACAACAGTGGCAACTAAAGTAAGTGTGTAAAAGACTGCAGTGATTGTTAATTAATAAAAAAAATCACATATTACGAGAACAGAGCTAAGTAAGCCTTTCTTCAAATAGCATTTGTAATTTAACAGGTGTTCTCATAGTAACAAGTTCTCCAAATTAAACCAGAAAATTTGAGCATGTGCACTCCAGAGTGACACATAGTTTAATCTGATGCTCCTGTCGGCAGTAATCAGCATCATTCGTGATTTCTAAAACTGTTACAAATCGCTGTTAAAAAAAAAAAATAATGATGTTTTATGATGTCTGGTTAGGTTTAGGCACAAAAACCACTTGGTCAGGGGCAGAGAAAGATCATGGTTTGGGCTAAAATGGTTCAACTTTGTGATAATGTGTCTCGCGGTTAGTAATGTGAAACTCACACTTCGAAACGGGAAATGAACAGCAGTCTCCTGTGGCAAAGTTCACTGTTGGGTTATAAAAAAAAATACATGGAAAGCTGAAACATAAACACATTAGTATCTGCTACTTCAGGATTTTCTTGGCATATGAACATCAGCAGTGAGAGTTGCTGTACAGTCCTGTTAAAGATGAAAACACTGATCCATCAAAGACTGTTAGCCTGCAGTTTGTTAGCCTCCAGTGCCCTCAACTCTGCTTCATTCTGTTGCTCTGTAACTCCAACATAGCAGCTGATTTTTCTCTGATTTCAACACCTTGAACCATAAAGGCAGCTGATGATTGATGATATGAGATGAGCTGCTGCAGGTTATCTTTAAAGCTATTTTTCTCTCCAAAGTAAGAATGTGGCCTCTGTAGCTTTAGTTTCACTTCACAATTTTAGTGCTGCCTGCTGCTTTATTGTGCAAATCTTTTACATAAAGAAAAACAATGGTTGGGATTTATAGAATTGTACCTCAGTGAGACATTGGAGAAACATAGATCTATGCAGTGAAACAACCATCATAACCACATCAAAGCACTGTGATGATCAGAGTAGTTTTACTGGGATTGCAGCAGCAGCAGCAGCAGCAGCAGCAGCAGCAGCAGCAGCAGCAATGTTGGAAGCAGAAGCAGGTTGAGATGGTCGCTATCCAGCAGAGTGACTGTGGCTCGTTACTGCAGCTGGCTCTGGGACCACTGCAGTGCAGGCATGAGGAAACTGGTGACTCCAAAATGGCAGCTGTCCATAAGTAAGCCTGTGCTACACTAAATGGCCAAAAGCTTGTGGACTCTTGGTCTGGGGCTGTTTTTAATGGTTTGGACTGCACCCATTACTTGCAATTATGGAGACCTCAACCCCATCCAACACCTTTGGGATGAACTGGGACACAGACTGTGAGCCAGACCTTATCACCCAACATCAGTGTTGAACCTCACTAATGCGCTTGTGGCTGAATGGGAGTAAATCCCTGCAGCCAGGTAGAAAGAAGAGTGAAGGCTGTTAGCAGCAGATTAATGCCCATAGTTTAGGAATAACATGGCTCAAGTATCACATTTTTGCAAGGTTCTGGTATCCAAATACTTTTGGCCGGCTAGTGTATTCTGTGCTTAGCATAAAAACATGAGGATTTTGAAAGTCTCTACAATCTTTGGAGTTTAGAGACTTTAAATGAGTGCTAAACGTGATTTGGTGAGTCCAGCAACACATGAAAAAGGATAAAATAGTTTAAGTACAACTTCATGTACTTCAGGCGAGTGTTAAAGCATCTGGTTTTGTGCTATTTAAATTATAACGCAGGATGTGTAAGTAGTTGTTGTGACTCTAGAGACACCGCCGCAGAAACTCAAACAGCTCCAGCATCTTCACACAAACTGCACTTCAGTCTCTAACAAAGCACCAAACACACATTCACTCTGCAGCGCTGATGCTTGCTCAGACATAAAGGAAGCAGCTCGCTGCCAATGGCACCCGTTTGATATTGTACACACTCCCGAGCATGAGGCATTACATATTCACACACATCAGTTAGAAGTCATTATGCTCTTCTCACTCTTACAAACACACACATCAGCATTAGCAAATTAGCTGAATAAAGAGCCTCTTTTTGCCTTTTCTTTTGAGTGGCTAATTAGCCATCAGAGCCCACTGTGTGGAGAGAGCGAGATCCATCAAGAGGTAGAGCTTCAAAGAGCAGTTTATGGAAGCCAAAGCACTTTAATTAGGACCTATTTGTAGGAGAAAGCGAAAAGAAAAACATCATTTGGAGCCAAAAGCTGTATAATGTGGAGGGGAAATAAACACAGTAATGCACACACAGATAAAGAGAGACAGGAGCAAAAAGGGATTAGACTTGAAGAGGTGATATCCTCACAAGGAGGCTTTATACAGCAGTGTGAGGGGACACTGACTCTGCATATTGAACATCAGGAACCTGTCGTGCTCAGTGAGGAGAGCTAGATAAATGTAACTGCCATGCAGCTATATGAATCAAAATGTCAGATTGTCAAAATGTCAGATGTGCAGAATGTTGTGTGATTTAATCACTTTACGTTGTAGATGCCGTTAATAGAGACCGGTCATGTTCACACGTTTATCATGCTTGTTTAAAGGACCATAGTTTAAATTACAGGTGACCAATTTCTATAGCAGGCTATAGGGTTTTATACTCATTTTCCACCTTCTACACAACATATACAATCAAACACAAATAGAGTTGAAACTTGTTTAAGATGGGTAATCCATCACTATTGACGTTCTGTCACTATTTAATTGGTCAAAATTGTATTTTCATCATGTGGGACTACAAACCCACTCATGTTTACACCCTATTTTCATTGTTTTGGCTGATCCATCACATTTTTCAGTTCATAAACCACAGTTTTACCAGATTCTACAATCCACAGATTTGGAAAAAAAAACATTAACACCACCTTTTGGAGTTTTTGGCCACTATTAGTGTGTATTGTGCACGCACATGCTGTTGGTCTCACATTATGGTAACGCACCAACAAATGTAGCAATTTGCCAAAATAAGCCTGCAAACATGGATGTAAACATTGCAGGATTTTAAATATTTTAAATATTGGTATAGAAAATAATTTATGAAGATGGAAATGCATTCAACACATCTAGGAAACACAGTGTGTTTCAGTAAGAAACACTGAATGTACATATACCTTTTGTTTGTTTACAGGAAAAGTCCACAGGGAACCTTTAAACTAATTATCAAGCTGTTGGTTATAGATCTCACAGACCTGCTGTACATACGGTTGTTATGCAGGCATGCTGTTTTACTATGCAACCGACAATTATAATATTGGCTATATTTGCTTATGATTTCTCTGTCAAATGAATGCTTTATAGAACTGTGTTAATGTTACTGATGGTGAAGATGTGGCTTCTGGTGACAGCACAAATCTCAGCAATACAAAAAAAAAAAAAACAACATATCAAAAACAAGATCTCAGGGGTTAAAAAAAGATTTTTCCTTTTCTGCCGAGGCCTTCAGGCATGGACGCACTGCAGGAGCTGGTCTGTTTTTTCCACTTGTTTGAATTTTTCCAGACTGACCAGTGTGTGTGCACATACACAGTATTGTTATCCAGCTCGTCGAGCAATTCCATGACCAGGGTCTTTGAAGTAAAGGCTGTTGTCTTTTTTTGTCCAGTGTGTCATTGACGTCCACATTTACGTCACATGATTCCCACCATGTGTCCCCTACTGGCCGAGCTGCTTCATCTGTCTGCCTGATGTTACACCCCATGTCTTAATCATGAGAGCATGACAAGGAACTCATCTTTACATGAATAAATAAGTACGAGCAAAGAATTATTTTAAAGCGTTGGAGAGCAAATATGTGTCTAGTCACTTTTAGCAGAGCTAGATTCTGTGTGAGTTTTGGACTTCAACACTGTGTTTCAAATGCTGTGAGTGTGACTTGGTTTTGGTTTTGGCTCACTGTGATCTGGCAGTGAGGTGGACAGTACATGTTTTTGAGTTTGAGTTCTCGCCTTCACTCAGGCTTGGAGGAACATGCCACTGGCTGGACTGTCACTGGTCTTTGTTTCCAGTTTTTCAACTGGAAGTTATGGCGATGATTCTGAAAACAATGTAAAAATGTGTCCTGGAATATCTACCAGAACCAGTTTCCAAACAACATTGAGGTGATAAATAGGCCATGTGGTTGCAGATTCAAAATATATAAAAAGTCTGGTTTTAACATTTTAGTTGTTAGTGAGGATTGTGAGTCATGTTGTCATGTTAAACATTCTCATACTGACTCAAAACCTGATTTAAATGATGTCATTTCTATCTGAATGCTATAACCATATGTGCAGCAGATCATTATAGGAAGTTTTACTTAACAGAATTGTGTAAATGGCTTAATCCTACCATTGTCCTAATGGGAATGTTGTATAATAGTAACTCCAACATAGCAGCTGATTAATATGTAAAATGTAATAGTCATATAACTGTCTGCATGTAAACACAGATGGAGCATCTCCTGCTGAATCCACTTCAGTCTGTTTGCTTAGCTCTGTCCTCGATGATCCTTTGTCTGTCAAAAGCTCTTAGCGCTCCCATCCAGAGCCCTCTGCTCTCTGCAT
Organism: Thunnus maccoyii; assembly: GCF_910596095.1. NCBI lineage: Eukaryota > Metazoa > Chordata > Actinopteri > Scombriformes > Scombridae > Thunnus > Thunnus maccoyii. Next base: position 31,250,433 of record NC_056543.1, read on the forward strand.
TCATTATTAATGGACCTCAGCAGGCTGAGAACATACACACACACACACACACACACACACACACACACACACACACACAGGCAGGCAGCCCCTGCACATCACTGGTAGCTATTTTAGATGAGATATTAAATCAAACACTCAAAACATGAAGGGAAAGAACGGTCATTGAGGGAACAGGGGATGCAGGAGGACGAGATGGAGTTTTTCTTTTGTTTTTTTCTCTTCAGCTCTAGTCGCATGAAATATATCCACACACACACACATCAATCACACACCAAATTAATTGGTTTTACAAGAAAACAAAAACTAGAATTGCTGTATAGACATTTAATATTAAGTACAATATGCTGTGCTCAACCACAGTTTGATTTTCACTCCAGCGATGACCTTGCATTTGGCTTTGACCTTGACCTCCAAAACAAGTACATAATCAAACAAAGCACCATTGAAACAAACACTACTGAAAATATAGAAGTGAGTATGTTAACTGCAATTGAAGAAGCAATTTCATCCAATATTATATATGACAGCTTATGTGAACAGTTTAATGGCCTTTAGTGATGACTGATGTCCTACACTGATTCAATAATGGAAACTGTTGAGCTGCAGTTAGTGGACAAAGCAGCTGGTTACAGAAATATTTCTCTTACTGGAAATTCACATTTGAAACATTTTCCTCAACACAGAAACACTTGACTTTCCTGGATAATTTAACAGTGTCATAGAGTTATGGTATCACCATCAAAATCAATTTTTTTCTTTTTCAGTTTTATGTATCAAATACTACAGGTACTTAACACTACAGTGTCCATGAACCTCTGAGGCTGTTGCTGTGGAGACGGTGTCAGCAAGTGAAATCCGAGTTCTAGTAAATTCAGAGCATGTGATTGTTGCAATCAGGAAAAAAACACTGCACATTGTATCATACAGACCGTGTTTAAGAAAGCTGTAATTGTGAGTAGGTGAAATTGGGAATTTCTGGCGGCTATGACATCCCCCACTTTTTGAATAATACTATAGAAGTGTCAATCAACTGCTGGCCAAATGGCTGCAAAGCCACCATCACTGTGAGATACATTTAAACATTAACACAAGTGCAGTTGTTTCAGATAGTTATAAATGAGCTGCACACTGTTTATATGGTCTCACTTGTTAAACAAGGGTAACAGAACTGAAATAGCTAATTTGGCTAATTTCACTCCTCTGATTTAATAACAAGAGATTTTTCCATTCTGCCAAAGTAATATAAATCCAACATTAGCTATTTATGTTAATCAGATTTTGAAAGTAAACTGATTTAAACTGATGAGCTTTTAACTTTTTAACTGATAACTTTTTTAACATCAGCTTGTCATTAACATCACAGCAACAGAATTTAAAGCTCTCTTTGGATGTTTCTCACTGCAGCAGTCTCTTGAACTCTAGTTGACTTGTGTCCTAAAATTGTTACGTTCACAGTGCTGTACCTTTGACTTAATGTCAGTGAAGCAGATTATTTTCAGCTCAGTGCTGCATTGATTCAACTAAGAGATTCATGTCCATCCAACTGTTGAAATTTCCCCAAAACAGTCACAAAACAGTCTGTGTGTGTGTGTGTGTGTGTGTGTGTGTGTGTGTGTGTGTGTGTGTGTGTGTGTGTGTGTGTGTGTTATCCGATGTGACCTTTCTCCATATGGTGTGGGACTGAGCAGGGGGACAGGAGGTGAGCCCTACACATGCTATCAGTCTGAGCTGTTAGCCAGCAGCCGCTGATACAAACACACACACACACACACACACACACACACACACACACACACACACACACACACACACACGCTGCAGGCCCTACATGTCATTGTTACCTGATATTCATGGTGTGTAGGAGAAACAGTGGAAGAGAAGGTCATACGTGTGATGTCAGAGGCGGTGCGTTCACTGCCGGCCGTGGGTTTGATTGCCGCTCGCTCCTCTCGCACTGCCTTGGGCTCTCTCTGCCCTCTGTCCTCCCCACCCACCTCCCACAATCCTCAGCATCAGTCCAGCCCCCGCCAGGAGACACACAGACCTTTCTATTTTTGATTTCTAGTCCAAGTACAAACAATGGTACAGTATGCCTCCAGAAATCACTAATAGAGACCGTATTTACTGTATCAGAGAGAACTAGTTCATAGTATTCATAGTGCTGTAATATTCTGAGGACAATGAATAATGAATTTAAAACTTACAATACCAAAATATTATTCCTGAAAAGGAAACATTTTAAATGGGAAGGGGGAAAAAAGCTTCTTCTGCATTTTCTTGCAAATCTTTTCTTTCATCTCCTGAGAACAGCAGCAACAGTAAGACTTCAGAATCCTTCAGGATATGCATCATCTCCAGTAACGTTAACTAAACACAAACCTTAAATTCGGGGCAAAAACTGCATAAATTATACATATCAAAATACTCTTCATGATGACCTTGAACTCTTCAGCGTCTTAAATCTGTTGCCGTGCGACACTAATCAAATACAATTAACTAGTGGAAACAGCGATAACCAAGTCACCCTGAACTACACTGACCTTTTTATTTAAACTTCTGCAAGAAAACACAAAGTTTTTTTTCCATCCTGTTCTTTCCAGGGCTCTGAAGCAGATAATGGTACACCGTTAAGGGAAATTCCAAATCCTTTTCTACAACCTTATATTATTTTATTTCTAGTCATCATTGTTATTTGTTAAGATTAAAAAAAACAATTTAATCATACGTCATATATAGGTGGGATTCAGTCAAAAGCTCTGGTAAAAGATAATAAGTGAACTTTGAGTTTAGAATATTCTATCACAGATACTTTATGTGTTCCCAAGGTCAAGAATAAATCCCCATGCTCAACTATTGTTGCTATGGCTACTCGTAATTTCATATACCTCCCACACTTTACAACGGTAACAGTGGACACTTAACCAATCCTATAAAGATATTTCTGTGATCATAATGTCATTTAAACCCCTGATTGATAAGAATCTTTATACAGACTTACAAACTTTGTTCTTTTACAACCAGGTGGATAATTGGAATGATTAGTTTGGTTGTAATCACTTTAAGGTTGTTATTTGTATTAAACTACTTTTGTTTAAAAGCCGGTCAGATTGGTTGGGTGTGCGATGCCTCTTGGACTCATGCCATAGAAGATTCTGTTGTAAGCCCCAGATCTCAGTAACATACTGTATATACACAGTATATAGCATGAAGACCAAAGAATTCAAACTTTCTCTAAATCATTTAAGGTGCTTAATGAGCCGTTTCTTTGTTTTTTGTAGTACATTCTCACCAGATGGAGCTGCCTGTTGCTATGAGTGATCAATGAACAGTGTACTCATCATTCTACAATCCAAACAAACTCCAGATAACTTGATGGCTGTTTGCTAATCTCTAGTATTGGTTTCCAGATGCATTAGCACTGACTGATCTAATTTAAACAGAGATATAATAGCCCTCTTTTGCATGCTTGACTAGATATTGTATTACACACAGCAATTACTGAAACGAATACCAATGCTAACAAATCACAGCAACAATCTGGACAAAAGGCTAACCAGAAGGTTTTCCCTACAGCACAAGTATTAGCTTTACAAAAGACATTGTTCCTGGGTGTCATCTTTGCCTCTCTACATAAATGCTCATCATTTTCAAGTTTCCTTATGAAGCACTGTACACCCCCCCTCCCCTTTTTGTATTCACATGTAAATGAACATCCCTAAGAAAAAAAGACATTCTTTTAAAGGGAGGAAGAAAGGGGGGGGGGGGAAGAGGGAGAGGGAAGTTCAGCTTATCACCACTCAACAGATGTTCAGACTAAACGTGTGGGTCTGTCTGTCTCGTCACTGAGGCTGAGCGGAGGAAAGCTTCCAGCTCTGGCCTGACTGAATGGACAGAGTCAACCAGCTGCAGCTAAGACAAAATATTTCTATAGTGGCTGTAATTTGCTCTGATGACAGAGGTGGAAAGTGCCAGAGGATCAGGATGAGAACTTTCAGCTGCCAGAGGCCTTTTGCCAAATAGAGGGAATTCATTTTCCAAGTAGATACAGTGAAGGGACCCTATGCTGCAGGACAGTGCTGGAGCCAGGCATCATAAGTAAGTGCTGAGTGGACAGTTAGAGAGAATAAACTGGCCTGCTGTCTCTACCCTCTCTTTCTTGGCAAAAACATCACAAAAAACAATTTCTTATATAGGACTATAGCAGGATTTAGATCCCTGCTGGACCCAACATGAACATTATGGTGCAGGAATTGGGTACTCCATTGTTGGCTTGACATGTGGTCGACCTTGTCATAAATGAAAATACAGTGTTATTGGGCTTAACCATGAATATAAGAATGTAAATGCATTCAAATATGGGATGCCCTGGTGGCCTAGTGAGTTATTTAACATATTGACCTCATAATCAGTTCAAGTCCTTTATGCATGTCATCCCTCATCTCTCTCCCCTCATTTCCTTTAAGCTTTCTACTGTCTTTACTACATAATAAAGACAAATAATCATCCTATGCATATTGTTTTGCATATGATGGAGTTTCATTTTGTAAATACTAACAGTTTGAAAATGCAGTGTTTCATAGGTTCAGGTTTGGCTTTTTTCAGTTTATGCCTTAAAAAATTTTTTTAAAAGCTGTGTAAACTGTCGTCAATCATTCATGAAGGCCATATGTGTCCTACTTTCCCTGCAGACTGGGGCATACAGAATTTTGATATAAAAAAACAGTGTTGCAGGTGGGTGAGATCGAAGCAGGAGCAGGATTGAATAAACAGTCCCATGTAGACCTCAAAGGTACGGTCGAAATCCCGTATTTCTTCTAATAGTGGCCGGGGTCTTTATTTAGCTCAACCACAGAGGGTACCAGGCCTTTATTGGAAGCAGGCTCATATTAGAGAGAGGCCTTATTTATAATTCCCTCTGTTTGATAAGTGTATTTGCTCATATTTTAGTATGAAGCCTCCTTGTTTTCTCACCTGCTTCCGTTTGCTCTGTTAAATTTTTGTTACTGCATTACCGGTAATCTACTTGATCAGACATATGGAGCAATAATTCTAGCACTTGAGTTCCACCCAGAACATTTTGGCAGTGCACCACTTAGCAGGTATCATGCTCATGGTGGTATGCTCGCCAGCTTAGCCAAGTTACCCTGGTTACCCTGGTTACCCATGCTGATGTAGTGTCACTGTCAACATTATTATTAAAATATGCACCGTTATCCCCATATTTAAACGATATCACATCTCCTCCGTCCTCCTCCCTTCTCTGTGACTACTATTTGTGTTTAACTGGCATGAACATTATATAACAGGCACCAGGAGTTTATCCACCCTTGTTTGTGTTGACCACACCCCCGGTCATTATCAGAGACACGGCTTTTAATTGACTACCATCTTTTATTTGAGGAAATAAGTTTGGAGAGGAGAGGTGTAGCCTTGGGGTTAGAAAAAGTAGGTTAGCAAGCTACAAGTTTTTGGCTCAAGTCCTTTGAGGTGATGTGACAGGTGCCCTTGACCAAAGCACAGAAAGCCAGGAGACCAACAACTGTGGTGATGCTGCTCTGATGCCAAACTCTTGAAAAAATGCACAGATGTCTCTGTTATCTCTAGAACAGGTTGGATAAACATGCATAGAAATACTGGCTTCTTTTTTCCTTGTTTCTCTCTCTTTTTCTTCCTTCTTTCATCTCCCTTTGTTTCTTTATTTGACTTTCCCTCCATCATCTTGCTCTCCTTCCTTCCTGTATCTCGCAATAAAACTTCCATGGCTGGTTGGTTTGGGTGAGCAGAGGGAAACAGGCAAGGCTTCCACAGTTCAGGGCTCCAGAGAGCTCAGCCAGGCAGCAGCAATCAATCACAGACTAAATCCCTCCTCTCTCAGGACTGCCGTGTGCCAGGTGACATGGTCAACAGCTGTAGAGAAATACTGCATAAAGCCTACAGTGGGTATTTGTATTCAAATAGACTAGTAAACACAGCCTCTGAAAGGTCTACAGTTTGAAGAAAACTACCAAATATACCTGAGTCAAAGACAAGACTCCTAACAAGAAAAACTACACCATTGCTATTTGTTCAGACACTTAAACTGACCCCTGTTTATGTTTTATTAACAACCTCTTGCGCGTTACGAATAGTGACTCCTCTTTCAGGAGCAAAGGCAGAAGGATTGGGACATTGTTATGTTGTTAGACATCAGGGTGGATGGTTGTGGTAAAAGTTTTCTTCCTAACCTTCATCAAGTAGTTTTATTTGCCAAAACTTAACCATGCATTAACCATAGACGTGGCAGTTCAGAAAATGCTGGAATGGTCATATAGGTGATTTTGGAAGGTACAGACAGATGTGTCAGTGTATTTTGTCCTGTATGAGTACTTGTTTGAGAGGCAAGATTAACACTGATACGTTCATTTGGCGAGCAGAGAAGTTGGCATCTTATGTTTTGTATGATTCCACTGCTTACTGTTTCAGTCAGAGACATGTTACAAAGTTATCATTTATTGCAAATGGTTGTTCAATTAGATTTGGCAGGAAGGGTTCTGGTCTTTGAGGGAGTTCTCAAAGACGCCATGTTTGTTTAACCATGACTGAAACAGTGATGTTCTTCAGTGATTGTCTATATGCTGTGATAAGGCCAGTTAACACAAAAAGTGATCTAACAGGTGTAAAGTATATGATTTTTCTTTTTTTTTTGAGTATTATTTTTAGTGGCCCATTATTCATAACAACATATAAACCACACAAAAGTCAATGCCCAAAACCCATGTTAAACATACACACACATGCACTCACACACACACACACACACACACACACACACACACACACACATACATACCAGGGGAGAGGGATACAAATAACTAAGATAAGTTCATTTTAACAAGTTGGCGACTTCCAGTCTTTGTGAATAAGTTTTTTTGCTAATACCACGGCCATCAACACATTATTTTTAGTGGCCCATTATACATAACAACATATAAACCACACAAAAGTCAATGCCCAAAACCCATGTTAAACATACACACACATGCACTCACACACACACACACACACACACACACACACATACATACCAGGGGAGAGGGATACAAATAACTAAGATAAGTTCATTTTAACAAGTTGGCGACTTCCAGTCTTTGTGAATAAGTTTTTTTGCTAATACCACGGCCATCAACACATTATTTTTAGTGGCCCATTATACATAACAACATATAAACCACACAAAAGTCAATGCCCAAAACCCATGTTAAACATACACACACATGCACTCACACACACACACACACACACACACACACACATACATACCAGGGGAGAGGGATACAAATAACTAAGATAAGTTCATTTTAACAAGTTGGCGACTTCCGGTCTTTGTGAATAAGTTTTTTTGCTAATACCACGGCCATCAACACAGCTGTTTGAATGTGTGAAAGGAGAGTTATAGACTCCTCTGAGCATCCAAAGAGAGCGAAGTCCCTGTCAGGAGATAAAATTTGTTTTCTGACTCTGGGTCCATGTGTGTCCTTTTCTTGCAGACATGTCTAGAGTTGGAGCGGTATCTACAGACGGAGCCCAAACGTCTCTCAGAGCTGTTTGATGAGGAGCTGGACTGTCTCTTAACGCCATCCTTCATGCAGGGTGGTGACAGTGACGAGGACCTGATGGACCCCCTCCTCCCCAGCCTGCCCGACCAGCCCAGCCCGCCTCCACTACTGGTAACTCTCCCCAAGGTCCAGGCCAAAATCCTCCAGATGCCCAACCACAGCAAGACCCAAGCAGAAGCAGGAACTGAAACCCTCACAACAAAGGAGCAAGTCCTTGGAGGGGTCAGCGCCGCACAGCTTAGCGCTGCCGTCACATCCCTAACACCACCATCATCACCAGAGCTCGGCCGCCACCTCATCAAACCCACACAAACGCTGACTGCGACGGCAGATGGCACACTAACACTCAAACTGGTGGCAAAGAAGGTAGGGTTAGGGGCGGCCAAACTGGTGGCAGCACGAGCATTACCGTCCCCACCGAGCCGAGGAGGAGCCCTCAGTGACAGCGAGCAGGGAGGAGGAGGAAGTCTGGGAGGAGACGTACCAGAGAACAAGAAGAGAGTCCACCGATGCCAGTTTAACGGCTGCAGGAAGGTTTACACCAAGAGCTCCCATCTGAAGGCACATCAGAGGACCCACACAGGTAAGATAACACATACCTTTATTTACCTTCATTACATTTAGCTTCAACATAAGTACTTTAGGTTGAAGTGCATACTGGTGACTTTATTTTAAGGTTGTATCATTTAACTTCTGTCCCCTAAAATTCATGGACTATGTATAAAAAGGGCTAGGAGTCCTACACTGTTCACCTGATGTAGATGTAAACACCGTCAAATGACGTCAGCATTATATAATTTTGAATCCAATGTGCTGGGGGACAGAGCCAACTCAACAAAATATGTCTAACCCTCACAATACTTTCTGACTGCGTTGTTTGCAGTCAACAATGCTGTTTTTAAAACCTGGAGCTTTGATAAGTAAGGCCAGACTAGATGCACATAAACCAAAAGATACTTTTCCTGGGACTTGCTCAGGATTTGGTGTTGCAGAAGAAAAGATCTGATGTTGGTAATTTTCAGAAGTAGTAGAGGATTATGGCCTCTCTTCTTCTTCTTTTTTCCTCTCAGATTATCCTCCAGATTTATTAATTTCCTCGTGAGTCTTTATACCAGCTCAGTGCCAAAAGGCCCTGCCTCAGTAATTGCCTGCTGATTGATAGACTGGTAGTAAATGCCTTTACAAAGTCAGCCGTGTCCAACTGGGTCTGACATGCAGCTTTAGCCACTAACTACAGCTGCCTTCTCGGTGACCCTCAGACAGAGCACGCACCAGGCTATGTGTCCAGGGGCTGTGAGCTGCAAGCTTAGCATGTGGGTTGCAGCAGACATACAAGAAAGGATGGATTTGACTGATGCTGAGATTATAATGAATTGAGTTCAAACAGCAAAAGTAACCTGAACTCAGCCTGAAACTTAATATCTGTCATGGTCAGAGGTTTAGTCAGTATGGACCAGCCTGTTATATTTTTATGGATGTGTTATTGCTCGTAACACATGGAAACAAAACATTTCAATCAATTCCACTGTTAAGTCTGTAGACCAAACAGAGGAAGATCTTTGTTTTGTGTATAGTCTTGGGTCATGCACTGATGAAAAAACTATTCATATTTTTTCTGTTTTACGCAGTATAAGGAATTGGGGCAAAGAAAAAGTTGTGCTTCAACTTTTCAGCAGATTTCATCAGTAAACCAACCAAAGCAGCATACAGAGCAGTGAAATTGAAGTGATTGAAGGCTTATCACGCGTGAAAACATCACACACCAGTAATATCAGGAAGGATTTTACAACTGTGGAAAGTTATCATAAAGACAATCTACAGATAAAATATCTGTAGTTGCTACAGTATGACCACCAGGTTAGCATCAGAAAGAAATACGCTGTTCACATTACAAAGTAATCTACCAGAAGCATGTGTTGGTATGTATTTGATTGGCCAACACAGCTTGGTGACCCTGCATTTTTTGTGCTGCTGTATCAGCACCCCCACTGCGTCAATCAGAAATGAATGAAGGGGCTGTATTTTTTCATGAAGTGCCTTAAGAGTCATTTTGTGTTTTTAGGTGGTAACCAAAGACCTGATTCAATGGTACAGACTTTATGAATTGTCTGTGTGAAAATGCATTTAGCATTTGTTGTGTTTTGGTCATCTAGAGCTGCAATACTATTTTTGAAGTGACAGGAACTAGTGTGTCACAGTTTTGTACATTCTTAGAAACTATTCATCTGTTTCTAAGTGGAAATGCCTGCTGGATTGGATGTATTTTAGCCTGGGAAACTCAGGCTGAATACGTCACTTATCTGCAGTATGAGGTGTGTGCAGGCTTGTACCACCTCCAGGTAGCATTATTCAACTTTGGCTTGTACCACAGCATCATTCACAGTACGGAGTGGTTCATGGCCTCCAGTTGTCATCATGTGGTGATAGCAGTTTCCTTGGTATTCACCAGGATTACAATACATAGCCTGCAGACCTCCACTGTATTAATACTAGCAACCTTGGCATCATTAATCCAGCGTGTTACAGGCTTATATGATCCCAGCGACCATCACATGGCTTTAAGTATAGCATTACATTCCAGGGCAGCACCTAGCATAAGCAGGGGAACCTGCAGCTGTAACTTTATTATAGCTAATCCAGGGTGGTGCAGCTAGTGTTCTGGTAGCATGACCGCTAACTGCAGTATCTTTAATCTTCTGATGAGTCTACGGTCGAGTCATGCCAACCAACAATGAGTTTTTAAATGCAGATTCATTCACTGAAAAAAAAGAAAGACACCCTGCAGCTTCTTCACTCTGTGTGTGTATGTGTGGTATAAATGTGGGGGCGGTGTATTCCCTCCCAGTGTGTTCATTACAAGCACAGCTCTGTGGTTTAATTAGCTTAATCCTCTTTTTGGGTTATTATGACCATAAATCATTGAACATACATGTAGGGAGGGATTAACATAGCAAAGACTACAGGGAGGAGCAGCTGCAGAAAGCCTGCACAGCATCAGTACACTTACTGTCACATAGTGCACACCAGAGGCCATTAGAAACATCGTTATAGGGAGGTCTGTCAGGAGTATACTGTACATGTGCTGCAATTTCACATAATGCTGGTAATGGTATTCCTAAATGCATATCCAAAACAGTTGCTCTGAACTACAGAACTGCTGAACTGCTTCAATTAGCAATGAGTTGTTACATTATTAAATGTACAAATTAATTCAGTAAATCTCCAAATAATTCAGGCAGAGCTGTTCTGACTCTGAGCCAGGGTTTTTCTCTCTTGGATGTCTAATAACTGTAGGAATTACCAATACTTGTATCCTGGTTGTTATTCAAGCAGCAGCCCCCCCCCCTTGGCACCCGGCACCTGTGATAGCAGAGTAGATGAGCAGTTTTGGAGGGAGTGTTTGTCTTTCAAAAGTCTTAACTGCACTTAATGAAATTTTGGGGGAGTAACATCATCTGTGTGCGCTCCTTTTTCTACAACTGTCAACGTACCTGATACAATATTTGGATGTGCATATGCTGCATTGCAGCACACAGGAACACTCCCAACATTTTGGAAAATGCACATAGCTGCTGTCAGATGATGATGTGCTTCTAGGACAGAAATAAAACAGAGTCAAGTTTAGCGTACTGTAGATTAGCACGCAGACTGGAAGCTGAGGGAAATTGTTGGCCTAGCGTCATCAAAAGTAACAAAAAATGTAGACGGTCCAACAGCTCCAAAGTGTGATTTAATGATGTGTGATATATGAACTGTGAACGGCAGTCATAGATGCAGTTCAGGAAAAAAAAAGAGAAAAGGCGAAACACAATTTTTTCCCTATAGGTTTTGGTTTTTATGGGGTTTTTTGCAGATTGTTATCTACATAGAACTACAGTGAAGAATATAAAACATCTGGATGAAAATGCCCTTAAGAGCAAATGTCTAAACTTTGTTAGAGTAACACTCTAACACCTCATTTACAATGTCAATATTGTCAATATTTTAAGGCAATATTTCAGACCTTTGACTGTTCATATGTTTAATGCATGACATTTAATATCAGAAAACAAACATTAATATCTTTTGGGGGTCAAAACTAGTCTGATTTATTTATTTGCAATTCATTTCTCTGCTCATCAGTGCATCTTTCACACTTCTGTATTGGAAATGTAAAATTATATATTGTTACATCCTACTAAATAGTCAAAAACAGTAACATTAAATAGAATAAAAAGTAAATGTTTTTCCTCCTTTATCCAGCCAGGGATTTCCATTCATTTCAATATGAGAAAATCTACTGACAGACTGTAAATAAACAACTGTTTTGCTTGAGTTGTGTAATTTACGTTCTGTCAGTGTTACATTATCATCGCATGGTAAAGTAGAGCGCTGTGCTGGATTATCTCACAACCATAAAATTGACACAGACTTGATGTTAACTGTAATGGTTCATGGAACTGAAGCAAGTTTCAAGTATGTGCTAATTGATTTTGGAGACAAAATATACAATATTTTACACATTTACAAAATGGTTAACTGTGATGTAAAGTGTAATTATGTGATATGTGGTTAATGGGCTAAAACATGAAAAATCACTGGCATGGTTACTGCAGTTTGAGTCTGACTTTCCAAGACCTCAACCCCAGCCCCACCCTCTGTGGTACCTCATGTGGATTCAGGAAAAACCCTGCTGTAACCCCAGACCTCCACACACATATAACTATATACCTCTACACCCACAATCCTACCTCCAACCTGCTCTCTCTCTCTCTGTCTTCCACTTGCTCATTCAGTTTGGGTTGCCAAGCAACTGCATCACACTCTTCCATAATTGGTTGGTGGCTGGTGGATTGTCCATGCCTGTTAATGTCTCTCTCCCACTCTCTCTCTCTCACCCACCACCCCTCACCCACCCTCCATCCCCCCCTCCTCTCTTTCTCTCAGTTGCTAGGTGACTTTATCACGCATCCTTGCCTTGCCGCGCTATAATTGGCTGGCGTCATGGTTGCTGTGGCGTCAGGCCCGAACTGGCCTTGCTTTATTCCACTAACAGTGTGTGTGTGTGTGTGTGTGTGGGAGAGAGAGAGAGAGAGAGAGAGAGAGAGAGAGAGAGAGAGAGAGAGAGAGAGAGAGAGAGAGCATGTGTGTGTTTGAGCATGTATGTGTGTTTGAGGGGGGTCCTATTGAAGGAAGATAGGGTGCTCTGGCCAATTACAGAAGACGGGTGTGAAACAGCCGCCTGTCTGGCACCTGCGGCTCCCACTCATACCCCATATCACACACACACACATGCAGGTTGAGAGTTTAACGTTTCTCCAACAGGCCTAGACGATAAGATGCCAAGTGGTTTGCTATTGTATGTTGAAAATATGGGTACTTTATTGGGTCCTGAGTGAGGAGGACTCTGTGGAGTGAGTAGGAGGATTCACACATACAGATACTACTGCTGAAGACTCAACATGGATGATACGTGTTTCTTTATTGAACTAGAGGTTATCTCTTGTAGAATCATTCTTCACAGCTGTACCAGAGGATTGTGGGCCTTTATAAAAAATAGAGAACTTCTTGTTGTACCTTCAAAGTAGAGTTAATATGTGTAGCTTGTCTCTTTGAGCAAAGGAAATGCAGCTGGGATCATAGTGACTGACTGATCATAGTGGAAATGGCATTGGCATGTACAGATATATGTGCAGATATGCAAAAATAAAAAAAATAAAAAACTTTGCAGCAATAAACTACAGTTATAAATGTTTTATTGGCCGCAATTTATGTTGAGCTGCTGAGGCTCTTTTTTTGTTTTTTTAACGATTTTTAAATTATTATTAATTATGTTTACTGTTAGTGTCTTCTTCAACAGTAATTGTAAAGTATCCTTACTCAGACATATCTTTATCACAAAATGTTTGCTATGTGTTCACATTCTTTTTTTTAAAGAAGGATAAAATAGAAGACTTTCACTTTCAAGCCACTTATTCTAATCAGGGTCACAGAGCAGGGCTGCCCAAATACTTTCCCCAGCAAGTTCCCAAAGTCCCTCCTGAGGGATCCCTGACACATGCTGGGAGATGTAGTCCCTCTTGTACTAGTCCAGCTTGCTCTGGGTCTCATCCAGGTTTTCCACCAAGTCAGTGTCTGAATCATCTCTACTGGTTCCTCTTGATGTGAAGCAGTGACATCTTGATTACAAGGTCTTCCAAATACCCAGTGCGTCTCTCGCCAACTTGCACAGAAACCTCACTTGTACTTGCATTTTTGTCGGTCTTGTTGGTGTCAAGATTTCCTCCATCATCATCATTACCACAGTTGACGGCAGTCACAAACTTTTTTTTTTTACCAACCCATCAGGCTTTCACAGTCTAGGATGAGACCTTGACATCATGCCAGTGTCTAAGACTCTCTGGATGTGTTGTTCTTGAATGGTTGAATTGTTGTTTTATCTTTGTTAAAATGATGAGTTGCTTACGGAAGAGGGATATTCATTTAGCTTGTATATGGACAGAAAAACCACAGGAACATCAGCTTTTCAGAAAGACTGATCAAAGTAACCCTCAGTGACAAAGCCCACTGAATTACAGACACCATGCAAGGGAAGCTACAGTAGGCGATCTCTTAGAGCTCAGGATAATTGAACTCTGATCTTGTCCACAATCAGATCAACTGTGCAGGAGCTGGCAGAGGAAGGCCTATCACCAGAAATGCACAATGGTGAGCAAAACAAAACCCAGATCTCTGTTGTGGAAATCAGCAACTGACTGCATGAGATTTGACTGAAGAATTTGAATATGCAAATCCAGGGGAGCACAGCTCGTGACCTGGAATTAATTTAGTCCGAGAACAACTGCGTCACCCTGCAGTCACGTTGTGTCTGTGGATGAAAGACGACTCCCATCAAAGAGAGACAGGAACTGGGGGAAAATGAAGGGGAAGAGGGCATCATTCATAGTTGGATCTTCCTGTAGCACATCATCTTTTACTTGTCGTTGCATCACCTTGCTCTCGGTGCCGCTCTGCAACTCTCAGATATTAGTCCATCTGAAGGTGTACTTTCTACCGGTTGAGTTATTCTTGTGTGGTGTTTCAAGAAGGTGATTTAAGACAACTAAAGTGCAGAAAAGCAACTTCACAAGTATTCATCTTCTTGGATTGTGATTGAGAAATTATGCCCTGCAGTATGGTTGGAGACTTAAAGGTAGAAGAATGAGAAAAAGTAGGAAGAGACATCCGTAGGTACTGTATGTCTCCATAGAAATGATGTTCAAACTTTGCATAAACTTAAAAATAATCTGCAAAAGAAAAATCAGGGTGCTATGAAAGCCAGGGATGCATCAAGAAGAGTATATAAGTGGGTGGATCAGGAAAGGAAATGATTCAGAAGAATGGCTATTTCATATTTGAAATTGTATTTATAAAAACATTATGTAGCCTAAAATGGTAGTAGGTTACAGGCTACTAGGCCATCTTCAAGGTCAAACAAGGACAAACAATTCTCAATTCTCAATAGACCACTAGCTGATGTAGTTGTAATGTTATACAGGAATGAATAATCATAACTTCAAAAGCAGATCATTTGATATTGATATGTGTCATTTTAAAAGCAGATTATCTCAAACCAAGGGTCATCTCAAGGGTTATCTCAAAAAAGGGCCATTTCAGTCGAGCACTAGACCTTACTGTAAACCACCCCTTAGAGTAAACTTGTATAAGAAAATGAGAGAATAATCATAATAATGGAAGCACAGCGCAGAGCAGCTGGATGAAAGGAGAGATCATTACATGGAGTGATGTGCCCTCGTATTTAAAAATAATTCCATCCAAAGTCTGACTAAAACTTAAACTAAAGCAAAGTAGTCTAAAATAAAGTCTAAATAAGTCACTTTCCACCACTGAGCATTTGACTGTTGTTCACTCAGACACTTTCATGCTGTGAGGAAAAGCTACTCTCTGTCAGTCTGCTCAGATCGATTAGCGACGGCTTCGACTGAACCAACTCAAAGGATGGTCCAAAAATGTGTGATTTTTAAATTACTCGTTTTTGTCAGTTGCTGAAAATAGTAAAATGATCAAATGATTGATATAGGCTGCTTAAATATAATCACCTGATTGCGGGGGGCTGTATGATGATAAGTTTATTTTTAAAGAGACAAAAATTGGGGTAGCAAAACCATCACTTTGCTCCCCCTAACTGAATAATGGGGATGCATTGGCTCCATTGCTCCATTGCTCAGGCGCCTATGGCAACCTGAATGTCTGTACCAACTTTCATGACCAGTAGTTGCTGAAATGCAGATATGTCAACCCCATTGCGGCACAGTAGGAAAAGTCAGGGGATCACCAAAATCAGTAGGATTTGTCCTCTGGGGACCATGAATGTATGTACAAAATTTCATGGCAATCCATCCAGTGGTTGTATACTGTAGACATCTCAGTCTGGACCAAAGTGGTGGGTTGACTGACAGATGTTGTCATCCACAGAGAAAAGCACCAGTAACTCCTCTGTCAGTCTGTCAGGTTAATCATTTCCATTAATCGCTTTTCACCTAAAGTGGCACTTATGACTAAATTGCTGTTTCATTTCACATCATTATTCAGTCTGATATTGTGTTCATGTTAGGCAGTTTCTGTTTGGGGGGGGGTTTCTGTTCTGCTCATACCAATCAGTAGACAGAGACATTGTTTGTAGTCGACACAGAAGCCGTGATAGTGTTCATCAAGAGCACTTAACTTAATGGTTTTCATGTCAAAGCATATATCAAATAGATATGCTGATTTCAGAGTGGTTATTTCTGTAGGTCACCTTTCAACAATCTGTACAGCTGTGTCCGTCTTATCCAAGCATTCTTAATCCCACCTACAATGCTCTGATTGGCTCGGTTGTTTCTCCAAACAGGTGAACAGCTTTCAGTGAGCACAATAGCAAACATATTGGAATTGCTGAAAATGAGATGTTAGTGGTGTGTCAGAGGTCTGGAACCAGGCTACATTGTCATGGTTTGTTGGCTGCCATTTTTATTTCCATTCTTTCTACTTTTGTAACATATTTTATTGCATCACTTCAATTTATAACATTATTACAGAACAAAACAAAGAAAAATTCAATTCTTTTGTTTGCCCTAGCGCACTTGCAACCGCATCCTTTTCTACCACATCCGATTGTGTTTTCACCATATTGTGAAACGCTTCAGATTTCACATTAGTTCCACTTTGCTCTGAACTGGTGTGTGTTTTTGTTTGTCTCCTTAAGAAGATTGGTGTGTGCTGTGATGGGAGTGGAGGGGCTGCTGGGACATCTGGCTAACTGACTGTAAGCTGCTGTATTACTCCCAATTAAGAGTCATTAAGACCCCAATTATAGTCACCACCCTCCAGTTCACACACACACACGGCACAGAGTCACACACATACAGACACACACCAGGGGTCTACCACTAGGCTAGGCTAGTTTTTTCAACACTGCTCAGAGGAGGTCAGTGCAGTTTTATAGGTTCAGTGGAGACTCATCTGTGTTTTAAACTCTTTTAAACTCCTCTGCTTGAATATTTTGAAGATATTTTGAAATCAAATAGATTTTAGTTTTTAGAAGTATAGTTGATGTTTTAATTGTCCTTCTCATAGTGGGGCAGGTCAAGTCTCTGCAACCACATTGTCAAAGGGGTTTTTGTGATGTAAATTTCTGTATCTGGCCATGTGACAGCTGCATACAGCCCAACATTTATTACAGCTGCCACTACAAATGTATAAACAACCAATGCAGTGTATATTAACCACGTGTCTGTTTTGGAGCATAAGTTCAGAGTGTCATTAGCACTATGTCAAAAAATACAGCTCCACGTATTTCAATAAGGGGTCCTGATGCTGCATGAGACACAGGCAAAATAAAACACTCAGTCGTCAGCAAAAATGCAGAACTTGGCTCAACTCAATGCAACATCATCCAGCAACGCACTGTGTCGGCCAATCACATATGTGCAAGTACACATTCCTGATAGCTTACCTGACCCATAAAAAAGATATGAGTAAATATAAATATAACTTCCCACAGTATTATAATCCACTGGGCTGCATTTTGATGTGTGATAAGCTATCAAACTGGACTTTCTGGATAATTTTTCATCTTCTCACTGGTACCTGTAGGAATATGCCCACACCAGCAAACCCTTTTATGTGTGTTTTATTACTTAATTTTAGCACCAGCCTGTGTCCATACTATGACATATTAAAGAGCAGTGTAGTATCAGTTTGTGGCTCTCTCCACATGAAGATATTAACTATTAGATAATAACTAAAGGACATTTTCATCTAAATTTGAAGGTGTCTCATACCTACAGTGGATGTATGGAAAATTATTGAACTGTTTTGAAGTAGCTCAATGAAAGAAAATGATTTTATCTTATTTTTATTCATAATTGCATTATTATTAGTGCTAATATTGCCTTTATTGGGGTGTATGATTTTGGTGGAAAGCCAGATTTGATGCTTAATCTGCTGACCTCTAAAATGCATATTCACACACAGAAACACACGCACATACAGGTACTTACACAAGACAGTCTGCTCCTACTCACTACACACACACACACCTCTAACTAAACTCTCCGGTCCTGAATACACACACACACACACACACACACACACACACACACAGCTGGAAGGCTTTCTATCATGGAGAGATAACTACAGGCTGAGAACAATAGACCATCTCTTCTCCCATCTGGTGAACTGGGGGATGAAACTTCATTTACATTTCAGATCCCACCACCTCAGGGTGTGTGTGTGTGTGTGTGTGTGTGTGTGTGTGTGTGTGTGTGTGTGTGTGCGTGCATGTGCGTGTGTGGGCAAGGGGGTGGTGATGGTGATAGAGGGAACAAAACGAGACTCATTTCAGGGTGAATTTGGGATTATGAATTAACATGCCGCAGTGCTGAAAGACTTCATTTACAGCTAATTGAGTGTATTGGCTCATTGAAATGGCTGTTGTGTTAAAACTGGTCTGCCTGCCCGGCCCCTGGGCTCTGTGTGTGAGTAGGAGGGTGTGCATGTATTTATAAAAGCCAAAGGTGTAAACCTGTATATTAGTGAACAGCTGTAGCTTAGACGTGGGAAATTAGATGTAGACACGATAATAAAATGTGACACCTTCTCCTCTCTCTCTTTCTCTGTCTCTCAGGTGAGAAGCCCTATAAGTGCTCATGGGAGGGCTGCGAATGGCGTTTTGCCCGAAGTGATGAGTTGACACGGCACTACCGCAAACACACCGGAGCAAAGCCATTCAAGTGCAACCACTGCGACAGGTAAACACACACACACATACATCCGGTGTATTCAATGACAAAAAAAGACAACACACAGAAATGGGATTTGGTCAGCCAGTGCATCAAATAAATGGCCAGTTGTTGTCTACAATAGGGCTGCAACAAACTGTTTGTTTGTTTTTTAAGGTGTAATAATTTGCTGATTGTGTGAATATTTATTCAATAAATTTGGGGGAAAAAATTTGGGCATAAATTGATTAATTAGCTCATTTTGTGAGAGACTGCTGCATCTGTCTTATCATTATCCTTATGCAAGCATGATTACTGGGTTCAATAGCAGTCGAGATGTAAGCAGGCTGCATAAAAGTATTAAATAAAATCAGCCACACAAGTGTCTCCAAGCAGCCCAGAGAACCTTAATTCTTGGTCACTCAGACTGGACCCGTCAACAAAGACAGGCTAGAAAAAGTGAACAATGGCCATCACAATTTCCCAGAGCTCAAGGTGATGTTTTCAATTTTATTGTTTTGTCCGAGTCCAAAACTCAGAGAGATTCCGTTTACAATTGTATTAAACTGAGAAAAGCAGCAAATCCTCATTTGAGAAACTGGGACTAAAGACTTAAACATTTTTGCTTGATAAATTATTTAAACAGTCAATTATTGATTAATGGTTTAAGCACTAGTCGACATTTCATCAGAGTCTGACAGTTTTAACGATTACATAAATACCTGAACGAATGAAATTTGCATATTTGGTGTCTTACCCAGAGTCTAGTGAGAGATCTTTATATTGGATGCACAGTTTCATCTCTGTGAGTCCAAACAGCAATTAGCCTAGCTTAGGAAGACTAAACGCAGGTGGAAACTAGTCTAAAGTAAACAAACACACAAACAAAAATGCACCTTCCAATGACTTCAAAATTATCCTATTCACAAGTTTTGTCTTGGTAGTAAGCAAGCTAGCCACCATCACGTCCAAGTTTTGTTCCGACTCTGCTTTCAAATTTGGTAACATTAATAATAAGCTGTCTTGAAACTTTCTCCATAACTGATTGACAGTGAGAAGTCTTCTCTGTTTGACAGCTGTTTGGATGTATAAATAGGAATGCTCAGACATTCTAACAGGAGATAAATAAGAAGATAGAAAGTAGTTTCATCTTGATGTGTGCAGTAGAGTAATAAGTCTAGGGCGTATAGTGTAAAAATAATGGATGTGGTCACCATGACGTCACCTATTGGTTTAAGGACTCCCATTTTGAAGCCCTGAGTTTGGCATTTTGACCGTCACCATCTTGGATTTTTGGAGCCAGAAGTGACCATATTTGGATGAGAGGGTGGAGCTAACCTTAACGGTAACTGCTAGCTCGGTTAGCACAGTTTATTTACAGTCTATGGTTAACTGTGATAATGCTAATACTGATTTTCACGAGCAAAAAACAGGTTTAAAACCATTCAAACAAAATGTACTTACCAGAAAAATTGAAGATCCGACTCCTTAGAAGGTCTTTTAGCACAACCAAACACTTAACAAGACTTTTTTACGTGACCAAA
Source organism: Thunnus maccoyii (assembly GCF_910596095.1). Classification (NCBI taxonomy): domain Eukaryota; kingdom Metazoa; phylum Chordata; class Actinopteri; order Scombriformes; family Scombridae; genus Thunnus; species Thunnus maccoyii. Next base: position 31,270,815 of record NC_056543.1, read on the forward strand.
ATGTTTCATGTTCATGTTTCATGAACTGAAATACACTGAAATAGAAACAGCTACGCCTATACTCTGTGAATCTGGGATTATCCATGGTTACGTTACGTAACCAACGTTGTTGCCATGGTAGAAACTTGCCTGTGATGGCACTCACCTGTCACTCAAAGCAGCCACACCCTTAATTATGCATAACTTTAAGCCTTAATAAAATTTAAACAGGTGAGTTATTTAAAAATTCACCCCCCATGTAGTTGTCATGAAAGGGGAAATTAGCTAAAACTGTTTTGTGTACCAGGCTGTAAACATGTTTATTTCTGCTGTAAAGTTGGGCATTTTAACATGGGGGTCTTGACTCGCTTTTGGAGCCAGTCTCATGTGACCATTCGAGGTACTGCAGTTTTTGGCACTTTCGCGTTGGCTTCATTTTTCAGCCCCAGAGGTTGCCACTTGAGCTGCGTACATAAAGAGCTCTGGTGAGTTCACATCTGCCAGGATAGTGAAGGTTCAAGACTGTAGCTTATAGTGGAGTCAGTTATTGATAAGGAATGTTATTATCTTAAATTAAGTTAGTTCCTAATGGATTCATATTTGGCAGACAGGGCATGCAAGGCATTTGTTATTTCATTTCAATCCAGAACTGGATTGGAAAATTAACAGTGTTCAGGTCAGGCAATCTGATTTTAAGATCTAAGATTTTAATCATTCATCCTGCATCTGATTTTTTTCATCGACTCACATCTGATGCAAGTTGACCTCAGTGGGAAAAAGGTGTGTGTGTGTGCGTGTGTGTGTCTCAAACTAAAACCAAACTGAATGTCTTCATGGACAAAAGCCAGGGAAGTCTTTGTGAGTCTGTAGAGTGCTACATGGTTTCTGTTTGGTGTTTGGACCCCAAGTTAGCGAGAGAGAGAGAGAGAGAGAGAGAGAGAGTGTGTGCGTGTGTGTGTTCTGTGCTTACTCATGCCCTGCGCTGGCAGTTAAATGGATTCTGGCTATTGGCAGACTGGTCACAGCTAATTGAGTGGCACCAGATGCCAGCTCCACTTTAACATACACTCTCCCTGTATGTGTGAGTGCCTGTACTACCTTCCCAATGAACAACCCACACACAAACACACTCTTTGCCCTAGAGACAGTGTAATTGGCTGTTGTGGGTTCCCTCTACTTTGGGTTTTAGACATAAAACCCTCCAGAAACCTGCTGGAAGCTTCTAATCCTGGCTGAGAGCTGGGACTGCATTAGCTCCTTTCTGGCACACACGATCACATACACAAACACAGTATGTAGAGACACAACACACACATGCATACAGAACAGAAAGACGTAGAGATGCAAAGTCATATTGACTCATACAAACATTAAAATGTTCAGATGTAACAACAACACACTTGGGAACAGAGTATCAAAGTGGGAGAAGTTATTTTGGGCATCCAGGGATTCTGAGGTGAAACTTGCATTGGTTTTCTGGATTGACAATGTTGGAGACTGACAGTTGGAGCACTTCAAGGCTTGGATGGACATGAAAATCTCCACTGTATAATCCTCAGTACAAAAGACTAAGTGTGGTAGAAAATATCTGGTTCTTTGGTTAAGAAACAGTGGAGGGTACAAGCTTGTTGACATAAAAACTTAAGGGAAAAAAGAAAACTACAACTCCCATGGAGCATTTTGTCGAGACAAAATTTATTAACTGACCAATGTCAATCTACAACATAGTTTAAGATTAGGCCTGGTCTGAGTTACAATTAATCAGAATGAATTATATATTAGTTGTAATTCATTCAAACGTGAAGAAGATGGAAGATATTTGAAAAATCTGTTTCAGCCTTTATCAGATCATGTTGTTTCACGTTTCTGCTATTTTCCTTAAAGCTTTTTGACATAAAAATTACAAAGTGGATGGAAACAAGCTAAAAAATCTTTACAGTAGTACACGCACACATCTGTGGTGGGTGGAGCCCACCAAATATTACCATAAGAATAGCAAAAAACACACACACACACACACACACGGCAGTCTGTCATTAATCCTGCCTAATCAAGCAGGGACCCCCTGATGTTTCCATGGAGCTGGAAGAAGGAAGAGTGATGAGGAGGACAAAAAAAGAAGTGAAGAGGAGAAGAAGGGAGAGTTTAGAGGAGGAGAAGAGGAGGATGGGAAGGAGGAGGATCGGGGTGGTACCAGCTGGTCTGGCTACTCCGCCCCCCCAACAGTGACAGTAACTGGCATGGCCATCTGTCCAGTCAGCCAGACACACACACACACACACACACACATACACACACACACAGATGAGGTGAAGGTGTACAGTAGGTACCAGCTGAGGGCCGAGGGGAAATACAAATAGTTCAGTTTTACTCTCACATCATGTTCACACTAATGCTCAAGAATCTGAAATTTTGCGTGAATTTATAAGTCAAAGATGTTCTGTCCAGCTTTAAGTTTTTGACTAGTTTTCTAAAATCTCACTGTCCACACTGAAACACTAAACAACATGAAAACAGTTTCATCTATTATTCTTCCCTGACTTGACCTGATTGAGAAACACTGAAAGTTTTTTTTTTTGGAAGACTTGAACAACATAACTTTTGTTTTAAAGGCATTTCAATGACTATGTTCTTGGCAAAAGCTGTGCAAAATACAGCATGTCACAAAGTGAAATCCTTTATATACTCTACACGAGGGATGTGCAGAGAGCCCAGTATTTGTATTTGTATCTATATTTGTTGAGGCAGCAAAATTATTTATATTTGTATTTGTATTCGAATAAATCGAAAAAATTTTAAGGAAATTTGTAAAAATCCAGTTTTTGTTTTTATTACGCTTTTAATTTTAGGATATTAAAGTGTTAAAATAACTGTTTATTTATAAACTATTTTACAAAGGAGGTCCCCACACCAGGTCTTGAACTTGAGTCTCCCAGATCATAGACGACTGTGCTGAACACTGAGTTAAAACCAAGCACATTGCAAATGTGCAGCCAGACCTCTACTTATTTATACACCCGTAACACAGAAACAGCACAGTGTGTAACGTATAGAGAAGAACTTCAAAGGCGATTCTTTGTTTGCGCTTTTCATTTATTGCCTATTTTTTAAAACCTACCTTTGTGGAGAGGAGAGGGGGAACATTTTATGAGGTGTAAAGTAACTCCAAATAGTAACATACTTTCTGTTTCATTTTAAAATCATCAGCAGATGGAGGTGGGGAGACAAACAACAGCTCATATGTACATGCTGTATCAGCTAACTGCTCAGTAGCATCAATAAGGCTAAATTGACATTTTGTAATCTGGAAGGTGTCTTTGACAGAGTTCTGCTTGAAGCTGACTGGATTCTACTTAAAGGCCCCATGAAACGGAAGTTAGAACGTCTTTAGCTTCTGTACTGTGACGTATTTCCCAGTGAATGTTTGAGCAGTGTACAGTTACAAGAGGGATTTAAATCAAATCCCTCACATTTGATTGGACCTCTAAAAAGTGTGCAGGGCTTTGAGTTTGAGTTGGAGTTTAAGTTTGAGTTTAAGTGCGGTTTTATTTGACCGATGTGACTACTACTAGGGATGTGCAGAGGGCCCGGTATTTGTTTTTGTATCTGTATTTGTTGAGGCAGCAAAATTATTTGTATTTGTATTTGTATTAAAATAAAGGTGGAAAGAGGCTTAAAAATCCTATTTTTGTTTTTATTAGGCTTTTAATTTTAGAAATTTAAAGTGTTACGATAAGTGTTCATGAAGCTTGTTCATGAAGCATGTGTCAGAAGGCTCAGCTTTATCTCTGGGGAACACCCCCAACTCTGGGAGTGATGTCCAAATTAAGAAATGTGCATCATGTAGCAGGTGGATGTGACTCCCCTCATTGAGGCCTGCTGACAGACGTACCAGCAGAGCAGGGGACAGAGACTGAGATAGTCATGTAACCGACCTGCACGCTGGTATTTGACTTGTTTTTTTGTTTTTTTTTCCGAAAACAAATCATTTTTAAAATATTTTTATGAAACAAATATTCGTAAAAACCCCACTATTTGTGCTTTGCCGAATAACGTATTTGTATTCGGGTGCAGGGATTGAGTGCAGGATGAATCATCAAACATTTGAAACTGTTTTATAGAAAGAGAAAAGAAAGAGATTCTGATGTAAAAACACTCTGATACTGATTTTTTGACATATATTTGGCATATAACAAGGGATCAATGAACAATTAACACAGGGACACAGGATTAAACTTAAAATTCATAATTTGTATGGTTCGATGTGAGGTTGCTTTTCCTCCTTGCACCAACGTTTTTCCTCTGTTTTCTGCAGGATATGAGGATAGAAATGAGGAAAATGAATCACATGTGAATCTGCTCTTGAGAGACAGCAGATTCTGCTGCAGCATGACAAACTTCATATTGTACCTTTGAGTGTTCAGCTCTGTCAACTAGCATCTGGATAGAACAACAGCCCCCATAAACACACACACACATACACACACACACACACACAAAGAATAGCCTTGACTAATTAATAATGAATAAAGCCTCTGGCAAATTGAATTTTTAATTTCTCATTTTATTCTTGCCAACATTTTGTTTTGCCTCTCCTTTACTCATATCATTTGTGATTAATTTTATTGTGCATGTTCAGCTCTAATGTCCTCACAATGGAGTAATACAATTAAAATACTTGTGATATTGCGATTCTTATATTATACATCACCAGCAGCTGGTTTTATGTCTTACTCTCCCACCAGGTGCAGTCGCTGCAGAGTTAAATGGCCCGGCATCAGAAAGCACTGCCAGCCTGTCTGCAATAATGTCCATGTTCATGATGCATATCTAATTAGTTTCTACAATAGAATTTTACTCCGAGCTTGAGGACTGACTGCAGAGCTGTGGCGGTCTGGCTGTGATTTATGGTGGTGTTTGAGTTGTATTTAGGAAATCACTGAGCCTGAATTGGCCCGTATTCGTCTTTATGTCTGGGTTTCACTGGTGTGACATAATGAAGTAAGACGACTGAAATTCACAAATGAAGTGGTAAAAAATCTCTATAGTTCTCTGCATCATTAAGTTTGTGTGTTTAAGCCACAAGCTCTGTCTGCCTCACTCTGTCTGTCTGTCCTACTTGTTGAAATAACACTAACTTTAGTTTTTCCTGTAGACTAGTGCTCATTCAGTTTAATACGACTGTAGAAACTAATTTCTGAGCAAGTATTTTTTAGGATTTGTCTGATACCTTAGTGGAGCTTATCAGTATTTTGAAGTTAAGTATCTACATCTCCGCCAGCACAAACTAAATCGGGTGAGGTGGAGTCATATTGATTGAGTTAGCATTAAAAGCTGAAGTTAGCACGTCTAATATCAGTGTTTAGTCTTTGTGAGACGCTGTGAGCTGATACTTTTCATTATCAACAATCATTTCTTAGTTAGCTAATAAATTTGGTGCCGGATGTGTGAAGCATTCCCAGCAACTACACATAGCCAGCCAGTGGGAATTTCAAGGGACCTGGGAGCATAGAGAGATCCCATGAATTACACTGAACCAGTGGGTATTTCAGGGGGCTGGAAGTGTGGCCCATTCCCAGCAAATACACAGAGCCGGTGGCAGTGATCAGCAATTTAACATGTCATTAAATTATCAGTTGCATATGTTTGTCTAAGCTGCTTTCTCATTTTTATTTGTACATAAAATATTTTTAAATTTCCTTTCTTCTCTCCTGTGTCCCATTTGCTGCTGCACCTGCTCAGTTTTCACACGAGCATTGATGAAATTCTATCTGTATTTTTTCATGTATATTCCAGTTTCAGATGTCAGATGAACAGCTCTGACATCGTTTCTTCGTCTCTTTCTGCAGGTGTTTCTCTCGGTCGGACCACCTGGCCCTGCACATGAAGAGGCACATCTGAGGGCAAAAAGAAAAGGCAAAGGAGAGGAGAAGAAGAGAGAGGAGGAGGAAGAGGAATAGGAGAAGAGATAGGAGGAGAGAGGGATGGGCAGTCGAGCTACCAACCGCCCGCCTCGTTCACCCCGTCCATACACAAGTCGGACGCCTGCAGGCCAACGCATCCATCCAAGGATGGACCCATCAGACGGGGATCGGAGGAAAACGAGGAGTAGCTAGAATGTTGTTTTTCTTTAAAATTACACACTCACACACTCGCAATAGTGAACACTTCACACACCCGTCTTTGAATGCATCATCCTGGTGAGCCCCGGCCGCTCTCATGCGGCTCTGGGGACTTGGACACTGCCAAACCAAAATATACTTAACTTGCTTGATGAAACATTATGCTGCCTTTTTTCTTTCTCTGTATTCAGTGTGTTTTTACCATAAAAGTCACTTTGGGTGAGGAGATAGTTCAGTGGGGAAATTTTAAATATCCATATAGTCAGTTGTTAGTGCTTTACCGGCTTTTGAAATCAAATACTCAACTTTTTTTCTTTTTTTGATGTTTCTCATACACGGAACATAAGAAACCATCATCTGCTGCAGTCAGCTTCAGTAATCAATGTGAAGAAAACAACAATGCCAAATCTGCAGGAGAGAGACTTCTAGCATGGCTGACAATCGAACCCAGCGCTCGGGTGCTGGGTGTTTCAGTGCACCCATGGGACCTCGGTCAGCGGGTGCTGCTGCAGCTCTCAGGCTCTCCTCCAGTGGGTGTTTGCTTCTCTCAACTTCACTGAGACGCCTGCTGCCTCCGCAGGCCATCTGACAGAAATGCGCAGCGACACTTTCTTCCCTTTTTTTCTACTTAGAGGACGATAATTCTTCTTATTGTTGTTATTACAAAGAATGACACTTTGTTCTTTTCTCTCTTGGAGAAAATGTCTTAAAACTCACTGAATTGTGTTTGGGGGGAAAAAAAAACTGAAAATCTCAGATGACTTCAACAGAATGTGTGGGTTGAGAAGGAGAGCGTTGTTGGTCTTTGAATCCCTATGTGCTCCAACTCTGCTTCTGCAGTCTGTAAGCAACCAGTGGATGAAAAAAACTGAATCATACAAAACTCTCATAAAAGGGATTTTGTTTTGTTTTTTTGGACAAAAATAAAAGCAGAGAGCGGAGAGGTCTTCAGTTTTTCATGCTGCTCTTTCTGCCCCGCGATTCACTCCAGCTGAAAAACGTAACCCTGGCATGACCCTTCCTGGTCTTGCACTCTACCAGAGCCAGGCGGAGGACTCGCTAGAAACTGGAAACCTCTTTCTTTCTTTTTTTCCAAATGTCATCCTGGAGCGCTTTCACAGACAAGACATCTCATCTCCTTGGCAGCGCTGCAGGGTGGGAACGGAGGCTGAGGTTTTTTGGTTGTTCACATGGGACTAAAGAGGCCAACTGACCTCGGCGTGGTGTTGCCGAACAGACACGGTCACGTCAGCCTGGTCAAATTTGCCTGTTTTGCATCCATTGATTGCACTGACTTTTTTTTTTCAATGTTATCTGTGCTTTTTTTTCTACAGCAAAAAAAAAAATATGGAAAAAAGGAACACAAAGAAAAAAAATCATAAAAAGACTTGAAAAAAATACGACACAAAAACAATTCTGTCTCGCTCTACACATTGCATACAGAACAAGCACACATACTCTGTTAACACACACACACACACACACACACACACACACACACACACACACTGCCGTTTCTTTGCTGACAGCTCCTCTTGAGATAAGACTAATAAGATTTAGGAAAATAATTATTAAACTAATGAACAGAGTTGGAAAACAAAACACTGCATGGCAGGCTTTATTGCAAACACACACACACACACACACAAACACACTCTCTCTCTCTCTTTCTGGAATTACATGTTCTGCTCCCAAATCTTTTTTCACAGTAGGAATTTAGCAACTGTTGTTTAGTAGAAGAGTATCTTAGCTCTCGGCTGGAGGTAACAAACGATTCCAAATCCTTTGAAGTGAGAAATCAGCTTGTTCTCAGTTCCAACAATCACCCACATATCCCTCGCTACAGTTTGTGCCTCTCATTTAATCAGCATTTTTTTTTTTTTACTTCTGAGACTTCTTGTTACATTATTGGTTTGAATTGAGCATATGAGCCAGTGTCTTCATCATAAATAAATAGAAATAAAACAGTTGCAGAACCTCTTTTAAGAAAAACATAATCCTCAAAGACGCTGCTTCCCTGCCTCTCATGTACAATGAATTTGAATGTTTTCAAGCTGAATCCCAAACAACCAGAATCATTATCATATTAATTTCCCTTAAAAACCTGGTAAATCAACTTTCCAAACATGGAAAAGTTCTGAAAAATGACAAAATGACAGTGAGTTGTGCTTGAAATCAGGTTGTCATTGGGATCACAAGCTCCTCAATCTGTTTGGTGTCCCCATAGCCATTTAGAAATATTTTTATGTTGATAAAATGATTTCCATGAGTAGGATTAAGAACACTTGTTAAATGTTCAACTGGAAGTCACTGAACACTGTCTTATTGTCCTATTTCACCAGAATTTATCTTAGTGCTATTTTGTACATAATTCAATAATTTGATCTGAATCATCACAAAGTAAATCTCTGTGGAGGTTTTGTGCCAATTTTAACTTTGGCATGCAAATTTGCAAAATAAATCAATCAATCTCATTGCCAAAAGTCAATGTTCAGACCGAAAACATCCCTGCATGAAAACAAAGTAAGGGGCTGCATTGGTGTTGTTTAAGGTACCGCTGAGACAATGAAATACAATCCAGGAAGCTGAGTTGGAGCTACAGATGAATGTGTTTAAAGGTTTGTCAGATGCCAAAACACCACACAGACGAGATTTTACAACTCTGGAAAGTTATCACCGCGGCAACAGTTTTATCTTTAGACATAAGAGAAACAGTCGAATGTGAAGAACTAGAAAGTAATCCACCAGGAATGTGAGCCTGCGTGTACATTTTTTATGCAGAGCTAATGTCGGTCTGAACGCCCCCTAACAGTTGTCATAACTGCAACAAAGCATTAAGGAATCTTGCTTTGCCACTTCCTGTGTTGAGGATTATGTCTTCCAAAAGACAGCAAGCATGTTAAATCATCTGCTAGCTATTCAAAGTTACACTTTATGTTTGATGAAAACACTGGCTTGTATCTTTGACCCAAATACAATCATTAACACTAAAATCTCTAATGTAAAAAATGATGCTTTGGAAACATGAGAGGTGCAAAGTGGATCGAGCACATATCCGGGTGAATATGCTTTGCTGGATTGTTGCAGGAAAAATAAACTTGCCTTGCAATCAGGGCACTACTGATACCACCAACATCAACACCGCTGCTCCATCCGCCCACCACCATCCGTATGCCCTGTAGCACATGCAAGCAGTCTAATATTCACTGCTGCTGACTGGTGCGACTGGGTTAGGGTGCAGGGTTCCTGAAGCTGGCGGGGGATTTCACATCCCAGCGTGGCCAGTCATCGTGCCAGTCGGCCTTGCCAGCCTCCATTAGGTGAAACAGTGAAAACATTCCCCTTCAGGGGGGTTTATGGTGCAGCTTCGAACAATCGATACCAAAAACCTCCAGCATGGAACTGCCCTTTAGCCACGGGCAGAGTCTCCCTGGTCAGGAGAGATTGGCGGGAGACCGCCTCCATATGAGGCCTCTGTATCCAGCGGCAGCTTTCTCTACTAACTCTCTCTTTCTGCTAAATATGACGTAAAGCAACCCACGTTTGAGATGAATCCAGTGTTTCATATTGATTTCATTTCATTGTTATCAGTTTCTGTTACAAAAGCTGTATTGATGGTTGTTTTCATCAGCTTGGATGATGCAAAGTCATGCCAAAATGTTGAGACATGCAAAGGGATGTAGAAGGAGCCCTCCTATACAGGAAGTACAATCACAGAGGGATGGGTATCGTAGCACTTTTGTGAGGCTTTTGATGGCATGCATGTGTGTGTGTGTGTGTGTGTGTGTGTGTGTGTGTGTGTGGTGTGTGTGCGTGCGTGTGTGTGTGTGTGTGTGTGTGTGTGTGTGTGTGTGTGTGTGTGTGTGTGTGTGTGTGTGTCCATTAAGCATACTGTGAGGGAAGCAGTTATTCAGCAAAAGTGGTGATAACTGATTTTTAACTGCTGAACAGTTGTGCAACCATGTAGAAGAAAAGTTTGTTGGTACATTTGCTGTTGGGAAATGTTTTTAATGTAAGCAATGGCTGACAATGTGTTTGATATGCTTTGTTTAGACCTTTGATTCATTCATTCATACATTCATACAAGGAGCTCGATGACTTGAGTCAAATTAAAGAGATGCAAACTCGAACACCGAAGTCTCCAGCTGGAGTGTATTAAAGCTCTCTGCTAGACTGGTTTATGTTCCGTTTACTGGTGGACACTTCAGGCTCATCATTTATGTCTTTTTTTTTCAATCCAAATTTATGGAGTGTTTCTTCTGATTATTTAAAAAAAAAAAAAGGTGAAAATTTGATTTAAAAAATTATTATCCAAAAATGGTTAAAAATCATATTTTAAAAACACCATTCACAGCACAAACCATTAAATCCTCACTCACCTCCTGTCCTCACTTTATTTTCTGAGCTGCTAATACCACAGTAGAACCTAATTTAGAGATGGGATCAGTCTGATCTTGCAGCAGGAAACACAACCACCTTTGTGCGCATGGTGACTTAAATTGAAATTGGAAAATGGATTAAACTGATCTTCTTTTCAAAAATCACTGTGTTTTTTTGGTGAAAATCAAGAAATAACATAAATGATGAGCCTCTACCGTACACTCTAAAAAAGGCGTCACTTTCAGCATGCTTTCGTTGGCAACACGTTGAACAATTGTGCCCCTAACTACACAGACATTAATAATTGTTGAAGATTTCATGATAAAGCGTGCTGTTGAATGATAGCAGTGGCCAACATGCAACAAATACAACTCATAGTTTCGCTCCTCTTTAATTAAAATTCCTCTTGACATCTGGCAGATCTCAAAGTCACTTCAAATCCAATTTCACATTTCATTCCCTTCATGTCTCTCAGCCTGGCGAAGCAGGTTTTCTGTCACAGTGTTGCTCTGGGTTTCCTGTCGTCTCTCTCAGGCTCCTCTAGGCCGGCTAGCTGCCATCCCACAGCTCTGATTAGCATTAGCACTTGCGGGTCCTCTTCTCTAGTTACTGTTCAGCTAATGAGATAGCTCTGGGTCACAGGGAAACTGAGTGGTCTGGAGAGAAGAAAAAAAACAACAGGGACCTTGAGCCGGACCAATTCCAGTGGTCCGTACCCAGTGGACAGATGTGATGTAGAACAAACAAAAGATCCCGTTAGCATGGAGAAACGCCAGGAGACAGTGAGATATTAGTGAAAGAGACTAAACCTAGAGGAAAAAAAAATAATCACTTACCCCCATGAATATCCCAATCATTAAATCAGCGCTTTCATTTTATCTCATGGATTACAGATAAAATAAATGACCAATTATCTGCAAAGTCCCTACAGATATTTAATGCCCCCAAGCCCCCCATCCCCAGTTAAAGTGCCATTCTTATTTCCCTCCATCCCTCCATCCTCACCCCATCTCTCCCTCTCTGTCCACAGCAGTTGTCCATGCACTATCAGCTGCAGGAATGCTGAATGCACACTTTACACATTTTGCCCAAAGATTTGCATATTTGCAAGTTACCTGCTGTGAATGTAGTAGATGTAAAGATGCAGAAAAGGAGTGATGGATGGAAGGTGGAAGCAGTGGGATTTTATTTTTTTTTAACCAATCGTCCCATTAAATCATCGACTCTCCATGCTTCATAACGTTCTCAGTCTCTTGTCTACTGTCAGCTGAACTCATTGTTCACAATGTAAAATAATGTTCTCATGGTCTTATAGGGTGCGCAGTATAGTGGCGCTAGCAGCTTAAGCAGGAGTGATGTAGCTTTAGTTTAAGTTAGCTTCTTAGCACACTGCAAATAGCACTAAGTCTCATATTTCAAAGTCAAAGATGGGCAGGAGTCTTTGGAAATGTTAAACTGTTGACTGTAGAGACTCAAAAACAGTGTAAAACCAGCTTTTTACAATGTTACGACATTAACTGCAAATAAGTTTAACATTCCCATACATCACATGTTTAGAGTTTAGCATCTGCCATTTGAGATGTTCTTGAGGTGTTTTCACATTGGCAGGTTGTTTCAAATCTGGGAATGGTTCTCTAACACTCTTAAGAAACCCAGCAGCAGAAAAAAAAATATACCCAAGTCTCATCGGTGGTCTGAAATCAGCTCCAGATGAACTCTGGTACAGTCCATGTACAGTCAGAAAGCAGTTTGTGCTCCAGCAGGAAAACGTTAATTTGCGCAAGTAATGACAACATAAATACTGGCATTTTTGCACTGTTAGCAAGAAAACCTGAGAAATAAAATGCTTCCTTGCTTTCCTTTCTGCCTGGAAGGCCCATACGAATGGCTGCACTTCAATTAGTAAGTAGTTGTTGAAAGTCCTTTGCCAAAACGCATAGGTTGAATAACAAGAGGTTATTTGTCCCGTTTGTTCTTTTGTTACTTACTAAAGCAGCGACAGCACACTTTCTCCAAGTTGCTCTGTTGGACTGTATATTGTTCTATATTTTTTGCAATCGAACTCAGGTTCAGACTCAAAATAACTAACCCAGTGTGAAAATGCTCCAAGACATCCTGTTTGACCAATGGTAGTTGCTTCAACATAGTCCTTTGGAGGATCAAGCTTAGGTTTCCACAGTTTTCCACCACATCACCCTGAAGGAGGATTGTCACTTCTGGCAGCTTTTGTAAATAGCGTGAGATCGATCTTACACACAGACCGCTCTGTGTGAAATTAACCGTATGTGGCGACAGCACCGTCTCAGACATTTCAGCATTTCTATAGATCTGCTTTAGTTCTCGCATACATTGCACTACATGATCATACTTAGCTATTGCACTCTCCATGTGCGCGCACTGCTAGCATAGTCTGTTGGAGCACTCTGTCAAATATCCACTTAACATTTGTTACACGTCCAGGATGCACTTTGCTACCAAGAACCATTTACTACAGGTCCAATAGTGATAGATCCGACTGACATGTCGACTTAAACCTCCAGTGAAATGCCTTTTTCATCACCATTATTTCAGAGGAATATGTTGTACTTTACAAACATTCAGTCATGCTGTGACTTGGTTGAACTTTCTTGGTATTAGTGGCATCCCGGAGTGACTCTGTCTGTAACTACTGTGTTTGTCCATGCTAATTGTGTCAGTATATAAGAGATTCACAGATCTTTACCCCTCCCATTGTGTCTGTGTGTTTCACCTCACCCATACCAAACCCTCTTCACCAAAACCACACCCGTCAGAGCCCTCTGGGGCTGAACATGCTCCATAGTCTTCAGATATTGAGCTGTATTGGAAAGTATTCTCAAGAGCTATGCAGATTGGGAGTTCCAAGCAGTTCTTTGGTGAGACTGCAATAACGTTGTCTTTGATCGGTACAGTTAGTTTCAGTTCAGTCAACCCATCCTTGCAGGTGCTTTATCATCTCTACCACTTTATCTGCTCACTTAGACTCAGCATTCCTTTAAAGTACTTTGAGTTTAAGAACTACTTTTACCCGTTGTTCCACCTGATTGTATGTGAAAAAAGGATTGGTACCAAAATCTTTCTTTGTCGATGGTATATACCTCTGTCATACTGCACAGTACAGTTTGTATCTTAGGGAATTTAAAGTTAATCTTATTGGTAATGGAATTTGGCATTCATTTTTAGCTGGTGAACAAACAAAATTAAAGCTACTCTCACAGGAGCAGAGATCTTTTGCCTTAGAAAATGTGTTATTTTTGTCACATATTGTGTCACATTTTAAGATCCTCAACAAGTCTGGAAGAAACAAGAAAAAGTAAACTCCTTCACACAATCAACACTCACAGTCCATCTGTTCAAAGCTATGATTTTATGGCCACTTATGCCATTTGATTGTGATGTACTTTTGGTATAAGCAATTGCTTTTCTGAGATTTGGACCCATCTCCAAAATCTCAGCAATCCATCCAGAGAGTAACATATTATCATATCCATATTATCATATGATGGTCAAAATAAGACCCACATTGAAAGAAAAAATTAAATTTATCTTTACTATAGTTCATGTATTAGCATCTGGTGGAAATGATTTTGGTGCCACTCCTTTTGTCACATTTTGGGTAAAGTGATTGATCCAGTGTCGTCAAGATGTATTTTAGCACCTTGATCTTGTTTAGTGTGTGCACACAGTCAACTCAAACCACAACTGTTAAGAACACAATACAATACGTTTTCTGGGATGAATGGGCATGTAGAAAAGTGAAGAAGAAGACAGGATATGCGTTTTTAGCATCACAACATCCCTCTCACCTGTCCTGCAGAGGCTCTGTAACTCTGATACCTTTCATATCAACCCCTCGATCCATAAACCTTCACTCCAAACCCGCCTTCCTCTCCTCTGTCACCGTCACCTCTGTTGAGTTTTTTTCATTTTGAGTTTTCTTGTTTTACTTACAATTTTTTGCTGTACAAAGTGTTTAAAATATTATTTGTATTATATGATGTTAGTATGGTAATGTTCTTTATTAAGGAAGAAGAAAATTTATTTTTGTTACTGGTCTGTTTCATAATTCTTTTCTAAATTGGTATTGTAAGATATCTATGCAAGAACTGTTAAGTGGAGCATTTTTATTTAAGAATGTAATATGTGTAATAAATGGTAGAATCTGGTCATTGCTCTCTTGTATTTTGTTTTGTCAAAAAGTTATTCAAAGGAGAATCTTCACACACCTTCATTTAGACCTTAATTCACCTTTAAGAATGAAACATATGGCGCCTGTGTGAGTTGTGTAGTCTATGCAAATGTCCGGTCATCTCCTGAAGCGTTCCACCTCAGCAAATCACAGACACACCTGTGCTTGCAGGATCCTGCTCAACCACACATGATGTTACCTCATCCAGCTCAACTGATCATGTCTATTGTTTTTTTCTGTTAAAGAATAGGTTTGTATTTTTTTTATCTTGATACCACACTTAGATGCCATATGTACATTGATAGAGTTATGGGTCACTGAAATCCTTTCTCCTCTCCAAACCAGCTGTGAAGTAATACCTATGTAAAGAGACAGAGACAAAATTCACAGTCATCATTCCGAGTAAAAATAATTTTCCAGTTGTCAAATCAAGTGGGTATCTTTCAGTGTTATAATTGTCTTAGTATGGAGCTCCCTCTTTGTGTTTCCACAGACAGTGTTGTGTTCCTCGTTCCCTGCTGAGCCATGGCAGAGGAATACGTCCTATATTTATAGTTAGTTATATGTAGGTTTGTTGCCTGGACAAAACACAGTTGCAAGATACCCACTAGACTTGTCTAGCTGAGACTGCTGAAGCCTCATATTAGCATAAACTTTGGAAAGTATTTTTCCACAGGAGGACAATTTATTTTGTCCTATCTTTAAAGGTGCAGTGTGTAGAATTTAGTGGCAGCTAGCAGAATGGACTTGGCAGAAATGAAATATAATATTCATATGTTTTAAGGTCCTCTTCCATGGAGCACCACCATGTTTCTACAGTAGCCCAGAAGGGACAAACCAAACACTGGCTCTAGAGAGGGTCTTTCATGTTTTTGTGAGTTTCATGGCCATTGTTGGTTCTCCTACATTCTTGTAAAGGGAGGGGGAGGGGTACTCATTTGGTGGCATTATGCAACCTCACCACTAGATGCCAATAAGTCCTACACACTGGTCCTTTGTAGAAAAATACAAAAAAATCTGAACTAGTCAAACTGAAATTTGAATTGTCCTCAATTTTTGTGTAAGAAAATGATGATACTGCAGCTATTTTGCATGTTTTAAATTTTTTCAAAAGAGTATGAAGCCAATTTTGGCTTCTATACTGTACATACATACCTAAAGTACCAGTCAAAAGTTTGGACACACCTTCCCATTCCCTTGAATGAGAAAGTGTGTCCAAACGTTTGACTGGTACTGTATTCCGTGTGGTTGTTTCCCATAGCTGTGGTTTACTGACATCTAAGGGCCAGTGTTGCTAAGAGATACACTGGCACTATCTATTGTGCACTACTTACTAGAGCGCATCATGTAAATCAAATGTCAACACAAGACTTTTTCCCCTTTTCACTCACATTGCTTTGGTTATGTACCTTTACAATTTCAACATTTGGGAGGATCCATTGTGCTGTTAAGTTCAGTAGCGTAGGCAGAAATCACAGTGTGGGTGGGCAAAGAGAAAATCAGGTGGCCACATATTCACACACACACACAGCTGACAGACGCAACAACGCAGCTTATGGATAGAGGTACACCAGCATCAACATGCTCAGTAATGTTAAAAATGACACCTGAACATAGCCTGGCACAGCGGCCATATAAACCAAACACATGCACACACAATGCATGCACGCACGCGCACGCACATACAAACACTCACAAAGATGTCAGACGCAGCAATATCAGCATAATATTGAAATATGCAATAGGCTACTACAGTCTGAAATTGTAAATTAGCTTACTTTTGATGATTACAGCAGGAGACGACATGGCTTGGTGCTAAACACTGAAATTATTTCATTGTAGTCCAATGTTTCAGTCAGTTCTCTTTCAAATAGTTCACTCTGTATGTCATCACTGATGCCCTGATGCCAGTTTTTATCCAACTGACAGTTGAAAAGAGTTTTTCAACAGTACAGCTTGTTGCTGCTGCTGACAGAGGAAGGGCTCAATTAGTCATGTAGGTGTCGTTACTACTTGGCATTTGTTGAGGAGAAGCTGGCCAGGAGGTGTCTAGGTTCAGACTGATGGCTGAACTTGAGCTGAATTCTCTTCCTCCTGCTCCTCATGACATCTTTTTGTGACTGATTTGTTTCGCCATGGTTTGTATCTTAACCTCACTAGCAGACAGTAGGCTTCTGTTCCTCTGTGCAATGTGCAGGTTGTACACTGAGTGAAGGAGGGGCTGCTCACAATGTGGCATTTGCAAAATGCACTGCCACTAAAAAACTCTGACCTATCATCATCATCATATAATTGAAACAGTGCAATTAACTGGATGATCCAGCAAAAAGGGAAGCCTTCTGATTGGGTGAGCTTGGGTGCCAAGTGGGTGGGCCCAGGCCCATCCACAGCTACGCGAACGAACTTGTACCCCTGACTTCTTAACGTCTTGTGTGGCCTTAAGAATCTAATATTACATCTATCTTTAGTGCCCACCCACACAGATATCATTCATAAACCAGAAATTCACACCACCTGGACGGCACTTATGTAGGGGATGCTATCAGAAAAATAAGTAAAAACCTAGGCTACAACTTTCTTCCTTTTGGTAATTTGGTAATAAACTGATTTTTGTCAAAAATTAATTGATTTTTAATTGAATTCAGTTGGACATTAAATTCCACACATCAGTAATGTACTGATATATGTCATTACAAATTGACATCACTATCCTATTTCCCAGCAACATTGGCATCAATAT
The DNA here is from genome assembly GCF_910596095.1 of Thunnus maccoyii. Taxonomy (NCBI): domain Eukaryota; kingdom Metazoa; phylum Chordata; class Actinopteri; order Scombriformes; family Scombridae; genus Thunnus; species Thunnus maccoyii. The sequence continues at coordinate 31,288,243 of NC_056543.1, forward strand.
TATCATATTTGCTCTCCAGATCCCACCTCCTGCACCTTGACTTCATTTACAGAATGTGTCATTTACGTGTTAAAACTGTAAGAACTGTCTTCTAGGAGCAAATGCCCCCAGACCACTGAGAGGGCTTCACTTGAGTTTTCATCCTTTCACTTTAGACAAGACAGGCACAATATAACCTTCTAAAAATGTCTTGAATCACCCTCACACAGACACTCAGATTACTTTAATTATAGCAACTGTAACATGGTAACACATTATTCCTTCATAATGGCCATTTAAGGCAGATGGACAAATCCTGTCCAGCCACTGGCAGGGGCACATACACACAATACAACAATGGCCCATATACTCAACATGGGTGGTAATTTAGGTCTTTATTACAAATTAAAACAATCTCATGAATATCTATAGCCCTCCCTTGCCTGCAAATGGCTTCTCCAAGGCTGCTGAGTGTCCTGGTCTTTAATTAGAGCTAACTTGTCAATGACTGAGCTGACATACAAGCCGAGACATGAAGACTAAATGAGGTAATCAAATAATTAATGGCTAATTGGGGATCAGTTAAGTAGCAGAAAGGGAGCTCATGTGTAGCATATCTGCTCTGTAAATTTGTCCTCTTACATATAAATTGTTAATTAACTCATTAAAAGGGACCAAAGTGTGATTGTATTTCTCTGGATGGACAGATGTGATATTCATAAACCTTGATTTAAATCATCTTAAATGGTCACTTGGCTTTTCTGTAAATACCGACTTCGCGTTTCCACATATGCTTCTATTTCCTTTGCTTATAGAGCTTTAAGATGCTGGATAGAGACATTTCAGCAAAGCCAACTCAAGAGGATTATTATCATTTCCCAGCAGTGGGCTGTGTTGGCTAGAAAATGGGAATTCACAATGCTGATTAGTTGGAGTATTTTGAAGTTTTGCAAGCTAATTCAGTTCTTGTTAGAGGTGGAGAAGGAAGGAGAGTGAGCTGTTTATAATCTTATTCAGCAGCATTAGTCTGTGTAGTGTTGCTAAGTGTTTACAGAAACAGCAACCATCAGCTCTCTTTAAGAGCAGAAATAAACAGTAATGTGGTGAATTGTCCCACACTGTAGCGTATTCTACACTTATCTCCCAGAATGACCATGTCAGCTCATTTGAGTGACTCCTACTGTACACCGCTCTGTCCTCCACCACCTACCCAGTATAATGCTGCTTTGTCATATAGGAGAAAAAATACCATGACAGCTGTGCACAGACTAACAGCAGCTCAAGAATTATTCATGTTGACTGAAAAGAATAGCTGCAGAACTGTGAATCCAGCTCATTCAATGGAGATCTTAGTGGGAAAGCGTTCATCTATAGTATTCCTGAGAAGCTACATGTGTTTGTTAAAAGCTTATTCCACATTTACACTGCTCAACTATATTTGGCACTGCATGTTGACACTGGATGTGAATCCTGAGGTGTATGATCATCCAACGGGGACACAGTTGCCAGGGATTCTAGACTGGTTGTGCTATAAGTAGGGATGTGCAGATGGCCCAGTATTTGTATTTGTATCTGTATTTGTTGAGGCAGCAAAATTATTTGTATTTGTATTTGTATTCGAATAAAAGTGGAAAGAGGTTTAAAAATCCTGTTTTTGTTTGTATTACGCTTATAATTTTAGAAAATTAAAGATGAAAATTAAAGTGATGTCCAAATTAAGAAATATGCGTCATGTAGCAGGTGGATGTGACTCCCCTCATTGAGACCTGCTGATAGACATAACAGTGGAGCAGAGGAGAGATAGCGACTATAACTGACCTGCTCGCTGGTATTTGACATGTTTTATTTTTTTCTTCCCAAAAACAAATGATTTTGAAAAATATTTGTATGAAACAAATATTCGTTAAAAAAAAAACCACTATTTGTGCTTTGCAGAATAACATATTTGTATACGGGCACACCCCTAGCTATAAGCTTACCAGGTGTTCAGTAAAATAATGCTTGGTTGGGAGCATGTTGCTTCAGATAACTTACAGATAATGAAATACAATCCAGGAAGGCCACTTTGAGAAATAGATCTGTTTCATAATAATAGCGATAATAATAGTAATAGTTTATTGATATAACACTTTTTAAAACAGTGCTTTAAATGGAACTTATTATGCACATTCCAGGTCCATATTTTTAATCTGGGATGATTTGCAGTTCAAAAAACTTCTTATTTATCCTATACTGACCCTTTACACAGCCCTTTATCCAGCCTCTGTCTGAAACAGGCCATTTTAGCTCCTGTCTCGTTAAGGCGCCCACTCCCAATGAGCCCACTCTGTTCTGATTGGCCAGTTCTTGGAAGCTGCTCCTCAGGAGACTTCTGCCAGCTTGAGAGGTTACATCAACAAACTATGAAGCAAACTTAAGTAGCAGGATTTCACTAACTTTTTCTCATTCTTTACTCAGCTGAGGTTAAAGGAAGTTCAGTTTTATATTTGTAAAGAGGAAGATGTAGAAATTAAAATTAATTGGAAAAAGAGTGAGACATGTCATCTGGGAGTCAGTTGGGCAAGATGGCTCCTGTAAAGGAGAACTGAAAACAGACATGATGTTATCTATAAGTCTGTATTTTGATAGATTAAGAAAAGAACTGTAACGCTCACCTAAGGAGTATAAAACCCTGTTGTAGGTGCTCTACTGGGAGCCTTCTTCTTTGTAACCTCATCCTGTGTGTTGCATTGTGAACATTGTGTTCTTGTACAAGAAAATAAATTCTGTTAAATTTTGATACTTCGGCTCCAGTCTCTATTGTTTAATGGTCATTAAGAAGAAACTTTTTGAACATTAACTCTACAAAGGAACTGACAAGATTTAAGCCACAGACATTGACATTAAGTGTTTTTAATGTATAATGTGACCTGGTTTACGTGTTACTAACTGCTTGTCTGTCTTTCTGTTGTTGTGTCTTATGTTTGGTGAGGCAAAGACAATTTTCCACCTTGGTGGACATCAAAGTTCTATTCTATTCTATTTTAAACAACAATCTTACTTACAACCTTAAAGCCCTGGCTGTTGTCTTGCAGGCAGTATTCTTACATATGTCAACCTCACGTTTTGGAACTTTGAACACATTTAACTTAGATATTTGACATCATAACAGTATATAAATAAAGAAAATCACAAAACACATTTTACAAAGTAAAAACAGAACCAAAACAAATCAGAACCATGATTAAATACAATACAGTAAATAAAAGTACAGAGATTCAGATCTTCAGGCAGGGAGTTCCAGAGCTGAGGGGCCTTGTCTCCTTTAGCCCTTCTGGCTGTTTTAGGAACAGCTAGAGGGCCCCGGTTAAAGGTCTGAGGCTGCGCTCTGGCTCATAGAGTAACAGCAATTCAGTGATATAACTCGGAGCCAGCAATGAAGTGTTTCAAATGTAATCAGCAAAATCTTAAAACAAATCAACCTAAAGGTGACTGCTAACCAATGAAGAGAGGCCAGATACGAGCTGATATCATCTTGTCTCTTTGAATTTGTTTAAAGCCGAGTGGCTGTGTTTTGTATTAAATGAAGGCATGAGGTTGTTTGTTGACTTAACCATGAAACCATGAAAGACGTAGAAATCCATCTGCTCCAATGATAAAAGACATCCTGTCTGTAAGAATCATGTATCATTTACAGTGAAGTCTAGACGGAATTCTAAAAAGTGTTATTTGGATTTTCATACAGTTTTGCTTGCAAATTTGGTTCATTATAAACAGTGGAAGATGTTCAGTCAGATTTGCTTTTCTTTAGCTGACTTCAGTCTGGGCTGTGTGAGCACACTGCAGTCGGTCTTAAACACACTGATCTAAAAATACATGCACAAACAATTTCTCTCTCTCTTTCTCTCTCTCTCTCTCTCACACACACACACACACACACACCCAAACTCTCTCATCTTCTTTTAGGAGTGAGCACCTCCCATGAGACAGGAGTCGTACCTGCTTGTCTCCCTAAATATTATTTCTGCAGTGAAGCTCTACAGCTTCTTTGTTTCAGAATTAAACTCACAATAAGTGAGAATCAGCATGGTGTAACATTTACCAGGGTGGGTGCGTGGGTGGCTGTTGTGGGAGGTAAGAAGCATGACATCAGTTTTTATCTGTTTATACAGAAACCGGCTGTGTTGACACAGAAACTGGTAGGGGTGGGTTTTTATTGTTTTAGTTTTAATATGAAACATACAGGAAATTTGGGGAAATTAACTTTTTTCCCATCTGAGCCAGAGCCAGGCGATAAGTTCCATAAAAAGAGAAAATATATGCTTTCCAACAACGCCAAAGCTTTCTGATATACAAATGAGTGAAAAATTTGAGGAAAAACCACCATAAAGTGTCTCGTGTCCTGTGAATTGAGGCATCGTCATCCTGGAAGAGATCACTCCCATCAGGATAGAAATGTTTCATCATAGGATGAAGGTGATCACTCACAACAACTTTGTATTGATTTGCAGTGACTCTTCCCTCTAAGAGGACAAGTGGACCCAAACCATGCTAGCAAAATTCCCCCCACAGCATAACAGAGCCCCCAGATCCCCTCACTGTAGGGGTCAAACATTCAGACCTGGACCAGTTTTTCCTTTAATTTGTCACCGATCTGTATACTGTTGCAAGCAAACCACCTGTACAGTTTTGTACAGAATTATAAGAGGTTCAAACCTGGCAGCCCCATTATGAGTACAGGAGTTTTGAGAAGTCACTTCAACCAGAGGTTAGTTGTCAGCAAATAACACAGGTTCAGGTTCAAGCTAACTGTTCCAAAAACAATATCTCCTTTTCCTTCTACCCAAATAAAACACAAGATACAGAATGTAAATCAGACAGCTCTGGAGTTGCTTGAAGGTGTATTGTTCACTTTTGATGGAGGCTAGCAGTTTCCCCCTGTTTCCAGTCTTTGTGCTAAGCTAGGCTAAACAGGTCCTGGACCTGTCTCTTTACTAGACACACAGAGTTGAAACTGATATCCATCTTTTCATCTGACTCTGGGGAAGATTTCTAACATGAGGATTTCCAAGAATGTTTGTTAGAGTATTCCTTTAAAGGAGAATTTTCCAGGTGTTGGAGAGTACTACTGCACATGTGAAAAGTTATATAAAGCCATATGTGTCTCCAGAGGGAGTCATGTGACAGATTGCCTAAAATGATGTCACTTGAGTCAGCGTCAGTTGGGGCTGAAGACTACAAGTTTGGAAAAGAAAAAAATCTGGGGGTTACAAAAAAGTGAGGTTACCAGACCTCTGTAGCCCACTACTCATGTCTGCTTGAGGCTGAGGAGGTTGAGGAGTTGCATTGTGGGTAATGTAGGCACCAGATTTTGAAAAGGAAGAAGAATGTTTAGAATAAAAACGATGATATCTCTGGTTATACTGCATCAATTTAGATTTTTCTTTTTAAACTGTCCATCTTTAGTTCCAGTGTTATAGGAGTGCAAAAGGAGGAAGGTTGTATACACACAGACACAGAGGTCGGACTTCCACAGAGGAACAGTAGGATGTTAAATATTGATCCTCTGCAGAAGATTATCTAGCAAACACTCCACCATCCGGACTGGATAAACATCTATCCATATAAAATCTAATTTATTTGCCAGTAAGAGTAAATCAGCCAGAAGTTTTTCCTAAGACTTTACTAAGTAAATAGATTTATCAGCACTTTTTGGATCAACAATAGGCACATTCATTTCCAAGATGTGGGCCCATGTGTAGTCAAATGAAACTAATAAATGAAAAAACGTCATTAATAATGTGTTGTTTTACAGTTTTATCATGTCATCTACAGTTACAGTTTTAGACAGTTATAAAGTTGTTGTTGAATGGCTTTTGGCCCAGGTGGATAGTCATGATCTCTAGATGATGATAACTTAAATTTGAGTCATCTATTAAGCAATATAAATCATTACTTACAATTTATTCATCCTTTATAAATATTCCTTTATGTAAAGCAGCATCCAGGAAATGGAGCTTTAGCCAAAGTTCAGTCAGCAAGACTATCTGTCATTCCCTCATGCATGCTCACTCAGAATTTCCTTGCTGTCATGGCCTGGCTGTCAGTTGAGAAGTCAGCTGTTCACATCAGCTGGTCACATCTCACCAATAGCATGGTGACACACCTCCATCGTCAGCCTATCATCTTGCAGCTGTCTTTTTAAATATGTTTTCTTCCTCTCTGCCTTAGTGCTTTCATGCTGCCGTTATGTGCGCCCCACCACCTTCCCATCACCGCCCAGTCTCCACAGATTCATCACTGCATCAACCTCATCAGCTTTATCAGTCTCAGCAAAAGTCATATCTACCACCACCACCACCAGTGTCTGGACTCCATGAGGGGATATTTTGCTGCTGCTCAAGACTGATGTTGCTTGATTCAAAATCTCCCTGTAGAGTCAAAGACTTTTTGACAAGACTTAATCATCAAATATCATTTGTATAATTAATTCTTTTTGCTTCATTCACTTTTCTCTCCTGATTGAATTAGTTTTGGTCCATTTGTGATGTGTTTGTGATGAATGAATGAGCCTCTGTGTTGCTCTTGGACAGGTGTGTGCCTCTTAGTTTCCTGATGTTCTCAGGTTGTTTCAGGCTGTCATACTCAATCCAGCTCCTGCCAGCGTCCGGAGGTGGAAACCCTGATTAGTTGCGACTCCGTCTTCCTGAGCTTCAAACACTTATTTCATGCTAGTGTTTGCTGGCTTGTCTCCTGAGCCAACTTTTATTCCAGTCTCGCTAAAACTGTTCCATGTTTCACACAAAAAGAGTTCTTTAGATTTTTTTCTGCTTGCATGAATTGTGGTGTTAATTGAGGTGTAAAAAAAAGGCAAGATACAGTAGCTTCTCTGAGACTCCAGAGGCTTAGTCTGCACAGGTCAAAGGTCAGGAGTCTGGACTCCCTGGGGTCACTGGAGCAGAGAGAAGTGGTCTGTGTAAATTCTGTCTTAACATGTTCAGATAGATGAACTAATTACAGTGAGTGTCAGCGGAGGTCCGCAGACAATCAAGTCTTTAGCTTATCTGCTGCTTACAGCCACTCAGGAGGTCAAACACACATTAGCCCGCTATCACCGCTAATCTCTGTCTCCCTGTCAATCTCCACTTCTTCCTCACTCCACTTCAATAGCTCTCTTTTGTTCACACACACACACACACACACACACACACACACACACACACACACACAAACACACACAGCATTTGTATTCACTTAAATAACCAGGTTACAGTTGTTTTTCTGCAGTAAAATGATTCCTTAAATATCACATAAATGAGAAATCTGGTTTCCCTCACTTGTATTCAGGGAGTAGAGAAGCTGCGTTATCTTGGGTAGATTTCTGTGGGAGAAAGCTGATTTCTAGACACTTAACCAGGTTTTTAATGGGATTTTTATATGTGCACAACAAAGAGTGCAGGGAAAGTACCGCTGCGGTGGCAGTTTGGAAAATAATTTCTCATATCCGGAATAATTCAATACAAAGACTGACTAAACTGAAACTGATATAAAAAGTTTAAAGATAAGGGTACTGCTTCCACAGCTACATACAGAACTACTTTGTAAAATTCAGACACATTCACAGTAAAAAAAAACAAAAAAAAACAGCCCAAACAGTGGGCTCTGGTCTTAAAATATTTAATAATCTAATACTCAGTTGTGGAATTGTAGATATTCTCAAAATATTTTAACTTTGACCTTAAAATCTGAGATTTGTTTCCCCAACAGTGAGCTTAATACTTACTGTAAATATATATAAAGGGGATGGAGAAATCGTATTTACCAGCTACATGTAAATGCTGGTTTCATGTATAAATCTTACTCCCATTCCCAAAAATCCCTCCACTGCAGGGGTCTGCAGCTGTAATGTCAACATACAGTCACATACTACACAGTCTTGTCTTCACCAGGCTCTCCCGCCGTTAGGTCCTGAAGAATATTTTCCTTTCATTTTTTTTAGTTTAAAATACAGACCTTGCTGTTTAAAAAGAATCCATGTTCATCTTCAACTCTTTACAACCTGCTGCTGCCTGAATTAACTGTTTGTTCAAGTCATTAAACTACATCACGCTCGTGTAAAGGTGTCTGTGTTCGCATTTGTATTGCATTTTTATATTCACAGGAGGAACACACACACACACACACAGCCAATATGGATCAAATAAGCTAAAGGATCATCAGATGACGATGTAGAATTGAGATGCAATCAGGCAACATTACAGCTTTATCAGGAGCAGTAATCTATGAAATCATTACAAACGATGAGCGCTGCATGTTCTGCTTATCACAGAGAGTCAACTATCCAAACTATCCAGCCGTGATGTTTCCACCTTTGTCTCCCTCTGTTTCCGTCAGCGCTTCTGCCATTCGCTTGACTTTATCACCGGCTGTACTGTAAAGCTTTAAATTATTCAGTGCATGCACAAATTGAGAGAGAGAGGAAGGTGGAGGGGGGGAGGACATTATCTTCGACAGCAGCCTGTATTTTTCTCCTCTTCTGTCTCACTGCACATCATCTCAGACAGTGTTTACCAGAATAAACCGCTCCTCTGTCCTCCTCTCTGCTTTCTTGTGGATAGCGTTGTGTGGAAGGTCTCTCGTTCCCTGGTTTTCTCTGCAGTTAAATTAGTGGACAGAAGTTTGCTCAGCAGCTATGGATTATCAACTCCTGCAGAGACTTGCTGATCCACATATGCTTTGATGGAACATTCATGATCTTGATGCTATGGCACTGATAGAACCAAAGACTGTGCTGGCCTGAGTCCTACCGACTGCTGCGTGGAGAACTAAACACCCTGTCCTACTCAACCAACAAGACTATCCTCTCTAGAAAAAACAAAGCATTACCTTTACATGTAAATTCAGCACAAATTTCAGCATGAATTATGAGTCTGCTGGGAACAAAAGAGGAAACAGTGTGACATTATTTTATTCTCTAAAGAATTCTGTAGTGCTTTATATAATGTCCTATAATACTTTCTATAGTGGAAAAAGCATCATCAACTGTGATATAGCTGTATGTGCTACTTTGAGTTCTGTAACATTTCAGTTCACAAATGTGATCAGTCAACTTCCAGACTCACTGTCAAGACCACATCCTGCATAAACAGGCATGTTGTACACAACTTTGAGCATTTAAACACTGAGATTGAGAAACATCAGTCAATCAATTTGGCAATCAGAGAATGATGAAATACCTAAATCAGATCTTAACAGGAGATATAAAACCTGTCTGGTGATTTACCACTTAAGATGTGTCCGTACATTCACAGTTGTCAGTGAAGTTAGCGGTACAACCAGCAGGTTAAAAATACACACTCACTTCAGTGTCTCCCATGCACAATGTGGCCAATTAAACTAAGTGGTGAAAAATCAGTAAAATCAGTAATGTATGTGGGTGCATGACGATGTTGGATGTTGAAAGAAAAACAAGACAAATCAAAGGAAACCTATGCAGGAGACCATGTTGGAGCTGAGAGAGTGGGAAGCAGACTAAGCTGGCTAGCTTTAAAGGATTTCCAGACCTGCAGCCCAGGTGAACCTCCTCTCACTGGTGACCTCCACTCTGCTGAAAGAGGAGTAGAAAACACAACCAGGCCTGGCAGAGTAGAGCAGCTTTGTGCTTTGTGTTTCTTCTGTCAGTCTATAATCATTTAACATAAAATAGTACAAAAGAAGTAAACCACAGAGCTGCTAAGGAGCCGGTTTCTCCTCATAGGAAGATGACTGAAAAGAAGCAGTGAGTGAGTGTTGAGAGGAGAACAATAAGACTTTGTCCTCGTCCAGTCCCTCAGATAGTCATATGCCGCAATGTGCTTTAAATAAAAACATGAAGTTAAAACATTTGAAAACAAAAAAATAATATTAAGAGATTCCTGAAAAAAAAGCAAATGGAACTGAAAGAGTAGCACATCCTTACAAGAAAACGACAGTATAGGTCTAAAATTCAACAGCCGTAGTAATTATGACCGAGAAGGGTCTATCTGCAGTCTTGCAGACTTACGCAACTTCCCCCCGACCCCTAACCCTAACATCTCAATGCTCATTCCTAAACCTAACCAAGTGGGTGTGTCATGTAGATACTGCAATTCTGCACACAGACCTACTTGTTATGACCAGGGGATGGTTAGATGAAACTTGATGAAATGATTTGGCCTCATTAGGAGGAGGTAGTTAGATGGCAAAATGTGGTCTTTGCTGCAGGAGACCACTGTTTGCTTCCCGTTTCCAACTGCGAGTGTAATGCTTCCATCTGCGAGTTTTTTTAAAGTTGTGGTGCCTACTGTTGCCATGACGACAATGGTTGTGTAACTTTAAGGAAGTGTAAACCACGTTTCAAGTGATCATTTTATCCTAAACCATGATCTTTCCCCAACACTAGTGGTTTTTGTGCCACCAGACCACAGTGTTGTCACACCGTAAAACATTGTTACTTTTAATAGTGATTTGTAACAGTTTTGGCAAATAGTCTAGGGGTGTGGTCTTTTTCCATCTTTTATAAAAAAGATAGACTTTACAGAGGCTCACTTTATAGTTTGCTTCAGTGCTGTGATCCTGAAGACTCCAAATAAATATTTATCATCCTCAATAATGTTTGAACAGCATTATGTGCTCTGCTTTTAAACATATAATGGTCTGTTGAAAATGTGTTCTAGGAACTGAAACACCTCCAACTAAAATGTATTTAAATGCTAATAAAATGTGTACATCTTTTGCTTTACTTTCACCACAGTTCCTACAGCACTGACAGTTTAATGTGTCTTTATACACTGAAGGTGTGAACAGTCATTCATTCAGAATCTACCCCGGTGTGTATCCTTCAAGTCTGTGTGTGTGTGTGTTCAGAGTCCATTTGTGTGATTGCTGCACCTGGTACATCCTGCAGCAGCCCATAATGGAAGAGGAAAAGGAAGAGGAAGGCTGAACTAACACGCACACGCACACACACACACACACACACTCACACTGGTACACAATCAGTTTCCTCTGAGTCAAGGTCTTAGGTCATTGTATGTGGATCTGCTCTGATAGAACTGGAACAAAGAGCACAACAACAACAGATGACACTCCAACACAACGCTGTGCTACGTGCACCATGTGTGTCAGATGACTGCATTTCTCACAGGATCCAAACATGAACAGGGATAAAGTGCAGTAAAAAAAAAAAAGAAGTTAGCTACACAGCTAAAAGACACACAGCTTTGATTTACTATTGGCCCACTTGCAGTATGCACTACATACCAAAACATATTATTTTACTCTTTCAGTGTTAGCAAAATTTCCATTGAATTAAGGTAAGTTACATAGGAGATAGGCTTATAATAAATTCAATGGGTGTTTTACAGTAATGACACATTAGTTAACCTTGCACAAAAGGAAAGAAACCCCTCTTACTAGATAGCAATGGTAAATTGACTGTCAACCTTAACTGATGCTCTTTTTTACTCAATTTGACAATTTAAGCACTTCATTACATATTTTTTGTAATATTGCCATGGGATAACTCAAGAAGTGATAGCCAACAGTTCAATATATTATTACAGTAATATTCTTAATCTCTTTAAAAAGGAAGAGATCAAAAAGTTTTAGATGAGGAAGGGGGTCGATGAGAGCTACTGGGGCTTCAACGTACAGAGTTAATGGTGTGTTCAGACAGAAGCTCAATGTCAATGGCAAATGGACTCAAACAGACATGGATTTGCTCTAGGTGGCACAAATGGAGGCGAAGATGTGTCCATCCAAGTTTAAACTGTTGTAATTCAGCAAAAAATGTTGCCAAATACAAGACTGTAAGACTGCAAAAACACAGCTGTACAAATAATGCCAGCAGAAAAATCACTTTGCATTTAGTCTTAACTCACATAAACAATTTTCAGTGGAATTGACAGTCCTACCAACCAAAGCTGTAGACATGAAGTGAGACTTAAAGTCCAACTGAAATTAAATAGTGTCTGCTACAGCATACATATCTGCTCTGTAAATCATTTGTCCTGTGTTTTCTTTTTAAAGAAAATCAGAAACCAAAAGTAGAAATTTAGATTTTATATTTTTTTTTCATGATGGATATTTCCATAAAGCAAAGCAAATCTTGCATAAAGCAGACAGTCACACTGAGCCTGATAGCATCCTGCTACACAACACAAAACAAAACACTTCTGTGTTGTGTTTTTTGGGAGCAAAGTCAAGACACATTCTTTGTATGCTTGCTTTGGCTAATAAAACAGATTCTTGAATTGAATTGAATGAATTGAATGGGCTATGTCATGCTGACATAAAATCCCAAAACCAAGAATCACAAAGATACAAAAAAAATATCCAGGGTTGTGTGACTAGTAGCTTATGCATGCAATGGTATTTAATGACCTAAGAATGAGAACGGTTGGTCAGCCCTAACCCTAACCCTAACCCTAACCCAAGCACTTCAGGCCTTCCTCCAAGCCTCATTTTGGTCATTATTTCCACAAAAAAAGGAAAAACAAACAAAGAGCTTCATTTTATAGATTGGGCCTTCAAAGTGCTCTCTGAAACAAGGCCTTGGATGTTTGTGTCCATGAAATTAAAACTTTGTCATAGAGCTAAGCAAAATACATTGTTGGAAAGGTCTCAACCTGGAGAGTAACATTTGTCAGTATGAATATTCTACATGGCTCCTGCTTTGAAATACTGACCTTTGAACCTTGACCTCGGTGCATTTTTGAAGGCTTATAATTCAGCAACAAAAGGGGCTGCAGACATGGGACCAACTGTTATAGAGAGCTCTTGACCTCAGCTATCGTATGAGTATAGTCAACAACTGGGGGCGCTGTCAAATATGGGTAAAATATGGTTAAAATTAATTTTCATCCATTTAACAAGAGCCACACCATGCAGCTTGATACAAATCAGCACCACAGTTATAATTCTTCCGGATTGCAAAGTAGGGTCGTAAATAGAGCTGTAAAAAGATATATCTACTGAATATATCAAATATCTAGTAAAATGACCTAGTGCAACCTAGTGGGTTGCAGATAACCACACATTAGCACAACTTTGAAAGGAAAATGTTCAGATGCAGCGTCATGTTAAAGGTCAGAATTCAAAGATTCAAAAAGCCTTGTATCTTCAGTTGCCATTTGCTTATAGAACCTTTAAGACTTACTTGGACTTAACCCCCTCTACCCCACCCCCAAAATTTTGCTCTGCTAGCAAGAGATCAGTTCTTCAGTTAGTATGTGTGATGTTGGAACATGTGTGTGTGTGCTGTCAGCCTGTCCTTGCTGTGTCCAGCAGTGACAGCAGAAGCTTTGGTCCTGTCACTGCTCATCGCTGCTTCACATCCACAGCGCTCACAACGTGTGAGTGTTTCTGTTCCACATGGAGGCCAGTGGGGCATCATTACCATCTGGCTATAAGGCTATACTGATGTCAAATATAGGCCAGTGAACACACACACGCACACACACTGATCAACCACACAGCGTGCTGTTAGTGCTTAGAGAGCAACAGGGGGAAGGAGGCAACGTGGATGTGAGGCGAGCTGCTGTGACAGTCCGTCCAACTGGACCGCCAGCACTCTGGTGGCAGTTGGCCTGGTTCCCTCTCATTGCTCTGTGACATTCCCTCAATCAGCACCGTAACACACACACACACACACTCACACACACAGAGTGATATCCTCCAGCAGCACTCATTGTCTCACCAGACTATCCATATGAGTCATTCTTCCCCTGACTAGCTCCCAATAAAAATACACTGACACACACACACACCCACTTGTCCCTTTTTATTCAGCAACATTGAAGATCACCACATTTGGCCTGTTGGGACAATAAAAAGGTCAGCCATTCAGAAAAAGTGCTTCTTTTCCTTTATAGACTAAATGACTCTGCATTTGTAGGAAGAATGAAAGTCCAATATTTTGGTAAATAACCTTGTTTGCAGTCTTATCCAGAGTTAGATGAAAAGATCGATATCATTTTCTGCTCCAGTATCTAGTACAAAGATTGGTCCAGGACATGTTTTAGTCTCTGAATCGTTCCTTTTTATAGCGGTTCAATAGGTCTTTACAGCTGATTCCCCATTGGAAAACTTAAATTGACATATTTTCTAGTGACATGACAAGCACTGTTCCTAATAAATGCTTTCAACTTAGAATGACAGATTCATCACTTGCTACCGATTGGTTACAGCAAAACAAAACAAAATTGACAATTCAGTCTGATTATTAGGTTTATCTAGATTCACTTGAAGTCTAGAAGCAGGGGAAACTGCCAGCCTAGAATGTTTTTTTCCACCGGCAAGATGTTGAAAGAAGTTGTTTACCTTGAGTCATCTGTAGTTCTTCATCTAACTGTGGCTGTGTCTGCTTGTACTATTCCTCCTGCAATATTTAAAACTGTTCCGCTGACCAAATAGTATGCCCATATTTTGTTGTATAGACCTGTCAGCCCTGCTAGCAAACAAGACCAGTACAGTGCGGCTTGCCTCAGCCAACAGTTACCTGTTAACACATCCAACAGACAGAGAGAAACACAGCATTCATTTAAACTCATGTTTCTGGTCACTGGGTTACGGTAAGCATTGATGTTTGGAAGAATAACTTCACAACACACATGCCTCAGACATGCCTTATATATTTGGTATGGCTAACATATTACACACATAATGCAGATAAGAGGTAACATTATCATTCTTGGAGTACAATATTCACTCTCCTTTTAGCTCTGGTTTGGTCTCCACCAACTCATGAGGAAATATGTGACTCTTTATCTGCTAAATGCTCCACATTCTTCAGTAGCTAGTCTTTAACTTTGTCAAGTCAAAAATCAATGTAAAATCAAAAAAAAAAAGTAAAATCAAAGGTAGTTCTTTCAAGAAATCATTCGTCACATGTTTTCTTATGAAATTCAAATATTCCAGTCAGCCATCTCTAAAGGTCAGTGCATTTCCTTTTATAGCTGCCCTGAGAACAAACCAGGCTGAATATGAGTGGTTACATATTATATTTAGCACGATATAAGTGCTGAATACGTATTCTAACCATTAACTGAATTCTATAAAGAAACAGGTGGTGCACATGATTATAATATATAAACTGTTTTTGCATAACTGGCAGAAAACAGATGAATCTACAGCACTTATCCCAGGTGAGTTTCACCTTGCCTGGGAGTCTTCTGAGAACTGTTGGTCTCATTAATCTCTTGTTTTCTCTCCCCTGCCTGCTTTCCTCTTTTTTTTAATTCCCTCATCCCTTGCTCCTCCTCTCCTTTCCAGACAATGATCCAATTAGCTGCTAGCTGCCGCTGCACCGTTGCCTGCAGATGTCAGATGCCTGTGTGTGTGTGTGTGTGTGTGTGTGTGTGTGTGTGTGTGTGTGTGTGTGTGTGTGTGTGTGTGTGTGTGTGTGTGTGTGTGACTGCCTCAATAATTACCAGTCCAATGCTCCTGCAGCTCAGTAACCTTGTTCTGAGTTCTGACTCCATGCCTCACAATGCTGCTGTGTACTGTTGTTTAATGGATACATAGAGCTGTGAAACCGTCCTACAGCTTTAATCTGTAGAAGTCATGGATGAACTGAGGCTTTGTTCCAGTGTGGAACAATCGTAATAAAGTCATACAGTCATATAAACATAAACATTTGAAAATACAGTTTACATGTGAAGCAGGGGTCATGTAGTCTAGTATTTCCAGACATGTTTCCAAAAGCTCACTGTCCACCTGGAATTCCAAAACAATATGAAAACGGTTCGATCTCCTCGAAGCAGAAAAAGGTGGCACACTACCTGACCTGTCCTTGTAGAAAGTCCCATCTGGGGCCAACTATAAAAGCTCTCAAAGTCTGTATTTCAGACAGAAAACAGCCATCAGAAGAAGAAATCTGAGCTGTGTTGTGAGTAGTTATACCAAAGTGATTTTCCCTCCTTCAGTTGTTTCAACAATTTTTAGAGCCTGAAGAGGTAAAAGGATTTCACAAGAAAAAATAAATAAATATAATATTAGAGACATCTGAAAACATAATTTTGTGTATAAGATATTTGTTATTGATTCTTTCTTTCTGACCCTCCAGATTTATCTTGTGACCCCTTTTAGTGGAAGAGAACCTTTGCCTTTATAATAAACTCTGATTTCCTCTACAGTGAGCAAGCTTTAATCACAGGCTTAGTTTTGAATTTAGTCTGAATCTTGGTGAATGATATTGTTGTATTCTTGTTTTTCTGTTCTGACAGAGTATACCTGCTGAAGCCTCTCTGTTGCTGAAGTAATCCTAAAATACAAAAAGTATGTGAGTGGAGGTCCAGGAGCCCATTACACAAAAGTGATTTTGCTAGTCTATGTAAGCACAGATCATAAATGATGTCAGCAGCATGTTTCACAAATGATTCTTTCTTGCAAATTGCAGATCAATTTGAGAGACCTACAGGACTGTGGGATGCCCATGCGTGGGTTGCAGCTATTAGTTTTGATTTGTAAAATGTGTCAAAATGAGCATGAAGAAATGATCTCATGATGTAAATTGCAGCTTGCATGTTGCCTGTTCACGTCTCATTTAATACTGGTAATCATCGTTGAGGGTTTTTCTCTTTTTTTGCCATGAGTGGGTTGATCTGAATGTTCGCAGCCACACAGCAGTGTTTTTTAAAGGGCTCTGTTGTCTGTCCACACTGTAAAGCAAGGCCAGCATTTACATTGTGTTGGCTCAAAAGAGCCCTTTTGAAAAGCTTGGGGGTGGAATCTGCAGGCTGAGTGTGGATTGAAGGCCAAATCACAAAGAAAAAGAAGCATTTTAAAAGTGTATCTTCATTATCTACATGCTCATAATGTGTGCCCGTGGCGAGAGATGTGTACTGTATTGTTGGTGTATTACTGATCTTTTGTCTAACAGTCTCTCTTCCCTGTCCTCTCTTTGTTCTCCTTTTCCCTCCATCAAGGTCTGCAGGTCAAAGGGAGCAGCAGCTGCTTGAGGCTGTTTAGGATCCTGGAGGTTTGACCTCTGACCTTCATGTTACAGCACCGTGCCATCCATTTATACTCAATTTAACACAGCAATATGAGTGAAGACAGAGCGGAGCAAAGCAGGATCAATGAGGGAGCATGCCTGGAATGCAGCAGCACGGCTCCATCTTTGCACAAGGAGGAGGAGGTTATAGGCTCATGTGGGCTTTTATAGTCCCATAACAATTTCAATGTTTGAGGATTGAAGCTCTCAATATCAATAGACTTTATTCAATGTTTTATTCAGTGTTTTAATAAAGTCATGAGTCTCACAGTGAGAGATTGTCAGGGATTAAACCATTAGACACTTAAACTGAAAAACATGTTCATTTTCATGGGAAGTTGTGTAGAACTACTTTTAAATTGACTATAATCTAATAAAACTCAACATAGTCGAGCAGTGTCGTGTCTAGAAACAAGTTGTCCATTAATGGATTACTTGATTTGCAGGAAATTAGGTGAATTTTGATGACTCATTTATCAAGCAAAAATATGAATCATTGTTTGCTTCCAGTTTCCCAAATATAAAGATATGTTTTATACCACTGTAAATTAAACATCTTTGGGCTTTGATGGTTGTGGACAAAATAACTAATGCCACAGTGTTGTTCTCCTGTATTTACTACAGCGTTTTCAACAGTCTACCGCCATGCTAGTGCATGCTAACATTTGCTAATTAGCACTAAACACAAAGTACAGATGAGACTGTTTGGAATTTCATTCATTTTGCAGGTATTTAGTTTTGCACCATGATTACTGAGATATTTCAGTCTGGACCAAAGTGGTGGACCAACTGACCAACCTACACTGTCATCCATGGAGCCACACATGGTAAGTAATGATTCAATGCAGCCCTACAGAAGTAGTATGGATTCTCACTTCATATGAAGTCATATGAAAGTGGATGGCACAGTGTCAGGTTCCATCCCTGATAGCAGACAGATATCAGGTCTATGTATGAGTATGACCCGAATCCTGACCTTAGCTTAGATTTCTAACCTTTTTGGCTTGCAACCCTTCGTAGCCAAGCAACGCCTACTCACAACCCCCATTGCAGGTTATGTATGAGAGCTGTGAGCATTTCAACCACAGATTATTGTTCCCTTCTCAGATTGTTTCATTTATTCTTTTTTAGAGTCCAGAAGACGTTAAAAAAAAGCAACACTTTATGAAAAGTGTTAAGAACAGAGCTTTGTGAAGCAGAACAGTTTTTTTCTTCTTCTCTCCTACTTTATTAATCATGCACAACCCCTCAGATTTATCTTGCAAGCCCTCAGGGGGTCCTGACCCCCACATTGGGAACCACTGCTTTAAGTATATTTGCCTTGGGCTGTCGTTTATATTTGGCTACATTACACACCTTATCACGTCCCAGACTTCCATCACATATTGATTTATTTCAAAATAAATCTCTCTGCATTGCCTTGAGGTGTCAATATTAAGGCAGCTGCTTGAGAAATGTATTCAAAGTAGAATCAAGGACCTCTTAAGCGTTTCACCAAATCTAGAGAGATAAAAATCATATCTGCCAAGTTCAATATATAAATGGGGCAGGATGTTGGAAATGGTGAAAGGTTATAATGATGTTTTTGTCAAGCCCACATAGGTTTTTGGTATTTGGGGATTTTTCTGTCAACTTGCCGGTGCTGAAATGGGAGCAGAGTTGGGGGGGGGCAATAAATATCGGTTGGTGCAGATGAACTCACTTCAGATTAGTTGCCATTTTGGGCAGTGAAAATGGTGAAATATTTTGAGCACATGCACAAAATATCAGCTTATATCTAAACATTTTAGTATTAGTATCTATTAGTATTAGTAATATTAAGATTATAATAATATTAAGATAGACTGCATGTTAAGCACATTTTTGTCTCCTGTACTGTATGTGTGTGTGTTCATGCAGGTGCATTAACTCACATTTGATGTGATTGTGCGTCTGTGTGTGTGTGTGTGTGTGTGTACTGATGTGAGTGGGTGGTTACCAGGTGTGGATCACGCAGAGACACAAGAAATGCACAAACACGCACAGATGGCCAAAATCTCCAGAGTCTCTCATATGCACATGTGTAAACAGACACCATGCAGCAGGAGTGTTTACCATCTGAAAAATATGGAATATTTTGTCATGAAGTGAAAAATGTGTCCTTTTTTATGGTGATTTTATGTATAGGATTAGATATGATGAACTCTCTCCTGGAAAAGGCGACATTTTAGAGACAGCACAGTATAGCCTATAGATATATGTTTTTTTAAATTATTGATGAGCTTTGCATATAATTCACAACATGGTTCATCATGCACAGCAGAGGGGTTGTTTTCCACCATGCAGTGTATTATTTGTCATAACCACATTTGCTGGAGTGGATTTTCTCCTTATGGAAGGCCACTTTCTAGAGTTGGACATGAAATCATCTCAACCCTGTGACAATGATTAAAACTGAAGGTAAGCAAAGCAACAATAGTGATGCTTAGTAGTTAACCCAAACTGGTGAAACTAACCTAATCATAGTTTAAACTGACCACAGAAAAAAAATGCAAACCTGTAAGATTTGAACACAGCTTGTCTTGTTGACAGCGGTTAAATGGCAGTGATATAATTGTGATAATGCACTTTGATGGTACCTGATATTGAAGATAATAATAAGACTCAGTGCACTGTAAAACTTTAAATTTGTAGAAGACTCAAACTTTCAAGGCAACAAACTTTGATAAAATTAGAAAAAATGGACATTTTAGCTTCCTTTCAGTTTGTCCACCTTTGAATTTTTACTTCTGTCAACTTACTAACAACTTACTTTGTGCCAAAGAATAAAATTGACATTTTTACTGCATGGAGGAAATGTCACTTTGCCTCATGTTCTTTGCCCTCCACTTCATCATTATTGTCTTATAGGTGGACACCGTTTCATACATTATGGCTTACACATATACATGTGTAATTCATCACAGTGCATATGTAATGAATAATTCTATTTGCTGTGAATGTCAGTCACAGCAGATCAACAGTCTGACCTGACTTCAGCACTGATCAACAGTTCATCATAAACAGGCCTGTAAATCCTCAACGGTGAGCACTGATTGGCTCTCACTGTTCTGGTCTTGAGTCCTTAATTAACATGTCTGTGTGACAGTGGAGCGTGTGCGCGTGTATGTGTGCATGTCTGTGTGTGTGTGTGTGTGTGTGTGTGTGTTGTGTGTACGCTGGCAGAGGAGTGTGAAATTGGCTAATTAACGTGACCTCCCTTTGATCCAGGGAGAATACACATATGACATCTGAATTGGGGTGAGCCGTAGGGATGGGAGGGTTCCTGGAAATTTGTAAGTCTGTGTGTGTGTGTGTGTGTGGGTGTGTGTGCATGTGTGTGTGTGTGTGTGTGTTTCCAAGGTTGCCGCAGCTGTGATTTAACCCTATGTGATTCTCAGGCTGCAAAACGTAGAAAAGAACAGCAACACTGGCTGGTTTTATGCTGCACGAGGGTTTAAGGTTAATTCTCACTTCTTACAAGTTGTCATGTAAACTTAGAGGTTAAGCAAAACAGAGCAGAGAAAGGAAAACCACTCTCTCACTTACTTGTGTACAAACATCAAATTTGGTTCACATACTTGCAAAAATCATACTAACAAGCCATGCTAACAATTTATCTTTATTCAACTGCTGTGTGATGTATTGACATATGGTAGGTGATAAAATAGCAATGTTCTTTTTTAAAATACTGTATTATTATCATAGAAAACATATTATGTTTTCCAGGGTACAAAATGAAAAAAAAAAAAAGTGCATCCTAAAATAAAGTGGATCGATTATATTGCGATCATTTCTGTTTTCTGTGCCTTCAGTTCAGATTTGATTGAGTATGTTTGCTCCAAAGATTTGTGCTTTGTCTGTAGTGGCACTTCACACTCGCCAAGGTCTCAGAACATATGAGACAAACTGGTTTTGAACTGCCTGTGGAAGTATTTGCTACTTTTTACGTGCATTACTACAGTCATTGTGTATTGGACTCTGAGCACTTCCAAAACACAAGTGACCCACAGTCAACCATATACCTGAACGCCTCCTGTGTAGTCACTTGCTACTGTTGCTGATCTGCTTAATGTGCTGCTAACGCTACGCTTTCTGTCTAGACATGAGGTATGAGTGTCCATTCTTGATTAAAAGCTCTGTTTTCACCGTCTACTTTTCTCTTTTAGACCACTTTTCTGTGACTAGTGTCACGCCTCATCTCTGGTCTCTCCCTGCTGGAGTCAGTCGGCAGAGCCTTGAAGCTCCGCCCCACCCCTGCACAGAGCAGACTGGCTTGCTATTGCTGGTTTATTCAAAGTTTATAAATATTAAATGTATCGCATGTCTTAATTGCACCAAATCCGACACTGCACTCCCTTGGGTACCCAGCCATACACTCGCCAAGTATGGAGTCGACTGGATGAACAGTTCTCGAGATATGTGAAGTACATACATACAGACAGACAGAGAGATTCCTTCCTTTAGTAGAGATGATTACAGGTATTGTTTTCATAAGCAATTTCATCAAGTAACCAGATTTGAAGTTTCATCAGGTTTCACAAATACATTAAGCATATCATGACACACAGTCAAAGTGACAGATAATGTGACTTAAAAGAAGCATGGAGGGAAAATGAACAGATTCCAGAATTGAGCCTTGAGGAACTCTGCAGGTCAGAGGAGCATAAGTAAGCAAAAACTTGCAATTCTTTCAGTGCCACACTAGATTTCCCAGCTCAATTGCTCAGAAGAGCTACTAAAATATCATCCATGTATCTAAATATTTATTTTATTGTTTCAATTTAATTTCACTTTTAATCTTCCATTGTTTTACTTAAAGATCCTCTAAAGATATGTTTTAAGATGTATATAAAGTACTCAAACCACAAACCAACCACAGCGATCCCCCCAAAAAGTTCAATTATCTTGTAAAGTATCTGATGTCTTTCTAGTTTGTCAGCTGTAGAAAACAGTAACTGTAAAAACCAAACACTTTGAGCCACACTAACCTCCATAAAAGGTTCTATACAAATTTATAGCTACACAAAAATACAAAAGTTTGATTGACCGCTTTATTGATTGTATCAATGGCAGTATTTGAAGAACTGAAATGCATAATAGATAAATGTCATTCATGTCTCCAGGAATTGTGTTACTAAACTTTGCTGTTAGCATCCTAAAACAGTAAAAAATAAATAAATAAATACACACATAATGTAATATGAAACTGTCATTACAGAGCCCTGATAGCTGAATGGTTACTGTGCATGCAACAAAACTGCAACATCCCTGGTTTGATTCCAGCCAGAGACCCTGGTTGCATGTCATACCCATCTCCCTCTCCTCTTGTTTCCTGTCTATCTCTTCACTCCCCACTGTTCAATAAAGGCAAAAATGCCAAAAAAAAAAAAAAAATCTTAAAAAAAGTGTTGTTACTAGAGCTGTGAGTTGCCTACAGATATAATTATTTTGAAATGTGCAGTTTTTTGGCCATTTAACATTTATTGTTACCATTTTCTTTGGTATACAGTTTTTATGAGGTTTACTATAAAATAAAAGGTTAAATTTCTTGTATTTTATTTTTTATATTTTCATTTTCATCTTTCACGTTTCACAGCTTTCTGTCTTCAGTCTGTACAACCAGACATGCTCTGTTTTTCTGATTTTTATTTTTCTCTTTAACAGACCTTGAAGCCTCGTCATCTGTCTAAGAAATGCTCACTGTTTTTTTTCTCTTCTCTACTTTCACCTTCCTTCATCTCCATCTTTTTTTTTTATCGGCATTTTTCTTCCCCATCCACTTCTTTATCTCAGTCTGTCCATCCTCATCCTGTCTCCTTGTCTCTGTCACATCAGGTATCTTCTGCAGTCTCTCAGTGTCTCTCTCTGGTTTCTTCTCCTGAGACTCTGTCACACTGACTTCCCCACTCCTTCTGTCTTTTTTTTTTCTTCTTCTGTTTATCTCTTGTGTTTTCTCCACCTTTACTCTCTCCTTTTCTCTCGTCCACCTCTCCCCCCTCTTCCTCCTCCTCCTCCTCCCTCATCTCTCTTTCTGTTCCCCTCCATCACCTCCCGGGTAATGACAGGGGGGACAGGTGGAGACCAGACCATCGCTACCACCAGTCTGCGAATTTGTGTGTGTGTCTGTGTCATTTACACACACACAGATGGTGGACAGGGGTCCCTGCCGGCCAGCCTGTCTGTCTGGTGATGGGGTGTTGTTGTTGTTGAGTGCACTCAGCCACACATGATTAGCTAGACAAACACACACACACACACACACGTATTCCCCTCTACATAGCACATATGGGGCTCAGCACCAAAACAAGTCACCTGCTATTCCAGTCACACACACACACACACACTCACACACACACAGTACAAAGTAAGGATCAGAGGGCTGTGGGACTGTCAGTACTGATTATGCATCATTTTGTTTTGTGTGTCTCTGCTTTATGTAACAGTATCAGTAAACCATTACAACTCAGTATTTGAAGTCCATCATGTTACAAACATCTATGACACATCTGTGATATTTTCTTACATGTGACCCAAAGAAAACCATCGGAAAATTGTAAAGACTGAATGTAATATAATATACAGACTAATTAGCCATCTTATGTTTTTAGTGAAGCTGCCATTCTTATGGTGGCATATTACAACTGAACACAGTTTCATGGACTGAAAGCATGGATGTTGACGGGGTCCTATCCGACAGATAATAGATAGATAGATATTACTTTATTGATCCCTGAAGGGAAATTCAAAAAATCTTATGTGAATGGTGGAGTTATAGGATCTAAAAACAAAGTGGTTATGGTG
Source organism: Thunnus maccoyii (assembly GCF_910596095.1). Lineage (NCBI taxonomy): Eukaryota > Metazoa > Chordata > Actinopteri > Scombriformes > Scombridae > Thunnus > Thunnus maccoyii. The sequence goes on from NC_056543.1 coordinate 31,312,037, forward strand.
GACATTTGTCTTGGGAGAAAAAAGAAAAAATAATATTTATTTTACCATTTTTGTCCAGATTCCACAGGCCAAAAATTTGTTGACACCCGAACATTATACTCATATGTGATAGTTGAACATTCAGAAACCGTTAATCTGTTGCTGTAACAGCCTTCACTCTTCTGGTTTCAGGCTTTCTAACAGATGTTGGAACCTGGCTCCCCATTCAGCCACTAGAGCATTGGTGAGATCCAATACTGATATTGGGTTTAAGGTTAAGAATGAATTGTAATTTGACTCATTTGAGATAAGAAGGAGGAGGTCATTAGTTTGTAACCTTCATGCAACAAAGCACATACAAGAGAAAACTGGCCTGACAGGAAGATGAGGGAGACTGATGAAGAAGTTTCTCTACCTGTCTGCTCTCCGTTTTGATGATGTGCTCCATCGCATTTTTCCAAGCATCGGTAACCATGACACGCTCATCAGTGAGCAGGTGCACAACACTTGATGACATGTGTCACCTTGATGTCAAATCTGTTGACATACCAGACAACACGTTTCTCCTGAAGTAAAGGGCAGCAGACTTTGGAGAGGTGAAAGAAGTGCCTTTTAGTAATGTACTTAACTGCCAGACTCCTACTGCATAGCAAGCTTCATGGTGTTTTTTTTTTTATTATAATTGAGAAAGTGTGTGTGTGTGTCTGTGTGTGTCTGTGTGTGTGTGATCAACTGGGAGTGCCGCAACAATGGAGTCTGTTCTCATATCATTAAACAGAATGTTAGTTTTATTTTTCTGGTAGTATCATCACTGTTTAATTAGTGGCTGATGTTGGTGAATGATGTACAGATAAAAATCACTGTCACAGCAATGAAATTATTTTTGCTCACATGAAATAATTCAGTGTAACTGTCGATATTGGTGAAATGGAGTTTATTAAATTTTTGCGTTTTAAATTTTTGATGCAAAGATAATCATCTTATCATCTCAACTATACAATGTGTTCAGCAACTGTGGTGAAAAGCTACTGAGATGAGCTGTTACCCTCAGTTCATGTTCATTATTGGTACTTTATTAAGTATTTCTGACACTTAATACTTCAACTCCAGTATAAAAACAGGTGGATGTTGTATTTTTACTATATCTGAAAGCTATTGCTGAACAGCAATGTGACATATTACTCTAAGATTTTATATACAAATATATGATCAGCTAAAACATCCTTGTTACAGAGTGGGCTACCCAACAAAAAGTAACATAAATTAGCTTCACCTTGACCAGATTCTGTAACATCATAATCCAATAACCTCATATATATATTCATATGTATTTGAATTATTTGAATGCAAGATCTATAGTGGAGTACTTTTACATTGTGCTGTTTTTACTTTAAGGTGTACTCCAATAATTTAGTATGCAGTTTCAATAAAGTTGGAGGTTACACAAGAGGCAGAATTTTTTTTTTTTTTTTTTTTTTTAAATCTCTTCTTTCTCTCATCTTTCATTAGATCTTCTAAATGCCCACATCTTCCAAACTCCACAACCCCAGCTTGGTATGCAGACTTGGAGTTACAAATTTGTAGTCTCTGAACCAGACTGATATAATGTCAATAACATCATTGATTGATCATGAGTTATTTTCTCAGACTTGACAAAGCCCCCCATAGCCACAGAAGACATTATACAATTATTAAACTAATATTCATGTGTAAAATTGGGGGAACACCCCTTTAAGTGGATGATTTAAACGCTTCTTCCAGCACAGTACAGCGACAATTAACTACATATTAATGACACTAATGATTTTAGTATAACGTCCCAAAATCCTGAAATGTCTTTGGGATTTTGGGGCACTGCAACACTGTGTGTGTGTGTGTGTGTGTGTGTGTGTGTGTGTGTGTGTGTGTGTGTGTGTGTGCATGTGCGTGTGTGTGCAGCTCCTATCTCTTCTCTCCACAGTAGATCAGCAGGAGCTGTCAGATCAGCATCAGGCCATGCCAGTCAGATTAGGGATGTTACAGCAGCAGCATCCTGTCCAACATCCGAGCAGCTGCAGATAGATTACACACTTTCTTTGTTTATCTCCCCTCTGTCTCAGTCTCTGTCTCTCCGTCTCTGTCTTCTGCATCTCTGTAGGACACTGCTGCTCTGTCGGCTCGGGTCCCAGGGTCGAATGGAGGTGAGGCGAACTGAGTGGAGAGGTGAGGGGACAGGTGGCGCAACGCCACAGTTTCACCACAGCCACCAATGAATCATAGGTAATGAAAACTCCCATTATAGTATAAAATAAATTCAGAAGTCTGTGCCAGGAGGTGCACAACTGGAGAGACTGTGGATGCCGGTTAAGAGGAATTTGACAAGGTGGAAAGGTAAAGCGTATTTTACAGTTTTATTACCACTCATAAAATCATGTTAACGCCTCATTTAGCTGGGATTAATTAACCTCTTATTCTCTGCCAGACACATCGGTGACTTTATCTTCCATCCAAGTTTCCAAAGATAACAAATATATTAGGTTGAACTTTGGTGAAATGTGCAAAAAACTATGCACACGATGTTCTATAGTAAAACAAATAAAGTCTGTCCTTTGTTTATTCTAATGACAGCCTGGAGTATATTTAATACCTTTGCATAACATAAGAAGGCAGATCTATTTATACCACAACCCCTTGCTGAACCTTACTGCCATGTGACTTATAAGACTTTAGTGTGTAACATAAAGCTGTTGTGATTCTTGAAGCTCCATCGTGAGGAAACATGATATTCCTGCCAATTTGAAAGAAGGAGTGGTGGGCAGAAAACTGTGCACAGACGGTTTTACTGAGCGTGACACGATCCTCTGAAGGTCACCCATCCATGTAAATAATATGGCATCCATGAACACAAACACACACTCACAAACACACACAGTGCAGGGCAATAATACATACAGAGTATCAGATAAGAGCATGAATAAATCCATAAACATGCTGTGAAATATGAGATGAATATATGACCCAAGAGAGACAGTTCATGGTCATAAACACATATTGAAATCTGGATGACGTATACACACACACACACACACACACACACACACACACACACACATGAGTGGGACGTAACAAAGCCTTACTGGTCAGCAGTGGTGGAAAGTAACTAAGTACATTTACTCAAGTATTATACTTAAGTACAATTTTGAGGTACTTGTACTTTACTTGAGTATTTCCATTTGATGCTACTTTATACTTCCACTCCACTACATTTCAGAGGGAAATATTGTACTTTCTACTCCACTACATTTATTTGACAGCTTTAATTACTTTTCAGTTGGAAGTAGCATTAGCTGCTAATGCTAGCATGCTGAAGCTCCTTTCGGTAACTTTTCTGCACACATCACCTTCATAAGGCTGAGTATCCATATAGCATTTTTTCACCAGTGTCCTCAATTGTTCCCAATGAGGAGAGAGTGTATACAGCCGCATGCAGCTGCCTAGAGAAAAAACACTGCACCCAGTGTCTTTTTTCAGACTTGTAGGGCCTCACCAGGCCAGACCACATGTTTCTCTCATTCTAGGGAACAAAGAGTCATCAAGAGACTCAATCTCCCATGATGCCTCAGTGGTTCGCACCTAAGTGTGAAACTCTGGCCTTGGACCCAATGTCCAGCTAACAACTGGTCATTGTGACCTGTGGCCCATGACATCACTTTATCAATATAAGGGTTCATCACACATTTCCTCTTTCTCTCTGTGCTGCACTCCCGCAAGGCTGACAAAGATACCCTTCTGATCAGACAAGAACAAAGGAACAAAGACACCAGGTTTTTCTTATCCTGACCACTTGTTCATGTATAGTGTAAGATTAACTTACACTAACTAACATTACTAGCTTATAACCAGTTAACTACTGTAAGCCACGCTGCTTTTTTGAGAAGTAAGAGACAATCAAATCCCTTTTATCTCCCTGATCTGTGCTTCCTGCTCCACCGCTACACATAGGATCGGACAGAGATGTGATCCAGACCCAGCTAACTGGCCATGACAACAGGATCACACACACTCTGCCGCACCACAGGACCCGCTCAATGTAATCCAGTGGAAAAGACGGCCAAACACACATCTGATCGTTTACTAAGACGATCATCAAGTAAGGCTGACTTCTGGGCCGACTTGGTTATAAGACTGTGTGTTATTTTGATGCTAAATGATGTTTGATGTTACATGCTTATGTTTGATGCTACATGATATGCTTGAATGCAACATGCTTCTGCTGTGTTGTTAGATATTTTGTGAGAGCTCCGCTTGTTAAGCTGTGTTGTTTCAGTTGATATGACTCAGCTCTACTTTCGTGGTGGTTTCACCCAGTTAGACTTTGCATGACCCAGACTTTGCATGTTTCTCTCTCTCTCTCTCTCTCTCTCTCTCTCTCTCTCTCTCTTCCTTACTAACATTCACACACACAGAGTGAGCACCCGCAGTTCCTACTCAACTCAGGCCTGTGTAGGTACCAGATTGGCTCGGCCTGCCAGATCCGCTCAGGGTTCTGTGTTTACAGAAGACGTCCCACACAACAATTGGCTGTACGTCAGAGAGTGCACATATGCCATGACTGCCATTTAAATGAGCAGAGTTTGATTGTGCGATTGTTTATGTAGAGGTCCACGACTAATAAAATGTAAAGCAAAACTCTACATGTCATTTTTTCATATCTGTTTATACAGAGGACAAATTAAAGGAAAAAACAGCATAAAGTGTCTTAGTAAGGTGTTGGGCCATCATGTGGCATTGATTCTACAGTCTCTGAACTCTTCTGGAGGGATGAACACCATTCTTCAAAAAGATATTCCCTCATCTGGTGTTTTGATGGTGGTGGAGAGCACTGTCTAACACATCAGTCCAAAATCTCCCATAGGTGTTTAATTGGGTTGAGATCTGGTGACTGTGAAGGTCATAGCAGATGATTCACATCATTTTCATACTGATCAAACCATTCAGTGACCCCTCATGTCCTGTGAATTGGGGAATTCTGGAAGAGATCACTCCCATCAGGATAGAAATGTTTCATCATAGGATAAAGGTGATGACTCAGAACTACTTTGTATTGATTTGCAGTGACCCTTCCTTCTAATTCAGACTTATACTGGTTTTCCTTTTATTTCTCACTCATTCATCTAGTCCTCAATTTCTCTATATATGTGTGCGTGTGTGTGTGTGTGTGTGTGTGTGTGTGTGTTTTGTGCATAAATGTCTTGCTGCAGTGTGGGACTAATATTTACTAGAACAAATATCAATGCCAATATTTAGATCTAAAAACACATCTTTCTATAGATATTTTAAAAATACAATTCCAGATAAATATTTTTAATGTAGATTGTTAATATGTTTAGTATATTTAATGTGGACAATGACCCATCTGTACACAAGATTTTTTGTTTTTTTAATTCTTTATTTAATTCTGTGCTGGGCGTAAATGTACTGCTGCAGTCTGGGACATGGGCTGCTCCATTATTTATTAGGAAAAGTACAACAAATTCCATGTACAACCCACAAATGGAATTCAGTAAAGCAAAAATGCTGCAAAACTGTGACAAACCAGTAGTTTGCCCTGTCTTGACAGCGGAAACCTCAGTTGTGTCTCCAGCATTCAAATCTCCCACCAACTGTCTCCTAATACAGTATCCAGTATTAAGAGTCTCTCCTAGAATCCATGTATTCACCCCAAACCGTCATGGTACGGACCTGATGGTTTGGTGCATGCAGTTTTACAAAGAGTACTCTATGACCCAAACAATTACTGTCAAAATAGTTCAATAATCCACTCACTCCAACACATCCAACAATAATTCTAGAGCATGAGTCCCACCCGCAACATTTTGGCAGCACACCACTTAGCTGTAGCATGTATGCTAGAACCTGAAAAATGAATAAATTCTCCCCAGCAAGACGAGAGCTAACTCCACACAAACAAACACAACTCATGGCATTTTGTAAAGGACAATACTCGTCACTCATGTCAGGCAGCAGTGAACACAGCGGTACTGACATTTCTTTCAGTATGAGAATGTGGAATATGTAAATATAAGTCAAGGTTCTGCATTCAAACAAAAGTAAAGGTTAAGGTATCATCAGAAAAAAATATATGGTATATCAAAAATAAAAGTTCTAAGAGGGGAGACTTCAATATTTTCAGCCTATACTTTCTGATAAAGTGAAGAAGGAAAAAAAATAAAGAAATGAGCACAGAATGGCCAAAATAGGGAGAGGGAACAAAGAGAAAGAGAAATTAAATATCTGAGTATCAGTTTGAGTTTTACACTGAAAGTGAGGACGTTTCTGAAAAGTAAATACATTTTTTTTTTTGGCTTGAGGGTTCATTCTTGTCTTTGAAAACAGCAGTTTGACAAAACATTAACTCAAGGTCAACTTGTCCAAGATTTCATTTAGAGCTTTCAGCTGCATCTCAAGTGTGTTTAGTTGTCATGGAGATGGTTCAGTTATCATGTGAAGTAAGTATAGCACTTTGTCTATGTGAGACATGTGGTCATACAGGGAGGAGAGATTGCAAAAAATTTGTCTGGTCCTCTCTTTTTCAAAGGGCTATATGCGTGTAGTTGTGAGTCCTGGACAGACAGACAAGAACAGACATCTCTTACTCTCTCTTCCTCGCTGCCACCTCCTGCTAGTGTTAATAAGTGACACCTTACAGCTCTTCCTGACCACACACTTCTGGTCAGCCACAAAAACAACATTACTGAATAGACACTCTCCACTAACATATTCTGCAGTATGACGGATTAGTTGTAAAGAAACAGGCTCACATTTCTCACCAAGTGGTGAATTACATTTCTTGTGTGCCGTAATTGTGCCGTAAAACCAAAACAATGAGCTGAGAGAGACTAAAAAGCTCTGTAGAGCTGTAGAATTCTCTGTGGCTTTGTCACTGTGAGTGACCCCTTTAACATTACACATGTGATTTATTGTTAGCATACAGTAGGATTAGTGGAGCTTTAATGTGTAAAAATCAGACAAATTCCCCTTTAGGTTTACTGGCAGGGGAGAATATTATATTAATGAGCGTCCTCATAAGTATAGAAGTACAAACCTGTGTGTTTAGGCTGTGAAAGGCATCCCAGCCGCCGTCCATGCTCCTCCTCTGGGGCCATGAATAATGCAGAACTCACATTTTCATACCACTTCCTCTTCCCTCCTTCCAACTCTCTTTCTCCTCCTTCTCCACCTCCTCCTCATCCTCCCCCTGTGCTGTAGTAAAAATAGAACCTCAGACTTGCAAGCTTTCGCTCTGGTGTTTACACCATCATGACCCTCCCCACCGCTCTCTCTCTCTCTCCTGACAGTAGGGTTATTACTCTCATTCATCTCAGCCTGTTCTCTCTGTCCTCCATGGGGGCCAGAGCACAGAAACAAGAGAAGACGATGTCGGGCCAGACTGGGAGCAGAGAGGAGGTCCTCAGGTAGCATATAGATGCTTCATCTCCATATCTTTATGTGTCTCATAAAAATAGCCACTCGCCTCCTCTTGCCTCCCACTCCTCCTCAGCGTGCACTCTGTCTCTGCTCAGGGGAAACTAGGAGCTGCTCTGCCCAGACATTAAATGTAGAAACTAGATTGCACAGACAGAAAAATGAGATTCCTGCTCCATCTCTGTGGATGCAAAGCAGTAATAAAGTTCTTTGTCAGTGACTGCATACAGTCATCAGGGATGTAAGAGAGGGAAAACCAACAGAAAATTACTTTATCTAGGTTTTTATTCCGGAAAGTGAATGGGCCCACCTTTTTAGATCAGAAATATTCATCACATTGTAAAAGCTCATACTCAAATTTAGTGAAATCAAGTGATTTTTTTCTTAAATCATTAACTTAAAATAAATGAATAAGTATGTCAGTTTGAAGTTGAGAGCTTATTATGTCTTATTTTGGGTGCTTATATCTTATTTCCAGTTTTGTCCATTGTTTCCATTATGATTACATTTTTCTCTTCCATCTAAGTATAAATAACCCGGGGGTCTAATCATGTTTTTTGACCCCGTGTTTCCAGAACTCAGTAGTAAACATAGTGAGTACATTTGTTTCCAGATTGACCACAATCCCTTTTGCAATTTTTAATCAAATTTATTTGTGTTACATTTTCTGGCTGGTTAAATTCCAAATGAAATTAAATAGCATTTTCTCTCTACAACAGCCTCCATATCTGCTCTGTAAATCCTGTGCTCTCCTTGAGAAAAAAATCAGAAACCAAAAGCAAACCCCTGACAGGGACATTTATATTTTAAAGTCTGTGTAAAGGAAAATCAGAGATTTCTTTTTAAACACATTATACATGGTAAAAATAATTGCTAAAAACATGTGAAAAGACTGTGAACTATGTAGTTCTGAATTGCGGAGTTAGAGCGTTAAACTGTTTTTCACCATTTCTGTGTTCAGGATTTTTTCAGGCATAGAGGGGTTACTAGCATATAGCTATTACTGGTGAATGGGGCCATTTTCAGTCAATGTTAGTACTCAAAGAATTATTTTGAACCCAGCTGAGGCATCTGTTGACAGGTGGAGCAGTCAGCAGCTTCAGCTTCAGCACCAGCTGTGCGGCTGGGAGGTCCCCAGCCAGAGGGAGAGCATTTGCCGGGCAGCACTTCACCAAAAAGTACGACGTGAGAGGCTTTTGCTCCAAGGGTGATGGCCACAATGAAGCTGCTAAGGACTTTTCAGCAGAGAACTGAATAACATTAAGTGCACCGAACTCCATTGAAAAAAACGACAATTTAACATAACAATAATTGGTGATGGATCGCTTGTTAACTAGTCATTTAAGTTACATTTTTACTGAAACAAGTCCACATTTACCTACAAAATAGGTGCTGAATTAAACAGCGGCTCCTAACTTTATTTTTAAAATATCATCCATGATGCTTGCCTTACACCTACAAACACGGCCTATTTTCAATTGTGTATTTTTATGAAGGAGTTTGGTATGAACATTGTTAACTGTTCAGTTGGGTCGTGCTTTCAGTGCCTTTAGTGGACACGCCCCCAGTGTTTCAGAGCAGAGATTTTGAAACCTAATTTTATATACTTTGATGTTTTTTTTTGGGGGGGTGATTTTTTTTAATCATTGAAATTTGACTGTGTGGTTAATTACACATTTTTATTATTGCTTTACACTGACTTTAATTCTTTGGTTTCATGATGTCGTCCCCTTGTTTTGCATTAATTCAATGAAGTACCGTTATGTTACCCATCTATGTAGATGGAGTCCTTATTTCAATGCAGCATATTAAATCTTGAATAAAGTGATAACATGGTGTTCTATCATAGACAGAGCAGACGGTCACACTGAGCCTGATTGCATCCTGCTACATAACACAAGAGCCACAGATTCTGAACAACAACCCACATTACCTTTCTGCTAAAGTCTCCTTCTTATCTAACTTAGAATGAGCACATGTCTTGTCCTGCAGCTTGTTGAACAAGCCACCACACTAATATTTACTGGGGAAATGTGCAGCACTAACGCAGGCTAAGTAGTTAATTAGCTGCTCAGCTGTAGCACATTAAACAGCATATAAACGTGCTTGCAAATGTCACTTCAGACCAGTTAGATGCTGGTTTGGTTGTTGCTCTTCAATACGACTTGTAGCTGCAGCAGTTTGTTTACTTGGTCTCTGTTCTGTATGGTATAACACCAGCAGCCTGCCAGTTAATGTCAATCAAAAAAGACATCCAAAGGCCCCCCCCCCACCCCCTCCGCCAGATGAGACAAAAAGTGTTTCTGATATTTCTCCAATGACAGGCTACATTGAAAATCATGTTGACATTATTTTTGACAGCAAAAAGAGATGACTAAATGTGAATTCAGTTGGAGTTCAATACCTTTTCACAGCTGAATAATTTGAAGTGAGGAGCAGTCTGGTCCTTCTATTACAATAAACATTTTTCATTTTAAACTTTGGAGAGATGAAAATTTCAGGCATATTAAAGTTTTTTATTTTATTATCATTTTGCTTTTACTTTAATAGCTGAGAGTAGAGACAGACTGTCCCAATAATGTGTATATTCATCTGAAAAATTGGAACTTCAATCAGTTGAGAACAGTTTTCATTCAAATATGAAATGTATATTATTTATTGTGTCTTTAATGCTTCATTCATTAACACATAAAACTCCTTCATGGATCATTTACTGCACATCTTTGGACTTATTTAACATTTGATATCATAAATAAGCTATTTAAACTATGAAAGGGTTATAACAGCTTCTACACAGCAGAGATCAGTCTAGTTTGTGAATACTCATATAAGGTTTTAAGTGAGACAAAGTGGAAATTATAAGATATGGATACACTCCATCGAGAAAGGTCTCTGCTGTCTTCTTTTCATGTCTCCTCCCTCACTCTTTTAAAGGTCACAGTGGGAACATGGAGAAGCTAGATGAAGCAGACATAATGAGTGTATTTGAATGTCCTCCTATGATCCATATTGAAGAGGTGTTGAAGCGAGGCTCCTGCCGCAGGATTCCCTTGACACAAACACGTCATAAAGCAGACTTGTGCCTGAGAAAGACATAATGTTGAACTGTGACTTCAGGTATGTTGGCACAACTCTAGACGAGTGTGTTTGTGTGCTGTGCTGCAGACAGAGGAGCGTAAACTGTAAAACCTCTGACAGTCTGCCACTGTTTATACCCATAAATCAGTGCAGAAAAAGAAAAGAGGGAGAGGCATGGTAGACATGAAAGAGAGAGAGGGTGAAAATAAAGTAACAAATAGGGCCAGAGACCCAAATCTCTTTCAAGGTGACAATATTTTTGAAAAAGTGTAGGCTATGTCATACAAAATATGATAATAGATTGGTGTGACAGGTGTTGCTGAGTCACAGCTTTGTCACAGCTCATGAAGTGCTCAGCTCAGTTAGATGTGTAGATGATCTTTGATATCATTTCAAGGCTACTTTCTTGGCTTTTGTTCTGTCCCAGTTTTGTATCTGTCTGATGAATAAAGAGGACCCTCGAGCTCTTCGAGTTGCCCAATATCTTTGTCCAGTAGTCTCCATTTTAGCACAGTGACAGGTAGGAACATGATGGACACAACACTACAAGGGCAAATTATGGGATGTGAATTTCGTCAGCTGTTCATGTCAGTGACTGTATGCACCTATAAGCAGGCAGTAGAGCTGTCATTTTTACAAAAACCCAGTTCAAAAGAATAAGAACTAGCATGTAATTCATTTGAATTAAGTCGTGTGCAACATAGGCTGATCCTAAGTTACTGTCAGAGTTTGATCTGTTTTTGATTTGTTGTCATGGTAACATTGCTATAGGGCAGCAACAAAGCCTTTACTTTATTAATGATTTTTCCATCTATGGTGTAGAGCCCAAAATGCAGGTTTGGTGTCCTGCTATCCATTGAGCACAAGTTCAATTTTTCATCAATGAAGAGTACAATAGTCCTTTTCACTAATATGGCAATAGGGCATTCAGCTCAGAATGACAGTACCTTTTACAAATATCTCCCAATGGAGAACATGACATGGCCTGTTTGCCAAATCGTTACAGATTGATCATTACATTTTGGGTTTTTTTGGAACAATAGCTCGACAGAAAAAAGTGATAGCCTGGCCTTATGTGTACCACTGTTTTAGTATACATGCTACTTAGCTAGAGTAGTATGTAAAAAAAAAAAACTGGCTTTTCTGCTGTTTGTGTCTGTTTTGGAGTAGTTCAAGGGTCTAATGCCATGGATGCATGGATGTGGACATTCTCACAGACATGAGCTGATAATGAAAGTCTTCCAAATTAAATGACAAAATACATTGTTTGACACTCCAGAACAACACATAGGAGCGTTTACTAATCTGGCACCCCTGACAGGAGTAATTGTAATACAACCTAATGAATAATGTAAGTTCCCTTACACATCCTCACCTGACATAACGCTGGGCAGCAGGTTCGTGCTAAAACTTCCTGCATATTTGATTTGACTTTCTGGTGTGACGTACTAATGGGTTCCGCCTCAATGGCACTCGCTCTTGAGCTGCAAATTTCAAAATTTTAAATAACTTAAAAAGACAGAGGAGATAGAAATTAGTAATTTTACAGCACAGGAGGGCCCACCATCACCTTAATCCACCCAAAAGCTGATTTTTCTCTGTTTTCCACAATACCAGCCCTTTAAAAAACAATGATGTTTTATGATGTGATAATGCTGTGGTTAAAGTCTGGTTAGGTTTAGGGAAAATTCAGGGTTTGAGTTACAATAATCACTTTGTTAAGGTTAGAGAAACACGTGGTGTGGGTTAAAGTTACTACTTCCTTAAAGTTAAGCAACCCTCGTCATCATTGCTACAATAATAACCACAATGATCACTTTGTTAAGGTTAGAGAAACACGTGGTGTGGGTTAAAGTTACTACTTCTTGAAAGTTAAGCAATCCTCATCATCATGGCTACAATAATAACCACATGGTTAAGGTTAGGGGACTTTCGTAGTCATGGTTTTTAAAAAACTGTCCTGACCCTCTGTTGGAAATGTGACACTGGTACACTGTCAGGTTATAACATGGATGTATAGTATTAAGGAGAACTGGCATCCATTCATTCCTATGAAAATTGCTCAGTGCCACATGAAGCCAGAAAAAGTCTGCCGTGTCTCTGCCACTCTTCCGCTGGCTTCCTCATGTTTCCACATTTTTGGGCCCATAGAGCATGGCACCAGAGTACTTCTCCAGCACATCCAAGCCTAACTAACTTCCAGCTAACTTCCGGTTTACTTGAATGGGGATAATATAATTTCTTCATTCAGCTCTTTTAGACTCTCTAAATGTTGTTGGACCAAATGGATCACATTCTGTCAATGAAACACCGCTCCTTTTCAAATTATTGTGTATGAGGAAAATGCTTTTTGGGCCGGTGTGCATTGCTGGTGTGACAGAAATGTAATTACACCGTTATGTTAATTTGGCTTCACAGCCTCGGCACTGTTCCTAGGGACTTGGGTTATAACCACCATTTACCCCACCTCCTCCAAATGACGAAATTTGTCAGCTTATATAGACATCATCTCATTACAGTCTTGGAAAGTGAGAGGATGCCTGAGGAGTGGAGAAGAAGTGTACCGGTACCACTTTTCAAGAATAAGGATGATGTGCAGAGCTGAAATATCAACTCATGGTTTGGGTTACAATGAGCAACAGTATGGTTTCATGCCAGGAAAGAGCACTACAGATGCAATGTTTCCTTTGAGAATGTTGATGGAGAAGTATAGAGAAGGTCAGAGGGAGTTGCATTGTGTCTTTGTGGATCTAGAGAAAACATATGACAGGGTGCCGAGAGAGGGGGCGTGGTATTGTTGGGAGTGGCAGAGAGGAATAGACGGATGACAAATCAAAGGAAAAACCGGTAGAGGCATGAATGCTTGACCCCTACAGTGAGGGGATCTGGTGGCTCTGTTTTGCTGTGGGGGATGGCATGGTTTGGGTCCACTTCTCCCCTTTGAAGGAAGGGTCATTGGAAATCAATACAAAGTTGTTCTGGGTGATCATCTTTATTCTATGATGAAACATCTCTATCCTGGTGGTCTCTTCCAGGATGACAATGCCCCCACCCATAGGGTACGAGGGGTCACTGAATGGTTTGATGAGTATGAAAATGATGTGAATCATATGCTATGGCCTTTGCAGACACCAGATCTCAACCAAATTAAACACCTATGGGAGGTTTTGGACCAATGTTTTAGACAGCGCTCTCCACCATCATCAAAACATCAAATGAGGAAATATCTTTTGAAAGAATGGTGTTCAACCCTCCAGAAGAGTTCCAGAGACTTGTAGAATTAATACCAAGGTGCATTGAAGCTGTTCTGGCAGAACATGGCGGCCCAAAATCTTACTAAGAGACTTTATGTTGGTTTTTCCTTTAATTTGTCACCGTCTATATGTAAGACTGCTGCAGGATATGTATGAGGGCAGTGTGACAGCAGTGAGGTGTGTGGTTGGAGTGACAGATGGGTTCAAGGTGGAGGTGGGTTTACATCAAGAATCAGCTCTGAGCACTTTCTTGTTTGCAATGGTGATGGACAGCTTGATGAAATCAGGCAGGAGTCTCCGTGGTCTATGATGTTCGCTGATGACATTGTGATCTCTACCGAGAGTAGGGAGCAGTTTGAAGAAAAGGAGATGTGGAGGTATGCACTGGAGAGAAGTCGAATGAAAGTCAATAGGAGCTAGATGGAATACATGTGCATGAATGGGAGGGAGGACAGCTGAATGGCGAGGATGCAAGGAGTAGAGGTGGCAAAGGTGGATGAGCTTAAATACTTGGGGTCAACTGCTCAAAGTAACAGGGAGTGCAAAAGAGAGGTGAAGAACAGAGAGTGCAAGCAGGGTGGAGTGTGTGGAGAATGTGATCTGCAACAGTGTCAGGAGTGATCTGCAACAGAAGGGTACCAGCAAGCATGAAAGCGAAGGTTTACAAGAGGGTAACATGACCCACTATGTTGTATGGTTTGGAGGCAGTGGCACTGACGAAAAGACAGGATGCAGAACTGGAGGTTTCAGAGTTGAAGATGCTTAGATTTCCATTGGGAGTGACCAGGATGGACAGGATTAGGAATGAGTATATTAGAGGGACAGCTCAGGTCGGATGGCTTGGAGACAAAGCAAGAGAGGCGAGATTGAGATGGTTTGGATATGTGTGGAGGAGAGATGCTGGTTACATTGGGAGAAAGATGCTGAAGATGGAGCTGCCAGGCAAGAGGAAAAGAGGAAGGCCAAAGAGGAGGTTTATGGATATGGTGAGGTGAGACATGCAGGTGGTCGGCACGACAGAGGAAGATGTTGAGGACAGGGAGAGATGGAAATGGATGATCTATGCTCTGGCGACCCCTAACAGGAGCAGCCAAAAGAAGAGGATATAGACATCATCTCCATGACATTACACCACTGCTCCAGGTCATAATTACAACAGCCAGTAAATGGCATCTGTCTCTCAAACATAACTACATGTTTTTTTGGGCATCTGACATTATGACTTATTGTGTAATTTTCCTTGGGGGGACAGTCTCATTTAAACAGATTTCACTTTCTGATGAATATCACTTTCCACAATGTTTTTTGTTTTATGAACACAATCTGCTGTCTGGCAATTTCCTCTCATGCAGTTGCAGAATGTATGCACATGTCAGAGAATGGCTCTTTTTTAATTAACTTACTTGTTTAAACACTGTATGTTATACTATCAAGCTTTTACAATGTTGTTAGATAATACTGTATGACTGGATGGTCGCTATCAAAACAGAATAAAAATTTGATCACAGAAGAAAAAAAAACAGACAACATGATAGAAAGTGCTTATCAGTCAGCTTTTGTTCTTGGTCAAGCCCCTTGAAATGCAATACATGTCATCTGTAATGATTTTTAAGGTTTGCCAGTAACTGATTGTGACTGGTTCAATGGTTTCAATGTTGTTCCCCTTTTCTCTGTAAAAAAAAAATGCTACTCACATCCCTTTTGCTCTGAACCATGTTATTTTTGAGAGTAGATGAGAGTGCCAGAGTGGAAGAGATTCAAATAGGCCACTCAGGTGCACTTCAACCAGTGAATAAGAAACTGTGATGCAGCAAATACATTGTGGAGACTCCAAATCCATGGCTTTATTTGAAAGGGAAACAGAACAAAACCAAATCATGTGAAAGAAAACACACATTATAACAGACTGAAACATGCTGATACAAGTGTTATTGTGTTATACTCTCAACAACAAGTGTTGTTCAGAGTATCAAAGTGCTGTTTTCGGACCCTTTGTGAATATGAAGCATATCGCAGACAGACTGTCACAGCTTCTCTTTGACCGTTCCCCGTGGCAGGTTTTTTAAATTACCCCCTGGACATTCTGCCGTCTCCAAAGCTTTTCAAAGAGCTTTAAGTTTGGCATTTGATTCCCTGATCTCCTTTTCTTTAGACGTGTCTGTGTTTCTTTCTTTTTTTTCTCTCCTCTTTCATGCAGAGCACCTTGGCTGCTGAAAGAGAGTCCACAGTTATTCAATGTGAAGGGAGATGGCATGCTGGCAGAGGAGGAGGAGAGAACAGAGGAAGAGAGGAGAGGAAAAATAAGTGGAGGAGAAAGGAAAGGAGGAGAGGAGACAAGGGGACAATTATAAAAGAAATGAGATAGAAGGAAGGGAGGAGAGGAGAGAAGAGGAAAGAAGGTGGGGTGGTAAAAGAGGAGAGGAGAGGAGAAAGTGAGGGAGGAGAGGAAAGAAGGAGAAAAAAAAAGAATAGATGAGCACATGAAAGGAGAGGAAAGTATATAAAAGCAGGGGAGAAAAAAGAAATGCATAGAAGAAGAAAGAAGAAGAAGAGAGAGGACAGGAGGAGGATGAGAAGCCAGTCGTTCTTTACCCAGGGGGGAGGCACAGCGGGGGGCGAGGGGAGGAGGGGGGCTGTTCATCCCTCTCTCCTCCAACTGAGCCTCCTTCCTCAAGGTCAATCACACACACACTCAGGCAGGCAGGTTGGCAGACATGGTACACACCAACACACACACACACACACACACACACACACACACGCACACACACAGGCAGGCAGGTTGGCAGACATGGTACACACACACACACACACACATTCAGTCGAGCTCAAGTAGAAAAGACGCCTTCTGCCTGCTTTTCTCTCTGATTCTCTGTACCAACCAGCCAAGTCTCAGTCAACCATCTGGAGATAGAAACACCATTCTTCCCACACACACACACACACACACACACACACACACACACACACACACACACACACACACACACGCACACACGCACATTGTGTATTTATGATAATAGACCAAATGCCTCTATTGATTCTTTCTCTTTCTGTGTCTGTGAGTGTGTCTGCATGTAGGATCAGTTTTATTTCTACATAGAGAACAATCTTCCCTCCCCCTCTAACATATTCCTCCTCTCCAATATTGGTCCAAATCTCACTATTTCTCCATTTTAGTGTGTAATATACGGTCTGTTATTGAGATCTAAAAATCTTACCCTCATAGCCTTCCCTACTCTGCCCTTGTTTTGAAACAAACACCTAAAAAATACCCCAAATAAAATGCTTATACCTCCAGAACCACTCTAATTATACACACAAACAAGATCTTGCCAGAAAGGTAGCTTTCACAGTTTCTTGTGAAAGTGTCAAAAACACACCGAGTGTTATTGAAACTGAGCAGCAGGGGTCTGAATCTGGTGAAAATGGGGAAAAAAAAAACTTGCCTGCCTAAAATGCAGAACACAAACACAGAGGTACTATTGTTCATGAAAAATATAAAACTTGAACATGTTGTGAAATATTAGGTTTGCAGTAGAATACTCACCTGTTTGCCCTTGTGTTAGTTCCCTGCCTAGTTTTGAAAGCAATATTCAATTTTATATATTTGCAACTTTATAACAACAAGTATGGAGATGTTGAAGGACTGCACTCTGAATACTCAACAGTCACAACAATTTTAGACACTATTTCCTCATTCACACCTGTAACTAACATGATCTGAATCTGGATATCTTACTGAGATATGTGTAGCACTCGTTGCATTGTTCTACATTTTTCTGCGGTCAATAGAGATTCAGTCGTAATTATTGTTGTGATTATTATTGTGTTGGTTGTAGTTGTCCTTGTGGTGACGACACATCTACTTGACCAATCACGATCAACGGCACTGCCAGCAAACCCCTGAAAGTACCTGGAACTTGTATTTACTATAGTCTTTGGAGCAGTGCTCAAATTAAGTTAAGTGTAGAACCCGAGACAATGGCTACTTCTTGTTACGTTCCTTCAGTAGAAAAGGGTTTTTAGAAAGTGCATCCAGAACATCCAGTGTCAGTACTCTTTGTCATACAGTAGATTCACCAAATCTCCAGACCTACACTGGAGGGATGAACTGTTTCTCCAATCATAGTGTTGATGATGTAGTGGATTACTGTCTAACATAGTTAGTCAGTTGGGTTGAGATGTGATGACTGTGAGGGCCACTGTATATTCACATTATTCTCACACTCGTCAAACCATTCAGTGAGCCCTTATGTAAGCATGTCTCATGTTTCTCCACTCATTTATTCTGTTTTTTCCATTAATTTGTCACCTGTTAGTCTATTTTTATCTGTAACTTTCTTCAGCTTTCTATGACTGCAGTATTCCTACAGCTTACGGTGATTCAGAATTTTCAAATTATAATATAGCATTTAAGCAGTGGCAGAAAAAACTGCTTCAGTGGTGTTTTATGTAATTAAGTGAATGTCGAATGGTTGATGACTATACTGTAAAAACAGGAAACAAGCAAAAATCAGCATTGTTGAAACCTCTAATGGGACATAAAGAACAGCCCCTCCACCCCCCTGTAAAATATTCCTCCTCTCCTCTTCGGGTTAAAATTGTCTCTCCCCTCAACCCCCTGTCTCTCCTGGGTTTTTTTTATATCTGGCTGCAAATTCATTGCTGTTCATTACCCAGGCAGGGTCAATTCCCCAAACAATGTGTTTGGTGTCACAATAAAAAGGGTGTTTTTTATGGCATGTAGCAGTAAAATGCTATTAAACAGATAAAACACCAGCAACGAGCATCAGGAGGATTATAAAAGGAATTGCCTTGATAAACTCCACATATCTGCGCGATGACACACTAGCAGCTCTCTTCTCTCTGTCGCTGGGGAGGGGGGGTGGGGGGTGGGGGGGGGCAGACACTAAGGACCGCATGGTCAGAGGCTTTACACAGCTCTACAGCGCCACTATGGGGGGAAGTTAAAGACAGGCTGCCTTTCTGTTCTGTGTCAAGCTCTGGGTCCATGAAAGAAATAGGAAAATATTATCAGATTATATGTGATGTTTTCCAGTCTGAGGCTTGAAAGGAGAAGCAGATGGACTTTAAAAAAAAAAAAAAAATGTTACTTCAGAGGGAAACATTTTGCATCTCAGTTGTAAAAGCTGCTACATTTTCAGGTCTTAATGAATTGATTTCTCAGTATCAGTGCAGGCTCTTTGTAGAAATCCTTTCATAATTAGCCAGTTGCTGCAGTTTTAGTTTGCGTTGCATTTTTTGGATTGCTGTTTCTTGTACTTCTGTGTACATTATGGTAAATTGTCACATTTCAATGAGAGAGTTTCGTACTATGGTCAGAAAGACCATTGGCTATTTTTGAACATATCTATCTACATGCACATTAGTATATATTTTTAAAATGTATTGATCTCATCATTAGTTTATAGTGCAATTTAAAGACCCCCCCCCCCCTAAACTCATATTTTCAATGTGCACAGAGAACAGCTTTTCAGTGTAAAACTCTGCACGTACAACATTCTGCACGTGAAGCTCAAACATCCAACTGTAGGAACAGGAAGAAAAACATATTTCTGAGTGAAGTCTTCTTATCATTGCAGTTGAGCGATGGGGAGTATTGCACTAAGGTTTCAACCTTATCATTATCACAAAGCAAAAGACAAGCATCAGTGAGTTCATCCTAAAAAGATCTTCGAGGTCCCTATAAATGAGACACTTCAGCAGCTGCATCTTTGGGTTTAATGCTTACTGTATTTGTGTTTGTTATTGATGGTATGTATTCCAGTGCACAGAATATTCTGTACACCTGCAGATCTCATTAGTCATGTGTGCATTAAATTGGTGTTATACTGCCTCCTGGTGGTTACAGTGAGACTGATATCACATGTATTTGTCCATAAAACAACTTAAACAAATGTATGTGTTCACAGACACTGTGGTGCACATGGACAGATGAATAGTGTTGAGTATAGTGATCTCCTTAAACCTCCATCTCTAGCTCTCAGAGTACAGGGCTGCTGTGTGTCCCCAGAGTTGAAAAAAGGTCAGCAGGCAGCAGAGCCTTTGCTTTTTATGGAATAATCTCCCTGCTGACATCAGACAATCTGACTCCATTGAATCATAATGAATTTATCAAGCTTTCATTTTAAAAACCTTGTCTGTCCTGCTGACCAGACTATCAATTATTGCAACTGTTATGACAACGATTGCATCTCTGAAACCTTCTGTTTGTTTGCTGTCCACAAGCACATGAGCAGCTGTGTGCCCCTCTCTCTCTTTCTCTTTTCTCCCTATTTTCTCCTCCTTGTCCTCTCTTTTATCTCAGGTGTCTGCTCACTGGACCATTGGCCGTCTGGGAGAGGGATCTCTCCTCTGTTGCCCCTAATGAGGTTTCTTCCATTTTTTCCCTGTTAAAGGTTTTTTAGGGAGTTTGTCCTCATTCAAATCGAGGGTCTAAAGACAGAGGATGTTATGTTGCCGTACAGATTGTAAAGCCCCCCTGAGGCAAATTCATGATTTGTGATATTGGGCTATACAGACAAAAACTTGATTTGACTTGACCAGAGCTGGTTAATGATCTCTCTCTGCATTTCCTGTTGGAAACTCTACTATATCTACCAAATAAAGACTATATATATATATATATATATATATAAATATATTGAAATAACTCTATATTAGTGCATGAGCCAGATGGTGTCACGGTGGTGTAGCGGTTAGCACTGTCACCTCACACACAGTAAAATGGTCCTGGGTTCTAACCTGCTGAGCATGTACTACCCGTGTCTGCATAGGTTTCCTCCAGGTGTTCCAATTTCCTCTCACAGTTCAACCACATGACTAGATTCCCCATGCATATAGGTGTGAATGAGTGTCTGGCAACCTGTCCGGGGTGTACTCCACCTCTCCCCCAACATGAGCCAGGATGTCTGCAGCCTCTAAACCATGAACATGAGCACGTAGAGCATTCCAATAAGAACTCTACACATTGAGAGTATCCCTCTGCAATCTCCCTGAATGATGGGCTGTGCTTCCTACTGAAATCAAAGCTTGTTCCTGTATGATTGAGCCTGTAAACTGTAAATCAAGAGAAGATTCTTCATTGAACACTCAAAGGGCATTCTACTTTAAATTCCTATTTATAGTGTAGTAGCCGGTACACTGTATTCAGGGTCAGAACAAAATAAATAAATACATAAGTAAATTTTGTTCAAAATATTACTTAAAAAGGTCAAAGTCAAGTATTATCAACAACATGTATATTTATATCTCTTCAAGGTGGAGATCACTTTAACTTTCTATTTACTGCAGGACTGTTTGATGTAACTCCCCTCATTGAGACCTGCTGATAGACGTAACAGCGGAGCAGATGAGAGAGACTGAGATAGCGACTATAACTGACCTGCTCGCTGGTATTTGACATGTTTTGTTTTTTTCTTCCCAAAAACAAATAATTTTAAAAATATTTTTATGAAACAAATATTCGTAAAAAAAACCCCACTGTTTGTGCTTTGCCGAATAATTTGTATTCGGGCAGACACCCCTAGCATACAGGTGCAAAAGAAATAGAAATATTTGAGTTAAGTACAAGTTAAGCTTAATTAAGCATAACACTTGTGTAACTGTACTTAGCTACATTTGACCACTGATAAGGAAGCTGGTGATTGCCATGCAACTTCTCTGACATGAACTGCTCACTGGACCAGCCAGTGAGGAGTAACTACATTCATTTACTCAAGTGAGGTGAGATTTTCATTTCTACTCCACTAAATTTGCAAATCAAAATTACAGATACAGAATATTTCAACTGATTCAATATGATGCATTATTATATAAACAGTGAAGCAGTGCCAGGTTGTTCAAATTATAATTAATCAATTTAAAAAATTATTAAAATTAACATTACATATCAATGCATCTGTAATAATAATAGTACAAGTAATAATTTAAAAAATAATATAATGAGTAAAACTATGCAGTTCTTTGACTTGTAAGGGAGTATTTTCATTTATATCTGAATATATTATATCTGATTTGAATACTTCCATCACTGGGTCTCTTTCAGTCAATTGTGTCCTCATGCGACCAACCCAAGAACTTCTCTCAAAACACCTGGCAAGGCCAATGAGAGTGTCGCAGAGTGTCACTCTATTTGCACTTCACCTCACTCAACCTGACTATTGCAAGACCCTTGCTAGTGATTTAATTGTCTAACTGGAGGTGAGCTTGCTGCCTACCCAGAGCATTGCTATCAAGATTTGTCCCTGTGCTGTGCTTGTTTAGCTTGGCAACTAGCCGAGCAGTCTTCCACCTCTCCGGGGAATAGTGAGAGAGATGAATGGGCCAGGGCCACTGTTTTGTTAACCCTGTTAAAGGGAAGGCATTTCCAAAACAACATCTTGCTCATTGGGTTGCATCCTTACACCTTTAGGGGAGCACGGACGCCCAGTGAGATGCAGGCACACTCCACAAGGGGCATGGCTGTGTCTTGGGTGCTTTTTAAAGGTGTTTGAGGGGAAGACATCTGCTCTGCTGCAAGCTGGGCTTCTCCACATACATTCATGAAGTTTTATTGCCTAGATGTGACATCCCAAGATGTTACTCAGCCTATGCTCTCAGAGGGAAGGTGATGTGAGTAGCATCGCTATATAGTGAGATGCTATGATTAGAATTTTAAATCTTCAGTCCACTCACATCACAAAACATATATTCTCACTTACACTTTTTGGTATCCATGCAGATAGTTTCTGTTGTATGTGCAGAGGCTTCGATATCTGCCTTGGTCACCACTATGTCCCAGCTGTCCAAATGTGACAGCTCCAGTGTCTCTCCCTTTGGTCCTGTGGTGTGTGTTTGTGTGTTCCAGGTCCTTGGATGGGTGGAGCTGAGGTGCCATTGAGTACTAACTGGAAACACCTGGCCAGTGTCCCAGAACTTACTTAAGCCTGCCTGTCCTAATTCCAGCTCTTTGATCTCTTCCCCATTTAACCAACCTTTTTGGTTTTGTTTTACACATGCACCTCAAATTAGACAACGCATTCATATCTATGATATCTGCCTCAGTCACCACTATGTTCCAGCTGTCCAAAGCACGAAATGGAAAGAAAATCCATAATTAATAATTTCCACTTTGGTCCCAAAAAACTGTACGGCACTGCGCCAAACACGCAACCATATTCCACAGTGAGTCAGCTTGTGAACAACTGAGCAGTGCAACATCTTAAGGTGAAGTCAGTGCTTCTCTGAATAAAAATGACCTCAAACCAAGTCAGAGACTAGAACTCCTGTATGACAAACTAGATTTAATAATCAGATCATGTTCGTTTGCCAAAACATTAAATTCCTTGCTACCACAGAGGTGGAGTGTTAATCCCTTCTTTTTTTCAAGTTAACTTTAATTCATCACATGAAATTGCCTGTACAGTTTACACAGTCACAATCTTATCAAAGAGTTGCAGGCACGCCGTTACAATGTTTAACAAACCATTTCATGTTGCAATCAGTTAGGTTTTCCATGTGGGCACCCACCCACCACCCTCCCATGCCACCCTGTGAATACCTCTTGCTACCCCATGTAAACTACTCTAGATCTGCTACAGGCATAGACTGTAAAAAATATGGACGTAGTCACCGTGACGTCACTAATTGGTTTATGAAGTGCTGTTTTAAAGCCTCGAGTGTAGCGATTTGACCATCGCCATCTTGGATTTGGCCGTCACCATGTTTGATTTTTGGAGCCAGAAGTGACCATATTTGGACGAGAGGGTGGAGCTGACCACAGTGCTAGCTGCTAGCTCTGTTGGCATGGTGCATTTACAATCTATGGTTAACAGTGATCATGCTAATGCTAATGCTAATTTTCGCTAGCGAAAAACAGGCCTAAAACCATTAAAACAAAATGTGCTCACTGGTAAAACTGATCATCCAACTCATTGATTGGTCTTTTATTAAAACCAAACACTGAACAAGACTTTTTTTAGGCGATCACAATGTGACAATTAACTTGAAATGAAATAGCAGCAGCTACTCATATACGCAATGGTTATGTTACGTCAGCAACGTTGTTGCCGTGGTAGTGACTTGTCAATCACAACGTAGCCGCGCCCTAAAGCATACGCTGCTTTATCATCTATTTTATTCTAAATGGGGCCATAATTTACTAAATGAACATCATGCTGTATTGAAGAAGACTTGAAACCAGCGATTGAGATCATAAACTCATTAGGAAGCAGTTTACAAGAGAGAAGTAAGGTCATTTTCTAATAGACTTCCATACAATCAGACATGTTTTTGCAGCCAGTGGAGTCGCCCCCTGCTGGCCATTAAATAGAATGCAGGTTTTTGGCACTTCCACATTGGCTTCATTTTTCAGCCCCGGAGGTTGCAGCTTGGCTACAGGCCTCCTAACCTTGCAAGGCAGCTGGATTCACGAGATCACAAGATCACACAAGAATCCATCTCATCAGGCTTCAAGTTACGCGCTTGTGTCAGAACCACTGGTGGTTCCAATCAGCGTCCTATAGGGATTCTCATGTGATCTCGCGAATCCAGCTGCCTCGCAAGGTAAGACGGCGATGGTTATAGACAGATGGTTCATCCAATCACCTGCCAGGTTTTTTGTTGTTTTTTTCGAAAATGCCTGACCTTTTCCAAACAGTTGTCAGAGACGACTTCTCAGATGGTTCTGGTGCGTCAGGTTACTGGCCTCCATACAGTGGAGATAAAATTGATTCTGTTTGCTCTGCTGAAGAAAAAACACAGACTTTGCAGACTGCAAATTGTTAAAGATCCCTGCCAGACATCTTTTAGGATGAATATAAAATGCTCTGCTTTGAATAATAATTAGTCTAATATGTTTTTTTCCACAAAAGTCTAGTTACCTCATTAAAATCAATAAAATGGTATCTTCCTCTCCCTCATTATAATTCCAGAATCTCTGAATATGTGTATATATAAGAATAATAATATTGTTCATGTCAAAAGTTGAGCTGCTGGCCAAAAGATGCCTGCTACTTCAATGAAAATCCATTCTCAGTGTATGTGCACTGGATGTTTTAAGTTTCCACATCACACTCGTGAAAGCTGAATACTAGACCACAATTGATGACTAGTTGTGATGTCCCAGTATCATGCTCAAAGGTACATGCCTTAAACTCTGGTCAGGTAACACATTTTTGGTGAGCACAGAGAAACTTTCCCCCTTTAGCAGAAAACAAACTGCACAGACATGATTCTGCACAGTGAAGCTCACACATCCAACTGAAGGAACAAGAAGAAAAATATATTTTTGAGTGGAGGGGGACTTTAAAGACTTTTCTGTTTCTTCAGTTGACAGTTCCAATCAAACCTCAATATACCTCCATTGTATTGGAGAGGCTTAAATGCGGATATTTCCCAATATGGGAGACTCAAACCAAAACTAAGCTATCTGCATAACCAGATTTTACTGGGGAGAAGAGATTTTTTATTTCTGGTTTAGGTGAACCTCTTTAAACATCTTTAAAGACCATCGAACAGATTATTGCTATTCATGTCACAAAAACCACTGATAAACTGTTTATTGTACAATTTTGTCATTTTGCCAAACGCTTCACAAGGCAGGATGGTGTCGTTCCGATCCGCTTCTCATCGGTATTTTCCGCCCTTCTCCGTTGGTACTTCGATCATTTCCGCCCACTGTCGCCATCTGCTTTCTCGTCCTTCTCCAATCTCCGTGTTGTTGTTCCCGGTGACGCGGCGGAGGTGTAGCCTGACGCGGGCTCTTACGTGTCGGCCAGAATAAAAGTGGAGCTCCGGAGGCCCGGGAGTGACGAAGGGAGTCTGTATCGGTAAGGACGGAGCAGTGTCCGGTGCTCAGAGAGACAGGACGCGGCCGTAGAAAGTGTCGGTCTGGTCGGGTTCGGCCCGAAGGAAACAAAGAGATCATGGCGCCGCGGTGTGTTTGTAGCAGGATGGAGGGAGGGGAGGCTGCGGCTGTTTGGGACAAACGGAGCAAGTGTGTGGCTCTGTTAGTGAGCTAGGAGAGACTGAGTGTGTTCAAACACAGCTGAAACTGTGACAGGACTGTAGTGGTGTTAATGTGCTCACCTGTCATATGATGCTATAACTGACGGAGCTTTATGCGCAGGTTTGCGCTGTTTTTTCCTTAACGGCGCAATGAATACATTAACCGCGCGATATTCTCGTGTTTTTCTGGAACTTTCACCCCGTTATTAGATGTTTTCGATCTCGTACATTATTTTTTACTCCACACATACTCATATCACCACTGAATACTCAATATATATCTTTTTCCTATTTTCCATTCAGTTGGTCTTGACAGAAATCGGCCATTGCAGGCCGCCGCGTCTGGTTGCTCGTTGAAAACATGAACTCAGGCCTGTAAATGTAACACACACACACACATTGTTTCTGCTGTCAGATCAGGCTTTTTGTTTCTTCTCTCCTGGGATGTGACCGGTGTGCGTTGAGGGGGCGTTGCCCGGCCATGTGGCTCTGCTGTCACACACGGAGCATCCAAGTGATTTTTGAAAAGCAGAGGGAGAAATGTGTAAAGCCAATCATACAGCGGAGAGAAGCTACGCACAGTGTGAGATCACTGAACAACACTCACTGTGCCGCCGGAAGTCAGGCAGGGATCACATCTCTGCAGGGAAAACTGCTCCTTTATTAGAATAGTAATAATAATGATATATGCAGGTATATTGGTTCAGAGCAGGAGTATCATGTGCTACCATAGAGTTTGCTCTGTCTTTCAGATAGTTAATTAGTTTCTTCTTTCTGGTGTTTGGTTAGTGTTGAATATAAGAGGTGACAAATGTGTAAGTTGGCAAAATAAAAAATACTGTATCATTATTACAGTTAAAATATTTTCATTTAACAGAAAAAATGTATTATTATTTTTATTTCCTTTCCATTAAATAGTCAGTTAAATTAATTCAAATCAATTTATTTTACTTTAACTATTTGTTGCCTCCTTGTAATACTCAATTTATGCAGAACATTTTAATGGGTCTCTTTATAATGATATAAAACGCATAACAGTTTGTAGAACTCATTTGCTAACATATGTTATTATCACTGTGGGAATAACTGTTGCTCATTCAGAAGAAATCCAAACACTGATGAGGGATTATTAGTATGAGTAAGCATACTTTATATAGATGATGTCATTAAAAGAGTTTTATTTTTGCAGTGTTTTTATTAAAAGAAGACTGTGTCAGTATGAGAAATATAATAATATGCTGTCAGATTCTCTCTGTCTCTGATTGATGGGCTGAAATCTGTTTTGGGGTTTTTTTAATTAAAACTTCTAGTACTAATATGTTTTTTAAGTCTTCAGATTGAGAGAAATATTAAGGCACAGATTGAATGTTAAAAATATCCACACAGGGGATTCAGCACAGCACCATGGTTCAAAAAGAATGACTAGTCAAAGTCTTCACAGTCTCTTCAAATGTTCTGTATAAACAATACATCAAATCATCGTGTGACAACTTTATCACTCGCACAATAAATGTGATTCGTTGAAAAAGAACAGCACAGACAGCTGGGGGGGGGGGTCTTTTTTTTCTGTCTCCTATCTCATCAAAATTGTTCTGTTCTCTCAAAATTGTCTCCCTGGAGCAGTTTGTTCCACCGTATAATTAATCAAGAACAGATGCAGATGTTATTACCGAGGGCACCCATTTGATTTCCCAGACATTTATTTTCAAGTTCAGCACCCATAACGTCATATCAGATTTTATGACTATGCTGCTGGGATGAACAACTTTCACATGAACTTTTCTTTTTACCGCAGAACCAGAACTTTGGAAAACAGATAAAGATTTTATCTTTTATTGTAAGAAACTTTTTAGATTGATTAGATTTTAGATTGCAGGAACATTCTGGGAACATTTTTTAAGAGAACATTCCCATATCATTATTATTATTATCATTAGTGTTACCCTGCTGTTCCCCAGGAAAGTTAAGATAACCTCTG
The DNA here is from genome assembly GCF_910596095.1 of Thunnus maccoyii. Taxonomy (NCBI): domain Eukaryota; kingdom Metazoa; phylum Chordata; class Actinopteri; order Scombriformes; family Scombridae; genus Thunnus; species Thunnus maccoyii. The sequence goes on from NC_056543.1 coordinate 31,339,802, forward strand.
CTTCATTTTTCCAAATAAAAAATCTTAGTCACACATAGATTCACTGACCAAACCCCCACTGTGTTACAACAAGACCCTACCCAAACCCCATTAGACTGAATATAACCCCCCAGAACTGTAATAACATTCATGGCACTCACATTAACAAGAAGTCAAAATATGTGTTGATCTTCCAGGAATGTTTTTGCAACTAATTAAGCAAATTTGGGTCTCCAAGGTGCATTTTTTTTACCCTGAGATGCTAGTTAGTTGGTTAATATTTTTGTTATTGAGGACTCCTTGGTGACCTTCCCTTCTCCTTCCTCCTCCTCCTCAGCTCAGCCAATGAAGATGGAGTCAGCAGCAGAGGCTCAGCAGGGGGCGGAGACTGCTGTGACTGAGACCGACAACCAGCAGATCACCCCGGCACAGATCGCCACCTTGGCACAGGTAACGGATGATGTCGACACCATAAACACTGCTGATAACACAGCTGTGTTCCAGTTTTTTAAATCTGGTAGAGAAATGTGTTTATGCTCAGCAAAGATGATGCTTACAATACAATTTTAGTATAGAAATGTCACATTACCTCTGAATTTCAGGTAACCATGACAACAGGTCATGCGTCAGCGACAGGTCCCACGGTAACGCTGGTACAGCTTCCCAATGGACAGACGGTTCAGGTCCATGGTGTCATCCAGGCTGCACAGCCGTCTGTCATCCAGTCCCCACAGGTCCAGGCTGTACAGGTGAAACACACACACACACACAATCACACACAATCACAACCACAACATAAAATACATGAAGCTAAATGGTTCATTTTGATCTGTTTGTCTGTTATTCAAGATCTCCACCATAGCAGAGAGTGAGGATTCACAGGAGTCAGTAGACAGTGTGACTGACTCTCAGAAACGCAGGGAGATTCTGTCACGACGCCCCTCATACAGGTAATCACACCTGTATCAACACATACATGATGCGTGTGACAATCACAGTTATGACATCCCATAACTATATAAAAACTTTCTATTACAAAACTTATAATCTCAAGAGAAGTTGAGAGGAGAGAAAGAAGTTCAAACCCTGCTTACTTCTTCACCTCTGCATTAAGTTGGTATCAATGTCAGATTGTTGGTTTCAAAAAGTTACAGAAATTGTTGCACACACCTTCCTACACTCAGGTGTGTGGGGTCAGGGGATTCCAAGGCTGTTGGACTATATGACAAGCAGTTGTGATGAAATATACTGGCACCTGAACTCCCACCGTTGTTTGTCTCAACAGGAAAATCCTCAACGACCTTTCATCCGACGCACCAGCCGTCCCTCGTATCGAGGAGGAAAAGGCTGAGGAGGATTCATCCGCTGCTGCCGCCACGCCCTCCATCACCACTGTTACTGTCCCCACACCCATTTACCAGACCAGCAGCGGCCAATACAGTAGGTGACGGTTTGCCACAAGCTAAATGTGAAGTCACAGATGATGCCTAAAATCAAAGCTCATGAAATTCAGTGCTGTTATTTTATGTGACACCTTAAAAAGGCTGCTAATTTACCAAAAAAAAGTGTTGGTTTCACCAGAAGTTTTGAAAAACATAAGAAACATTACAACTGTGTCTGTTAAAGGACATTTAAAAGCAATTTGAAATGTCTGGCTGGTGAATATAATGGAACATGTAGCAGTGATGTCTGAACAGGATGTAAGGCCTGAGAGCAGAAAGACAAACATAATGTCTTAATGAACGACTGATGAGCAGAGCTGGAGAACAGATCACTTTTTGGCTGCTCTGTCCTGCTATGGCTTCCTATCCAAAGTGCATAATTAAATATAACTGTACCAAAAGACATTTCTAGTGGTGTTTCTTGTCTTTTTTTCATTTTCTCTCATTTGTTCCTGTTTTTCCTTCTTATCATCTGTCCCCTCTCACCGAACACACAGTTGCAATCACACAGGGCGGAGCCATCCAGCTGGCTAACAACGGTACAGACGGAGTCCAGGGCCTCCAGACTCTGACCATGACCAATGCGGCAGCAGCTGCTCAGCCCGGAGCCACCATCCTCCAGTACGCACAGACCAGTGATGGACAGCAGATACTGGTTCCCAGTAACCAGGTGGTAGTTCAAGGTGAGAGAGCATGCACACAGATAGCGGAGCTGTTTTTATATTGCCTGCATCGATACTGTGGAGCAGGGCTTGTCTGACACTGTGGATCCCCCACCAGATGAAACTGAGCCAGCTGTGCTCATCTTTCTCGCTCCACGCCATCCCGGGGATGCGAGCGTCACTGTGTGTAAACCTCTGCTGTGGAGTGTAATGAGGATGAAGCTAGGGCATCCTTGCAGAAATTATTGAAATTTTCTTCTTTTTCCCTAAAAGACAAAAACATTTCATCCGTCTCAGCCAGTGAACAAGCTAATAAAACTCTGCTTTTGTCAAGAAGTAAGAATTAAATCTCTTTTTTTTTCCCCAACCACACTGCCCAGCTGCCTCAGGTGACGTCCAGGCCTATCAGATCCGAGCAGCCCCCACCAGCACCATCGCCCCTGGGGTGGTCATGGCCTCATCCCCCGCCCTCCCCACCCAGGGCGCCACTGAGGAAGTGACTCGCAAAAGGGAGGTCCGCCTCATGAAGAACAGGTAAGAACAGAGGAGGAACCACAGCAGGTGCCACCATGAAGATCCCACCTAAACTTTTATGTGGAAAAACACACCAGCAGGCAAGACAAAGATCAGACAGTGTCATTCTAATCAAAACCAATCTCCACATTTCCACTCATGCAAGATTCTTTTAAACCACATTTTATGGATTACTAAAATTGAATCCCAGCTCAGCATTAGCTTTGCTGGATGCTTTCCAGTGATGAACGTCTTGGTAAATTAATTTAAAACAAATGAAATCAAATGATTCTTGCTAATTTGATTACTACAGCCAACAGCATGCACATCCACATCCCCCTAAAACCTAAAAAGCAAAGCAAAAAGACAAATTGTCTCTTATCGTTCCTACAGAGAGGCAGCCCGTGAATGTCGCAGGAAGAAGAAGGAGTATGTTAAGTGTCTGGAGAACCGAGTGGCCGTCCTGGAGAACCAAAACAAGACTCTAATTGAAGAACTCAAAGCCCTTAAAGACCTTTACTGCCATAAATCTGAGTAATTCCTGTCCTGAACACCAAGCCGGGCCAAGTAGCATTTCAGTCCCTTCAAACACTTTGACTGTTTGACTCTGCCTGCCTGGCCTTCCAGTTTGCACACAGCTGGCTCTTTTTGATGAAGTCGCCCTGATCCAGTTCTGTTTATACTACCTTCTCTCCAATAGACTGTCAGTATGAATTTGAAATGCACAGTTCTTCATTATCAGTACACTACAAACACTAGTGTGTACTGTCTTCCAGGTCTGATGACAGACATTGGCTAAGTGCTAACTGAAACGTTGTAGTCTAAAAACACTAGCTACGGTCCTGTGCAACATCATTCAGATGGTAAAATCAGCTGCATGTTTGACAACAACATGTGGCTTCACCTACATCTGCCTGTGGGTCAGTAATTAATAATCCAGTAATTGAGAGTCTGCATCTTATTGCCATAGTTTTGGTTACTTCACACATAAATTAACATAACATTGCACTCATCACCATTATTGTAGAGATTGTGGACAGAAGTGCTTCACTGAAAACCGTGTGACAACAGAGTCTAATGAGACAGAGGAAATATTAGCCTTAAACCTTCTTTCAACAACAAAACCTTTTGTCTTCATGGCCTTGTTCAGTTGGACGTTTCACTTTTACTTAATTTTTGCAACAAATTAATAAACTTCCATAATGGTTTTATTGGGATTCTACAGTAACTTTTAATGCTACCTCTGTTTAGACCTCCAAATAAGTGTCTTTATAGTTGCTGTCTGAGGCTCATATTTCATTAGTCTCCTTGGATTCCAATGGTGCATTCATGTTCACTATGCAAGCGACAAGTTGTCCTTGAGGCATCGCCGTTGTTGCTATGGTTACCTTCAGTTTAATCTACCTTGTGCAATGATTTAGAATGATTAAAGGTGTCATGATACATGATTGTACGGACAGCCAACCAGACATTCATATTTTTCGTTGTCATGGTATAACTTTGCATTCAACGGTGGTGAGTTCAGTGTTACACAGCACACAGCCACAACTATGACAGCAAGACTCAGCTTTGCTTTTAATACGACTGAAATTGAATACATTGAAAAGGCAGCGACTGTATTTGATATTTTTGCCTGCTTTATGCTACATTTTACAGTATGTTCTGTCTATACTTTATCCTAAATCAAGTCGTACAACAGTTGAGACTCAGATATTACTGTATCAGGCAAGCTCAGTCAGTTGCAGTTAAAGACTTTGAATCACTACTTGATCCATATCCTGATGTAAACCGACTTTTCACAAATATGGCCATTTGCATAGTGGACTCTTCAACCAACTGGGCACAAAAAAAAATTTTCTAAATGTTTTTAAAGATGCTACCAACTGCCTACGGAGGGACTGTGTACAGTATGTCAGCAGACAGTGGACCAACACAGTCCAATCTGTTAAAAAATGGATGAATTGTACACGGTTTTCAATTCACTCATTTAGTTTTTCTGCTTCTACTCAACACATGGTTGTCAGATCTGCTATAAAAATAAGATTATTAGCAGGCTGAGGCACAAATCTCAAAAAACATTGTTGGTTTTATAACCTGGGCTCTCATTTTTTATAGTTTTTTCCTATTGATTATGGTAACATTTTATTCACTAACTTAACTACTGAGGTCTGTGGATGTAAAAAAAAAGAAAATCCAGGAGGGCAGCAACACAAGCAGCCATATTATCTAAATTAAATTATTTGTGCATTATATATTACACAACCTGTATGTTGTGGGTGAGGGGGGGGGGGACTTTGCAGAACTCCATCCAGGTTTAACTTGCTGCAGATATGCACACAAGTAGTTTTTTAAAGCGAAGCACAATTTTAACAGACATCCAGATGTTTTCACTTTCATGGTTTAGATAATTTGGTGAAACTGGTGGTTTGTATAAAACTAATTGCTGGTGTTGCTGGTTGTGTCCACAGATATCAGCAGTTCACCGAGTGATTAAAATGTTGTCTGTGTTATGCCTAAAAGGGTCATTGGATCTGGGTTGTACAGAAAAAATTGTTGAGTAATTCTAACACTAAAGACCGAGATGTTCTTCAAACCCAACTACAGTTAAATTTGAGGTCAAACATCATCTCATGTTGCCACAGTAAAAAAAAAAAGACAGTATGTTGTCAAAGAAATAACCACCATGATCAAAGTTGTCATTTTTCCATGAAATTTCATTTATCAGTGTTTTACAATATTGCAGTCTGTCTTAACATTGTGGACGTGTGGTAACTGGTGGTAGAATATGGAGTGGAAAAATGTGAGCTAGCGTGAGTTTAACACTAATAATCCATGTTCTTTTGAAAAGACGTGACTCTGTGGGACTGTGCTTGGTTTTGGAGAAGATACAGTACATGTATGTATTAGTCTGTTTATTTTTTATATTACTGTACATAGACTCTACAGCATGTGTAGACATCATGTATTTCTTGTTTATTTGATATGAAAAAAAAAATGTTCTTATGGCTTGTATGAAACCAAGTTTGAATATTTGTAACATACATCAATGTATAATAGAAGACAATGTATGTGTGTATTCATGTGATCCAGCAGGCCTACCACAATCATGGCAGCTAAGTGTACGACAAGAGGCCTTTGTTGGAGATGTAATACTTTGGAGTGCTGTACTCTGTTTAGAATGGAAAGTGTTTGTTTGTGGAGAAGAGTGAGTCTGTTTGAGAGCAGCTGGGGTCCACAGCATCTATCAGTTATTATTATTTAACTATTTAGTTTATTCCAAAACGGCTGAAAAATAGATTGTGCCACCGATGCAGCCAACCATCGGTGGTTTCAGAGTCAGCTACAGATGTTTTTCAGTTTTTTATCTTGTAGACCTGAGCATCAAATGAAAGCACAATATAACTTTCAACTGGAGCCCTTTTTATATTTGTTTTATTGTATTTTAACTGTTTACGGTACTTTTTTTTATTGGTTCCATGAGTAAGATACATGTCAGTGAATCCTCAACTCAATTATCTGTTCATTTCAACTGGAAAATCTAACCTGAATCCTCCCTAAACAAAATTTTTTTTGATATTTTTGTTGTAAAAGATACACTGTGATTTTGTCATGGTAACTCCAAATCCCTAAGCTTTCCTCCAGCTCAACCTGAGATATATCCAGGTTACTTCATTCTTGATGTTAGAAATAGTACTTATAGCAAAACACTCTTTACTCAAGGTCCACTTACTAGCTTTTTCCAGAGCTTTCAACCGTCATCACCTGACCAAAGTATGGAACTTAAGTTACGTGATAACAGTTGTTTGTTTGTAACGTTGTCCAAAGATGGTCTTTGGTTTGTTTGGCTGAAAGCTCTGGAAGCTAGTAAATGGACCTTGAGTTATGATTATATTGTCTGAAATTCAATTTCTGTGGTTGACAAATACATTTCAGTGGCTGAGTCAAGAGCTGAGAGGAAATGTGAGGGGTTTGGAGACACTAATGGTGGTGCTAACAATCAGAGTGGGTTTCTTAAAGTGACTGTTCATTCTAGATGTGATTTTTAGCCCTGTAAACATCTTTCCAGAAACAACTGAGATTGTTTAAAGATGTGTTCTGTTTCTTTCTTATTACTTTTAGAAGACATCAGTACATGGTAGCTCTGCTGGTTTTATGTTTTGTTTACAGATGTTTGATATTGTACAGTATACATACTGTATGTATTTGTAAAGTGTGCAGGACTAAACGGTTGATATGGTTGAACAGGCTTAAGAAATTGCACCTCATACGTTAGACAGCTTTGAATTAATGGTCTCATATTGACCCACAACACATTAACATGTACTGTACATGTCATCCCTGATTTGCTGTCCTCTTACTGTGTGCTTCAGAGACATCTGTAGAAAGGTAACAGAGGAGAGGAAACAGTAAATCTGACAGAATCACTACTTGGGAATAACTGAGTAATCAGGGGTTGAAGAATGTTTGTAGGGCTGAGTAGCACTCAAAACTTTTACATACCGGTGCCATTATGATACCCAAGTTATCAAAATGAAAACTATTTAGTATTTTTTTTGGGGGGGGGGGGGGTTTCCACCTCTTGTAACTTACACATACTGTACTGGTGCTGAAAAAAGTAATTTATGTTGATTTGATATAGTGAGCTCAACTATGTGATGTGATTACACGATATCTTACCAACAATACCAACAGTGTTTTCATCTCTGTGCCAGAATAGTTTATACCCACAGGCCTCATTCGTGCATGAACCAGATTGATATTCATGTGTGTAAAAAAATACATATAGAATTTCTAGGACAATAATAACCTTTTTCTAACTTTTCATGTGATGAGTTTCTATATTGCCACTTTTACAAGTTATCAATTTAAGATGCCATGTATTGTATCTTGTATCTAGTATCTTGTAGAGACAAGGTCACCATATGATGCGTTATATACTGTTTGTTTCAACTTTGTCATCATATAAAACAAAACCAGCTCATTAATTGGAAGTGCTGTAACTCTGACATTACATCACTCTTTTGTAAACACTTGCTATGTCAAAATAAACTGCTCTTGAAGATTTTTTATGTGGTTTTATTGTTAATTACTCATCATACATAACGATTCCACTCATGACAGACATTGACAGAGCATGAAAGTATAAGATTGGCCTTTAGAAAGCAGGTACAGTAAAGAAAGTGCTGAAGAAACGTGATCGAGGAAGTGAGGGTGACAAGTACCAAAAAGTTGTACTTGAGTAGAGTACATGAATTTGTGTATTTAGCTGTTGGTTTTTTGTTTTGTTTTGTTTGGGTTTTTTTTTTTTTTACCACTTCCCATTGGTTACAGTAACATAGTCACATTATACCCAAAATGTTCTGACAACCATCCCAGCATGAACTTTTACCTATAGACACTATTTCTACTTCTAGATTTGACTTTTTTTTCAGAAAACCTGGACACAAATATATAAAATGTTATCAGCATAGTTTTTTGAAACAATTCAATTCAGAGATGAAAACGTGAAGTATTGTCATCCTTCCATTATCCGTGTTGCTTGAATGAGGTGGGATACGTTGATTGACAGGCAGGGGAGCGGGATTCAGTTTTCACTGTCAAAAAAGGGTGTGGATCGGTGACGATACGAAAATAGCAGCGTTGTAAATACATTTCATCGGTTTAAATCTTCTTCTACAGACGGCTCCTTAAACCAATGAGCGACTGAAAAAAAGTCCCTGTTTTGATTTCTCCGCCAATGGAAGTGAATGGAATTCCCAAGTGGGCGGGGCTATCACATCTCTGTGCCAACTGGTGTTGAGTGTGAGCTCCGGTAACAGATGGCGGTTGTGGGGAACAGCACCTACAGTACAAGTCTGACGGGGTGGAGACACTAATGGGGGAGAGCGGACAGGCTATCAGAGTTGTTTGCCTGATGAGAAACCAGGAGAAGGCCTCGCCTATCTAACCTCATTAAGACTTTTTTTGCACACAGTGTTGGATTTCTCTCTCTCTCTCTCTTTTTTTTAACCGTGGTTGTCTACTGAAGGCCGCAGAAGCCTCGGGCTAGATTAGGCGAAACATCGAACCGAGTGCAAAGGACATCTGTGGGATTGTTTGGAAAGTCTCATAAAATGTATTCGCTAGAATTTGGCGGTTTGAAGTCGTAACATATTTATTTTTGTGGCCTCGGTGGTATTAAAATAACAGCAAAAGGTGGAAATGAATGTGTAACTTACTAGAAAAAAGTTAAGGAGACAGGCTAACTAGTTAGCTAGCTTGCTAAAATGCTAGTTAGCTACCTAGCAGTGAAACTCTAGCATAATGAATGAATGAACGAATTGACGACCACCTGCATTTTAACCAACAACTGCTTGTTGTTGTTGTTGCAAGGACACGTCGAATACTAAACAAGACAACGCCGTTTTTATATAACATAGTAAGCCTTTGGGGCGAACTCATGTGTGACTGTTGATATCTGCAGACCCACAAATGGACAGGAATGCGATTCCTTGGAGTTGGTGGACAGCGGCGATCTAGCACGCAAAGATAGTGTTGTGCTAACAGTGACTATAGCCTGGTAATGTTTAAGAGGCTGGGTGCAGCTAACTTCAGCTAGCTACAAATATTTGCACTACTTGGACTTAACTGCAATAGCGTTAAGCATACACCCGGTTTGGGATGGGCAACACGGTGTCATGCTGCGTCTCTCCCGAGTCGAGCCCCAAACTACCTTCGAGACAACCGGCAGAGCGGCTGGAGGAGCTCCAGACCAGCACTGAAGTGAGCGACGATAACACCGCGCCCTACCTGCAACATATAAGCGACAGAGAAGTCCCTGACGGTACGTGTCCACTTGATACCTGGCACATCTATGATTATCTGCCTCTGTGGCAGTTATTGTAATTTCATTATCCTGTCCTGTATTTGAGCCCATCATGTGGCACACCCATTTTGTTTGTTTATAGGGAGGATCATCTTAATCAAGTCACTGCCAGCTAATTTGAACACACACAGTCACTATTGCCTGTATAAGGGACCCTCCGCTAATATGGATAAATTAAACACACACAGGGTCAACCTTTAGTGTAATACACACTTTGCACAACTTTATGATATATCCTCTTTCAGAATTGCAGGAAAGATTCAGGCGTACACAGATGCCCTCTTTAAGTATTGCCAAGTTGCCAGGTTGTGTACTGCCAGCAGTGCACCCATGATGAGGACACTCTTGACAGTCTTTGATTGGGCACTGCATCATATTGATCACACTGGCGTCACATTTCCAAGTCGGAAATTAACAATGAAAACAAGATCTTTATCATCATTGTCATTTCCTTTCCCTTTCCCCATGGCCTATTAGTAAGTGAAGTGGACGAGAAGTTAAGTAGAAATAGTGAGATCATGCCTAACCCAAAACAGACATGATTTTTGAACAAGCCTGTGTATCTGCAAACAAACTACATCTTGTAATGTGTTATTCAGTCACATTAACTTAGTATTACTTTGCCCGCTGTTATGGAGTTGATTGATGGAATTGTAAATTAAAATATAGGATTGTAATTTTTCCAAGTCTGGCGTAAACAATATTCAGATGCCTGTTTGAACAGTGAAAAAGGTTTTGCTTGCTGTAATCATTAGTCATGTTTATAATAGCCATTAACAGATCCCTTTCTTATAAATCCAATCGAAGAGAAGCGGGACAAAATCCACAGTCCTTGTGCTGTGCAAAAAATGTATTCCAAAGCTTAACTGAAGCTAACAGGAGGCCTCAGTAGTCCGAGTTTATCAAACAAAGTGGGAATCTTCTAAAGTTACCGTTTGGAATGAAATTCTCTGTTTGTTTGGCTGACAGTGTTTCCTTGCTGAGCTGCAGCGAAGGGAAAGTAACACAAAGAGGGAATTTAATACAAAATAATTGACCTTTAGAAGATGTCCACTTAATTTGGCTAACTCAGACTGCTGAAGACTCATATTAACCTCAGATAAACTTTCAAATGCATTTTTTGCGCAAAGCTGTCGCTCAAACGTGGACTGTGGATTTTTTGCCTAAACACTATGATTGGAAGTGGATTAGGTAGGAATCATGTAATGATCCGTATGAACAGGAGGAATGATTTCAGCAAGCAAAACCTTGAAGGTTAGCAAAGAGTTTATTTGCTCACACTGTGATGCAGACCCCTGATCGTGAAAGCATCTCAGATATTTCTCTGTGATGCAGGCTCAAGCTCAGTGTTGTACTATCAGTCCTTGTGTCGCCACTCCTCAGACTCTCAGACGTGCACAGTGTTCATTCCACTCATGTTGTGGTGGGCAGTAGTGTGTGTGAGTGCAGTTTGGTGAGGCCAGCTGTTGGCAGGGTGAGGGTCAGAGTCAGTCCAACAGTCCTTCCTGCATTCCTCATGTCTCTTCTTGCTGTCCTCACTTCACACATGCTGCCATCGCCTAATCCCCTGTCTTTTATATAATGTGCTGTCTGCACAGATTTGTATAAAGGACACAATTCTAAGTCACACTTGTATATAAACAAGTGCTGGCTTCATTTTTGCATTCCTTGAATGTACAGTTCTGTCTGTAAGTATCTTAATGTCCACATGTAGTTTGCCTACTAGCAACCTATAAGTCTACAATGTAAACTCATCATACAGAACACTGTCTTCTGTGTCCATAAATAAAACCCTGCCAAATGATTTCAACTGAAATCATTGAAATGAACTCCACCGATTTTACACAGTGAAGTGTGTTTACAGGTAACATTGTATAAAGCCTTTTGTGTCTCCAGAGGGAGCTGTGTGTGAAATCTGATAAATTGCCTCAAGTGATGTCACTTGAGTCAGCGTGGGTTGGGGATGTGGGGGTGCAGAGTTAGAAAGAAGTGAGGTTAGCAGATCTCTGTAGCCTGCTCCTCATCTCTGCTGGAGGCTGGCAGCTCCAGCTACATCAGCCGCTACTAGCTTAGCACACAAATCATGTGAATCAAGTCAAGTTGCATTATAGGTAATGTAGGTAATGTAATTAAAAATAGTGTAAAGGTAATGTATCTCTGGTTGTATCAATTTTGATCTTTCTTTTTTTTTAAACTGTCTATCATGAGTCCAATAATGTTACAGGAGAGCAATGCTTAATCGCTAACTGGCATTCTACAACTTGACGTCTACAACTGGATTGTTTCACAATCCAGTTGTAGACGTCATCTCTCAACCCTAGTTCCATTCATGTGTCTCAAGTTGCTAATTGGACTGTAAATAGTGACTGGCGCACAGAAGAGGAAGTCTTGGCCCAGACATCCGCTGACTACACCGGAAGCCCCCATTGGCCGTTGCCCCCGGAAGCTAAATCATCATCAGATGATAGCCGATGGGCCATCTTTATTGCCAGCTTGTTGCACAGATTTTTTTTTGTCATACCGCACTGCACTGTTTCCTCATGTTGGATAATGATGATTTTCAGAATTACAGTACTGTATATACTGCTCTACTCTTATCACCGTGTTTGATTGATGTGTCAGCTAATGGCTTCCTGTTTTCTCCTTTGGCTTTTTCATTCAATAGCCAGGAGTAAGAGCTGAAGTGGCTCACTTCCAAGTCCCTCTGTTGGCCGCTGGTCATTATAACATGCTTACATGTACGTTTTGCTTTCTTAGAGCTGGCCTTGGAGTCGAACCCGTCGGACCACGCCCGAGCAAGTACCATCTTCCTCAGCAAGTCCCAGACAGACGGTGAGCAATCCTAACACGATGCATCCGCTGCACTGAATCAGTCATATTAACTGTCCTCACTAAGATCCTGTGGTCGGCAAACACACATCTGACGCACATGATTTGCAGTTGTAATAAGGAATGTTGTGATACATACATTGTTAATGTTTGAGATGGAAATATACACTTGACTATATGATTGGAGGCTAATTTGAATACTTTTCCATGTTTTTGTAGTTGCAATCCTTACAGTGGTGGTTAAAATATCATTACTTATTGTAATGTAGAGCTTTATTAAGTTTGCTGTGCTGTGAGTGCATCACACACCCACTGGAGCCACAGGCATCTCTAACGGTCAAGTGATTAAAACAGACCCTTTCAAGACTCACACTGCTGTAAATGTCTGTAGAGGCTGCAAGTAAACAATCAAAACATTTCAGCTCTAAAACCATGTACATTTTATAGTTACTGTTATTGAAAGCATGTTTCTACCACGGCTTTGTTGAACTTTTTGCTTCCTTTACAGTACGAGACAAGAGGAAAAGTAACCACATAAACCATATCAGTCATGTAAGTGTCAAAATCTACATGTTGATTTCATATCTGATAAATTACTTTATGTACTAAACTATTTGTCTGTCCTGACCTGGTGGTGAGTTTAGAATCAAACTTTACATTGTGATATTTATATATATGTGTTGTTATATAGCAGATTTTCTACACACTCCTTAGAGACACTTTATGGATAAAAATGTTTTCTAAACAGTTAAATTAAACACCTAACAAATTAAGTTACTTCATAACATTGATCCAAAAAAGTCCTATAGTATTTCCACAGATCAGTGATTTGCAACATTGCCCACAATAACCTCATAGAGCCAGAGATATCAAAGAGATACCTACACCTGTATAAACAGTAACGGCAAAGTTAGCGGACAAATTGATGTAGCTTCTCAGTGTCTATCCTCATATTGTTCAACCCTAGTTGAACTTGACTATTCTGATAGTTAATGTTTTGTTTTCCAATTTTCTCACCAGATAATCCAGAATGTCTCAACTAAGTGTTTACTCCAGAATTCTGTTACTGTGGTGTGAAAAGCCTTTAGAGCAACATTAGAACACTAAAGCTCTGTACTAAAACTGTGTGGGAGATGATACCAACAATAATCACATGATGCCGGTCTGTCCTCATATTTGACAAGAGGCTGTTTATGGCAACCAGGATCTGAGAAGAAGTTAAAGCAGAATTGAAATTGGACACAAGAAAATCTAAATAGGGCTCAACCGTACAGGATCATAGGATCCTACAGCTCTTGTCTCCACCCTCCTCTGCTGTTGGAGCAACTCATTTCTGACCCTTCACAGCTCCCATCAAGACTAAATTCCAGTCAGTTGGTCAGTGCAGGTTATTAACTGTGCGTTTTTCCATGTTTCAAGGTATCCCCTGGTCCACTGTCAAAGAAATACAGCTCCTGTTCCACCATCTTCATAGACGACAGCACCGTCAGCCAGCCCAACCTCAAAAGCACAATTAAATGGTGAGAGAGTTTCATAGTAAACACACCAGTGGCTGTTTTTTAAAACTAATTTGAGATTAGGAATACATGACTGTTGCATCGTTATGTGGTAATCCTGAAGTAATTAGTGGATGCGTGACTGAAACAGATAATCCAGTGCCTAATGTAGGACAGCCTGCTGTAATATTTTAGTAAATGTGGATAATCAGATTTCATCTGGATTATCTCGCTGCAAATCTGCAAATATTTTGTGACACCATAGGCTCAGACACACACACACACACACACACACACACACACACACACACACAGGATGCTATTCTCCCACTGAGGTAGTTTTAATAACTATAATATCCTTATTTTTTCTCTCTTTCTCCAGTGTCACTTTAGCAATATACTACCACATCAAAAACAGGTAGGTGTACATCTTTGATTTGCTCTTCATCATGCATCATCAGGCACATGGTGTTGTTTAAACCTGTATGTTGACAAATGCGTAATATGTTCTTCAGGGACTCGGACAGGTCATTGGACATCTTTGATGAGAAGTTGCACCCCTTATCAGTGAGTATGTTGATTAGATTTCCAGAAAGTCATTGATAATGTCTGGAAGTCTCATTACCTGGCACCCATCAACAAGACAAATGGACAAAAAGTCTTTTCTCCAAACCAACGGTTATTTATGATTACGTCCATCCATCCTACTGAGCAGTCACTTTGAGCAACCTTGAGATGTACCTTGGGATGGATTTATTATGGCGACATCATAACAGCTCAAGGAAAAAATCTGAAGAGCAGTGGTCAGCATGAATGATTTACCAGTGTGAAAAAAAACAAACACAGGATGAAGCAAAGAGTTGTCCTCTCTCATCCTCTCTGACAGTTTGTTATAAATGGGTTTTCATTCTGTTGTAGACTTCTAATAAGGACACATCAGTGTTGGTCTCCTCTTCCTCAATGAAGTTGTTTTACTGCTGACTCTCAAAGCTCAGTTTGGAGGGTCGCTCCAATCTGAAGACAACAATATGGGTTAAGAGTGACATTTGGGATGAAACTGATATCCATATTGACAAGCTGTCAAGAAAATTCCCTTTTTTATAAGTAGCACACAGATAAAACAAAGATTGCTACTTGGAACTAATGTGTTTATGGTGTTGTGAATGAACATTGCAATGTTTGGTCATTTGTTTCTTCCATCTAAAGATTTGTTCTCTGTAAGCTTGAAGCTATAGTGGTGGATAATGTTTAAGATTATTCATTATCAGTGGATTTTAAAAACATAATCAAACTATTCATTTTATTCCTATTCATGTACCTTTTCATAAACTTTAAGATGAAGTCACGGCATCAGACTCCCTTTGAACAACTGCATCCAGTTGATTTGTGCTCCGTCTCCTCCAAAGTTTTGAATGGTTCAATACTCAAGAAGCAGATGAGTTCAGATAAATCTCCAAAACCACTACATCAGACCTACATCTTACTTGCTTCCCTCAGACGTATGTGTGTGTTATCTGTTCATCCTCTGCAGAGAGAGCCAGTGCCAGATGACTACTCCCGCGTAGACCCAGAACACAAACTGATCTACCGCTTCGTCAGAACACTCTTCAGTGCTGCACAGCTCACTGCAGAATGTGCCATTGTCACTCTTGTAAGTCTCTCTTCTTTTTTTTTTAAATAACGCACACATGTCATTTTGGCCCTGCTGAGAATGAGGTCAACATTTGATAACACCAGGTATTAGTTCAAAATAGATCATTTTTAGCAAGTCAGGAACCTGGTCACCAGAGGGCAGTAAAGCCATGCAAACTGATCCCAAATCACACTAATGACACTGGACAGGTGAGCGTGTCCATGACGATCAGCACACAGGCTCTACATCACATATAATTAAAAGTGTTTGAGGCCAAGAGCAGATGAATATTTCAATACTTTATGTTTGCAATATCAAAAGCTTACAGGTGTCATATGATGGAATATGTCTCAAGCTGCTCTGTTATGAAAATGTGGCCATGAGTAATGTAGAGTAAAAATGATAAAAGAAAGTAATAACTACACCATCACCCTGAAACAACATGTTCTCTATAACAGGAATGGAAACATGTTTTTTCTAGATCCAATATTAAAAGTAGTGGATGTAATACAGTAGCAAACGTGCTCCCCCTGAATGCAGATATAGATGAAATTGCTGATAAATCATTTTTCATATTCACACACTCATATATGAATGAAAAGCTATGCAGGCTGTTGTATGAGAGCAGCACTGCTACACTAGCAAGCTGAGGTGAACAAAACACATCTCTAGCATTTAATAAGGATTCAACTTCTAAAATCTCAGAAGTTCAGAACTACAACTTCCAACTTTTGAATCACTCCTCCATCAAGGTGTACTTGGAGCGCCTGCTGACCTACGCTGAGCTGGATATCTGCCCCGCCAACTGGAAGCGCATCGTCCTGGGAGCCATCCTGCTGGCCTCCAAAGTCTGGGACGACCAGGCCGTCTGGAATGTCGACTACTGCCAGATCCTAAAAGACATCACTGTGGAGGACATGTGAGTTACATGCAAACACGCTGGAAAACACAATCACTGCTTTCATTCATAATTGTCATAGATCATGCAGACACAGTGTATAAAAACTAGACTTTAGATGTCCTAAAAAATGGCTGTAGACTGTTTTGACATCGTGCAGGTTGAAATATCTGCTCTGTCAGATAGTGCTGGCCTTGCTGAACCCACCACGGGTTATGAAAATGTAGACTGATACCTCTCTGGAAGGGATGGAGCAGAGGTCAGTGAAGTAGTCAAAAAGTCTGGCAGCGGCGAGGTGACGAGTGGATGAAATTCACCCTGACACACTCAAGACACCTTACATGCAGCGTGAGTGCCGGGGCTGTGTCTATGGACTTGGCTGACCGGCTGGCCTTTCAGTTTCTAAGAAGATCTTTAGAGCACCACAGCTCTGACATTAAAACAAGCTGATCGAGGTGGTGCGGGCGTCTGATCAGGATACCTCCTGGACGCCTCCGTGTGGAGATATTCTAGACACCAAGCCAGACCTAAAACATCCTGGAGAGGTTACATGTCCTGGAAAGACCTTGTGTGTGTGGTAGGCTCATTTAGCTAGTGAGAGAAAAGAAAAATGGAACTTCACTTGTGTTAAATTTCTAAATTGGGAATGTGGGTCTCTGAGCTCCAGATGCTTGAAGCAAAGAAAAAGGACAAACAAACAAATGCAACATGGATCCAGTCCAGCACTATATGCTCCCCCCTAATAAAAAAAAAAATATATATATATATATATTTAATATAAACAACAAAGATGCACCTAAAGCAGACAGAGGAGGAGAGGTGCCCAGATAGATAGAAGCTGTAGCATCTCTGCTGTCACTCCGTCTATAAGCCAGTGAAGAGGCAAAGGGCTGCACTTAGAGCACCCAGGCTTTATTTCTAACAATTGCTTTGTGTGTGTGTGTGTGTGTGTGTGTGTGTGTGTGTGTGTGTGTGTGTGTGTGTGTGTGTGTGTGTGTGTGTGTGTGTGTGCGCCTGTCAGTCATAGGCTACTTTCAGGGACAAATTTCAGACTAAAGACCAGTTTATTGGGGACAACTTGTCCAACTGGGGACAAAAGCTGTGTCCCCAATTGTCAGGGACTGCCCTAACCCTAATATGGTTAGGGTTGGGGTAAGTCTCCGGGAAATTAATGCAAGTCTATGTAATGTCCCCAAAAGTGAGCTAAGCAAGTGTGTGTGTGTGTGTGTGTGTTTGTTTGTGTGTGTACAAAAGAGGTTGAAAGTGCCTCCTTGTTTTTTGTGATTTGGAAAGGTACGTGCTCTGCCTGCATGTGTGTCCTCTCTCTTTCCTCTCATATGTCTGACCTACTCTCTCTCTGCTCTGTTTTCATTGCCGTCATTGAAGTGTCTTTGTGAGCCTGGTCGGGTCTAGATGGAGGGAGGGAGGGAGGGAGGGAGGGATGGGAAGAAGGGTAGAGAGAAACAGAGAGAAATGGAGGGGAGGGTCTCAAGTGCTCTCACTGCTTCTACATAATGGCCCTGGCTCTCGCCCACTCCATTAGTTGCCCTGGGAGACCAGATATCACACACACTCACGCTCACGCTCACTCACATCACCTTTGCTGACCAACAAAGCATCCCGGATGCGGTCTCCTTGACAACCGCCTCCCTTAGTTTTTCCTCATGGCTGTGATGATGAGGAAGGATGATGGAGGTTGTAGTCAAGAGAAGATGAGCTGTGACACTCCAAGCGGGTGCTCAGAGATACATGTCTGACTGCCTGCAGGGTGTGTGAGAGAGAGAGAGAGAGAGACAGAGACAGAGAGAGAGAGGTATGGCTCTAGATGTGCTTTCTATTTTGAATCTGAAGTCAGCACACTAACAAGTAATATACCAGTTTGCACATCACCTGTTTTGCTCAGATCAACAATTAGGAAAGCCAGTAAACAGACAAGGAGAAATGTTTTCTTCTTTGAAGCCATGTCAACATTTTATCCTGAGTATCAGCAGGTCTTCATTTTCTTTGAAAGAGACACAAACAGGTTGAGGCGGTTTGGTCGGTTAGAAATGTTTTCCTGAGATTTGCGTTGGTGGAGTTCATTGGGGAAATGCACAAACAGCTGCTTGAGGGTTTTTCAAGATGAAGGATTTAAATTTATTTTGGCAGAAATATTGCAGTGTCAAAATTAGATTGCAATCTCATGCAAATAATATAGATGCTGGTTGAATTTGCATCAGTTCTTGTGATTGCAAGATGACAAACGCGTTGGGGGGACTTTGACTTTGATGCTCTGTTGCATTCATTGTCATTCATTTAGAAAAGCAGCATCAGCTATAGTTCTCCAGCAGAGTCAAGACTCCGTCAGGAAGTTTTGCTGTGTGGAATAACCCTCAGGTGTCTTTCCAACCTCCAGGAATGAGATGGAGCGCCACTTCCTGGAGCTTCTCCAGTTCAATATCAACGTGCCAGCCAGTGTGTATGCCAAGTACTACTTTGATCTGCGGCAGCTGGCTGATGACAACAACCTCAGCTTTCCTCTGGAGCCTCTCAACAACCAGCGTGCCCAGAAACTAGAGGTGAGCCACCTTCAGGGTTCTGGTCTTGCAGTTTGTCTTGTCATGATGCAGTTATTTACGTCTGAGCTCTGCAGCGAGCCCTCTGCATAATGTTCTACTGCCTCTGACCTCTGATGAGAAGCTGTCTTAGTAAAGATGGTGGCTGCTTCACATCAGGGCTGCAACTAACCATTATTTTCATTATTGATTCATCTGTTGATTAGTTGTTTGGTCCATAAAATGTTAGAAATGTTTTCCCAAAGCACAATCAAGGACTAAAGAAACCAGAAAATATTCACATTTGAGAAGCTGGATCTTGAGAATTTGGATCTTTTCTCTTAAAAATTGTCTCTAAATGATTAATTGATTATCAAAATAGTGATTATTTAGTACTCGGCAGCTAATCAATTAATCAACTAATTGTTGCAACTCTATTTCACATTCAAAAGAATACGTGTTTATTTTAGCAACCGTTTCTATGGACTGAATATTTATTAGTGGGTTTGTGATGTTTTGTTTGTTTGTTTGTTTGTCCAGGCCATTTCAAGACTATGTGAAGACAAGTACAAAGACCTGAGTCGAGCAGCAATGAGACGATCCCTCAGCGCAGACAACCTGATAGGTATACGACACTCCAACGCTGTGCTCTCATAGGCCAGACTGCTGCCATCTGCCCTCTGACTTCCAAAGCCCAGCTAATCCACAGCCAGCCCCAGACAAGACACGACCACCACAGAGGGTCAGCAGCACAGCCACATCAGGCAGGTTTTAGGCTTGAAATGCTACTGTATGACCGGCCCCCAAACGGTAAAATTGTATTACAGCTGTTACAGCTGCAGGATTTGTCAAATGAAACTTGAAATTGAGATGTAAACTTTCAAATGTGACCATACAACTATTGTTTTTACAAAATGCCCTATTTATACCTAACCTGTCCCTTATCTCCAAGAGAAAGTGTCAAATAGGAACGGTTCTGATGTATTTGATCTTTGAAGAGGGAGTTTGGATTGTTAAAAAAAATTTTTTTAGAAGAAAAAAAAAAAGAATTACTACATTCAGCATGAAAGGATAAGGCTGATGTTTTTCTAGCTTTTCTCATTGACAACAAACCCCATGGAAAGACCAAAACCAACATCCAACATCCAACACTGTCACTCTGCCTCTCAGTATTTTCTGACTTCCTCAAGTTGTTAAAGTTCCTACTGAAGACTTGAATCTTCAGGTCACACATGTCAAATTAAAATGTCATAAAACAGATGCTCACTGTAGCAAAGATAACCCAGACTGGAGAATATGGTTGCATTTGTTAAAGACATTTTCAGTGGCAGATTAATCCATATTTGGTGCTCTAATGAGTGTTTCTGGCAGCAGGGCGGTGTGCATGTGGGATTGATTTTAAAAAACACTAATGTGTCCATATCCATGGCAACGAAAGAAGATATCAACAAGTAGCTAATACAATATATGAGTAAATCAGGGTTGGATACACAGACAATACTTGTTAGTAGGATCAATTCATTGTTGGAAGTCGGTCTTTTCATTGGATTTGTTGACAATAACAGAGATATAGAATATTACCAGACTTACCATTTCAATAGACAACATCACACCAAATGCAAAAACTGGTCCTTGTAAATTAGAGTTAATACCAAACGTTACTTTTGAGAGTGTAAATCAGACTTGTTTACTGTTAATATCTGTGGTGTTGGATTCTGTTTGAGTAAAATATCTTGATGTTTGGAATTTGGATGGAATATACAGCATGTCTCAGATGATAAGGTATTAAAACTTTTGAATATTCAACAGAAGTCGGCTGAAGAGTTGCAGAATGCCAGTCAGCCGTTGTCTGTTGCAGTTTGTCAGGGAATCAGGAGTGCCAATCTGAGATCAGTTTCACTTTTCAGATACTCTTTAGGTGGTCACAGGAGGCTGAAATAACAAGATTGTGGATCAGTATTGATATTAGAGTGAGGTGAAGATAATGTAGGTTCACATGGTTCAGCCTCAGTATTGCCCCACAAATCCTCCTGACCCCACCTAGAAGAGCCTGTGAACAGATCACTAAATCCATGCTGGTCCCAGGCCCCTGACCAGAGCTTTTGAACAAACTACATAGATATTGAGGGGAAAAAAGAGACTGATGGATACTCCTCTCCTTTTTGCTTACTATGTAGGCTACTAGCTGTGAAATTTATCTTGTTTTTAATTGAAAACCATTTGCAGATGGAGTATTTTAAATAAACACTAATCATGTAACAGAGTTTTGTCGTGGTCATTGTGTGGTATGCTGATGTGCAACTTCAAACAAAAACCGTCTTTGCTAACATCATAAATAGTGAAAACACTTTTATTTAATATAACATTCACCTTCAGATAAAAAGAACAGAAGCTGTATTTCCTCACTAAAATGCTTTATATGAAGAGTGTCGATTGTCATCCACTAAATAAACACGAGTCAGGATTTGGGCGTCTCACCAGCTTGACTAAACTATTTCCTGCCGGATACCCTGAGTTGTAAGTATTAACCCTTTAAGCTATCATTATGCTGTATGTATGCTGCTGTATTTATTCATTTGACATGGTAGTTCTTTGTGTTACTCTGCTCTGAAGCTTGTGAAGCTTCTATCAGTGGTAACTCTGCTGTAGTTGAGCTTTTACAAGCTACAGTTACATTAATGATTAAAAGCAGTATGATTTGCAGAGATAGTCTATGTAACTATACTATAATACAGCTAGTTTATGAGTCAAAACAGTTTTGACATAAATCCCAAACTACTTTGCAGTGTGTGAACAGACTGGCAGAGGATGATTGTGATTGGGTATCTCAGGTTGTATTGGATCATTGTTGGCAGTGTTGCAGATTTTTTTTTTAGTTTTACCATCAATATGAAGCACTTTGACTTGTTGAGTATATCATTTTCTGAATTGGCAACAGTATATTTATAATATTGATGTATAAACTGTTCTTCAGTGGATTCACCTGAAAATGGACCGTATCATATTTATATGGCTATCACAATATTGAAGAACCTATCCTGTGTTGGAGGATTTTATCCACATTGCCCACTCCTAGTCTGAATTTTAGAAAATATCAGAGCCAATCTGTACATCATGACACTGTCTGAAATCACTCCCTGCACCTCTAGTTTACATTGTACAATTTCATTTGAGTGTTAAATTCTCAAACAGTGTCCTCTCATATTTCCCCTGTAGAGTGATTTCAGTCTTGACAAAAGAGGATCCCTCACTCTGCTCTTCCTCAGCATCACAATTTATTGATCATGCTAATGTTTCCTTCCCTCTGGACCTGTCTCAATGAATGAAAGTGACGTGTACAATCTGTCTCATTATAGTCCACACAAGAAAAAGAAAAGAAAAACAGGAACAAGTGAGACACCACAACATATTTATGTCTGTTTAGAAGAATATTTACAGAAATTGCATATCTAATGAATGAAAACATCGGCCTTGCAGCTTTCATAAGTCATTCAAAATTGTGCAATCATATAAAACAACTTGTGTCTTGAGTGCACCATGAATACCGGTAGGTCTATTTGAGCCCAAAGCTGCCATGAAATCTGTTAAAATGTTTCCACCTCTCTCTGGCAGTCACCTTTTCAAAGCCCTGGAACCTGAATGATGAGATGTCATGTTGAAAGTCATTGAAATGTACAGTTATTGGATAATCTCTATTATTTGAGCTCTTGTGTTCACTCATTCTCTGTTTTAATGAACGTGATGTTTTACCAACATAGAATAACCCACAAGGACATTCTCCCAGTATGAGGATGAGTAAAGTAGTTACATGTGACCATATTATTACATTGAGCACATCCTCTGCATTAGTAGCGTGTGTTTGGAAGGAGTTTTAACAAGGCCTGTGTGCTCTCACTGATTTTACATTAGCATGTACAGGGCAATCTCTGAGATTACATCCTCTTCAATAGACTATTAATGCTGGTTCTTTCAAATCCATGGATACTGCTGGATCTGATGATAATATGAGCCAATGTTTTTTTTAATAATGGAGCCTAGTCTATGGCAGGTGGGAGTAAAGGTTGTACTAAATAAGATGTAGAATTTGTTTTTCTGTGGGGGATTTGTTTGTAACAATTAATGTCTTGGTTTCTGCGAGCCCTATGATGGGCTTCCTACACGGTCACATGGATAACCCCGTTCTAAAAACCTTTGTTTCATATCTACAGATTTGTCAATGAAATCCTCTGTGATATGACAAATTCATCTGAGTCTGAAAACTGACTTCTTGGTAGATGTCATTTTAGGGGTGTGGGGTGATAGCTGTTGGTAAGCAGTAAGGTGTTTCATTCTGTATCTTTTCTGTATAGAGTAGTGCATAGTGTAGCAGACTTCTTCTCAAACCACATGTCCAGGAAATAAACACTATCCAAAGCATACTCTATAGTCAACTCTAAACTGGGATCCTTTTCATTGAGAAGTCTTGTAAAACAGACAAATGATGTCATCAATGTATCAATATCATTTAAATATTTCATCAACATATGGATTCTCTGGTGGATTATGAAGTTTTCTT
Organism: Thunnus maccoyii; assembly: GCF_910596095.1. Taxonomy (NCBI): domain Eukaryota; kingdom Metazoa; phylum Chordata; class Actinopteri; order Scombriformes; family Scombridae; genus Thunnus; species Thunnus maccoyii. Next base: position 31,363,208 of record NC_056543.1, read on the forward strand.
CAAACTGACCAACATATAGATTGGCAAAGCTACGGTGCTGCCTATTGAACAACCGTTCATCTGAAGATAAAAGTCCTCCTCAAATTTGAACTAGTTACATCTTAATACAAATTCTGCCAAGTTTAGAATAAATTCATTTGATAGACCGTGATTAGCTTGACAGTTTTTTTTCCCCAAGCAGTGTACTAATGATGATACCTTCCTGGTGGGGAATACTTGTGTAAAGACTCTACATCAAGATTTACCAAAACACAGTTTTCACTCACCTTCTTTATCTCTGAGATCTTCTTAACGGAATCTATAGAATCTCTAATGTAGGATGGTAGTGATTGCAAATATGGCCTGACAAAACAATCTACAAAGGTTGAGAGTGGTTCTAGTAGTGAACCAATCCCAGCCACCACTGGTCCACCTGGATAGTTATTCTGATGAGTTTACGTAGGATTTCTACATTTCAGCTACTCAAATTCTTTCTTAGAAATGATGTTATTCTGATGAACATTCTCAAGATACACAAAAATGTCCTCCTGAAAGCTTGGTGAAGGGTCTCCACTGAGTTTTCTGTAGAATGTCTCATTGCCAATTTGTCTCAAAATACATTTCAATGACTTAAAACATGACATCTCATCATTCAGGTTCCAGGGCCTTGAAAAGATGACTGCCAGAGAGAGGTGAAAATCCTCAATAGATGAGAAGTATACTGGATATTTAATTTGCAAACTTTATCCCCCAAAAGATTGAATGATGAGATTTCATGGCATGTTCTGCTCGAAGTATCTTTGGGATCAAATAGATCTATTCATGATGCACTCCAGACACAAGTTGTTTCACATGATTGCACAACCTTGAATGACTTATAAAAGCTGCAAGGCCGATGTTTTCATTCATTAGATATGCAATTTCTGTAAATATTCAATATTAAATATAAGATCATTTTAAGAATTGTTCAAATACTCTTGATGAAGGTCCAGAGGGACTGAATTATTAGTATAATCAATAAATTGTGATGCTGAGCAATAGCAGAGTGCATGTGTGAATATCCCTGATAGAATGATAAATGTAGTGTCTATAACATGTACAGTGTGTTTTTGTAAAAAAAAAAAAAAAACCCCAAAGTAATGCTTTGCCTTTTAATAGATGTGTAAATTAGTCATGTGACCCCTCTGTCAATGGTGGCACAGAATCATAATTCAGAAGTGTAATCTCACTTTACTGCTAACTGTAAAGTAAACAGGGACTCTGTCATGTTGTTGTACTGTATTCTGGTGTATTGTGGTGTATGAGGCTGTTGTCTTTATAGAGAATCCTGGCAGGCAGCTGCAGCTTCAAGATGGAGAACGGTGCTACAGTCAATCAACCACTGTGACATCACACAGCCAGAAAGTGGCAACACTCAGAGAAAACAGGAGCCTGCATGAAGTGAGTGAGACTGTTGATTTTAAGAACAAAGGTTTCTGGGTTCCTCCGAATACTATGATGTGAAATATCACAGCATGAGGAGAGTTTTCCTGAGGAGGAGACTGTAACTCAGTTTTATACACTTTGATTATTTGATGCATTTTGATAATTGAGCCACTGAACAGTTAAACCTTCACCACGTGGAGATTATAACTAAAGTTCTTACATTCAGTTTGTAGCTCCACAAATACAACTTTTAAATCAAGTTATTTGAAAAAAACTACAGATTCTGTAGTTCAAATATATACGACTTCAAACAACAGTCAGGTGCATGTATAGCAGCTGCCTCCTGCTAATACTGACCATTAAGAGATTCCTTTGTAATGTGATTCCAGTGTAAGTGATGGGGAACAAAATCAACAGTCCTCATTCTGTGTAACAATATATTCACAAGTTTGTATGAAGCTTCAGCTGTCTGAGTTGGTTAAATCAAGGTTAAAGTACAGAATTCCCTCTTTGTGTTTCCAGAGTGCTCCCATGCTGCTGTAGAGGGAATTTCATACTCAGTAGTCTAACTTTAGAAGATGCCCACTGGATTTGTCCAAGACAGACTTTTGTGAAACTTAACTCTTCAGTTTAGAAACCTCAGTAAAATCCAAGCAACATAAACCATACAGACACAGCCAGACGTACATGAGACGTGAACCAAAGTCGAGATCAATTTTGAAGTTTTAATTCCACAATATGAATCAAAATCTACAACATCTTCTGTATCCTTTGAGGAAATCTATCAGTATGTATGCAGATTTACACTTTAAAGGATAAACCTAAAACATCACTTGTTCCCCAACACTTCATTGACATCCATCACCAGCCGTACAGTCACATTCACTCACACAAATCAGGCTAATAAATTAGAGGTATCATCTAGTATGTGGACACAGTAGTCTAAACAACACAATTGGCCAACAACATCGAATGAAAATATCACACAACATCACAGCAGGGCAGAGAAAGCAGAAAACAAATATTAAATGTGCTTCATTTTCACCATATCAGCTGTCATTCTGTCTTGTAATGTTGTGACTGAACCCAACTGAAAGAAATCATTATTTTCAGATTGCAGTTAAGGCAGTTAATTGATGCACTCCCAGCAGAAAAACAAAATGATGGCCTCTGTAAGAAGACAAGAAGTTGATGATGTCAAGGCCCCTAAAAACAGACGCTCCACATCAGACCACAGATCCCAGTTTGTAAGATTTTTTTTGTGTACGCAAAAATGTGAACATGGTGAAACCTGTGATGAAAAGCATCACATATCACACAATCACATAGTATTTAGTTCCTACTTTAGTCTATAAAATATCAAAAAATGTCCACAAATTCCCAACTGGTGTTTTCAAAGTGCTCATTTCGTCCAACCAACACTCCAAACCCCCTAAATGTTCATTTTCCAATAATATAAAAAAGAGAAAAGCAGCAAATCCTCACATTTCTGAAGCTGGAACCAGCAAATATTTGGTGTTTTACTTGAATATGTTTAAAATTATAAGAATTATTTTCTTTTTTAAACACTAGGCTAAATATTTCAGTGCTGTTTTCAGTGAAGGGAAACAATAAATCAGGCTTTAAGTCACTTAAATGAGAATGTATAAAAAAAGACATAATAGGTAAAAAATAATACATTTGATGCAGTCCTAAAAGTCTTTATCACACAAGACATCTAGGACTGTCTGTACCGTTGTGCCACAACCCAAAGAGGCGTTCTCAGATAGCTTGTACTCAACAGTCCAAACCTCAAAGTGATTCAACCGACTGATGAAAAACTGAGAAAAGCAGCAAATCATCACATGTGAGAAGCTGGAACCAGTCAACTATTGATTCAAATCACTGAAATTCTAAATTCGATCGTCAAAATTGTTGCCGGTTCATTTCAGTCTGTGACCTGCCACATGTCTGAGTTCATGGTAAGAAATCATTGCAGAAACGGAGCAATGATTCTCAAAAATGAGGTCCACGGACCTCCAGAAGACCTTCACTTGGTGTCAGAATCCACAGCAGAATTCTCAAAATGTAGAAATCATTAAAAAAAAAAAAACCTCAAGAATGTCTAATCTACTACTATCCTGTCATTCACAACTTCTACACATTTAACCATGATGTGGTGCAAAATCTTACTAAATTGCGGGTCTGCGGTCTTCTGCAGATCTGTTGTCGTTTGAGAAACCCTGATGTGGACATAAAGTGAGCAGCTCCGCTGTCAACCAGCAGATGGGGGTAAAGGCCAACGTCAGTCTCATCCTGCAGCTTTAACCTGATCGCTGTGTGTTCGATTCACACACACAACATGAACAAAACTGACAGAAACGAAACACCGTGCGGCTCACTTTACACAAAGAGACATGTAGTGACTTCAGGTGTGACATCACAGCAGAGCTCGGAGGTCACTGTGGTGTGTAAAGACTGAAGGTGTTTTTGTTGGATTACCATATGACTTCCTAGTCTCAGATAACCTAAACAATAATCCCACACACACACACACACACACACACACACCACTCACACATTCACATCAAACAGCACATTTATGTACAAGTTTATACACTGGCGTCTCTGGCGTCTTACACTTAGCTTGTGGCAGTGGCATTGGTTGGTTACAAACTAAACATATCACACTATACACCTAATTTTCTTCTTCTTTTTTTTTTTTTTTTTTACAGTAAATGTATACAATATATACATAAATAAATATGTTTTTTCTCTCTCAGTGCTCAGGATAATCAGATAGGAAGAAGTATTTGGGATTCCATTATGGATCCGTGTAACTCTGTGGAGGTCAACTGTTTCAGTTGTACCGCTTAGAAAAGCAGAATCAATTGTTGCAGTCAGTTATCACAAAGGTCAGACTCTCTTATCTTCTTATTATCCAGCCTGTTTGTTTCATTTTCCCTTTTCACACTCGAAATCTTTTGGTCCATTGTGTCTCATATGGTCACTATTGTCTTTATGAGAGCTGACATTCAGAGGAGGATGATACACGATCACACAGTCCTGCAGGTGTTCACCTTCGACTCACACTCACATTCTGGGTGTTTGGATGCTTGGATTCATTTTAGAACATCCAGAGAGCTGACTACACTCTGAATGAGCATCACTTCTTTAATCTGTCCACTTCATTCATATATGAGACGGAGCAGCTTTGTGGTAGATCCCTGGCGTCAGTCCACTTCCAGTATGTCCAGTTAGAGCAGTACTGGCCTCGCTGTACATGGAGGGTGGAGCAGTGGCTTTCTGTGGCCAGCAGGGGCAGCAGCGAGCCACAAACCTCCTCCAGGATTCCAGGGTTTTTCCTGACCAGATCCAGACTCCTGAGGTGATGCCCACCACCAAGTACATGAAGTACTTGAGCATGAAGACGGCGTAATCTGGACCCAGTCCTGAGCGCTGGCGGTCAGACAGGCAGGAGCAGGCCAAGGCTCGCTCCCAGCCGGGCCGGTAGTGCTGCTCATACACCAGGCAGGCCACCACGATGGTGGCGGGCACGGTGTACAGCACCGTAAAGAGTCCAATGCGAATCATCAGTCGCTCCAGTTTGTCCGTCTTGGTGCCACCTTGCTTGATGATGCTTCTGATGCGGAAGAGCGAAACGAAGCCGGCGAGTAAGAAAAGTGTGCCGGTGAAGAGGTAAACCACGAGAGGAGCGAGTACGAATCCCCTCAGATTCTCCAGGCTCTGGTTCCCCACGTAGCAGATTCCAGCTACAGGGTCCCCGTCCACAGCGCTGAGAGCCAGAACCACAATGGACTTGATGCTGGGGATGAGCCAGGCAGCAAAGTGGAAATACTGGGAATATCCTGCGATGGCCTCGCTGCCCCACTTCATCCCTGCAGCCAGGAACCAGGTGAAGGACAGCACCACCCACCAGATGGAGCTGGCCATGCCAAAGAAATACACCAACAAGAAGACGAGGGTGCAGAGAGCGGGGCCAGTGGTGTCGTAAAGGATGTGCAGCTGGTCACCACCAACACTGCTGCTGCTGGCGCCACACGCTACCCGCTCATGACCTGCCACCAACCGGATGATGTAACCCAAAGAGACGAAGAGGTAGCAGGCAGCCAAGAAGATGATGGGCCTTTCTGGGTACTTGAAGCGCTCCATGTCAATAAGGAAAGTGGCGACAGTGGTCAGGGTGGAGATGAAGCACAACACTGACCAAAGCCCCACCCAGAAGCTGGTGAAGGCGCGCTCGTCGGCTGAGAAGTAGGGCTGGTGGCAGGGCTGGGCACAGTTGAGCAGAGGGCCGGTGTGGACCCGGCCGTACAGAGAGTGGGACTCCCTCTTAATGGGGACCAGGGGGTCTCGACAGCGACATTCCCTGTCACACTGAGGGGCGCTGGGGGGTCTGGTCCGGCCTTTAGGGGTGGGCTTGGGGAACGGAGGAGCCAGGGTAGTGGTCTCGCTGCTGTTCTGGTCCATGCACAGGGCCTCGTCGCCCAGCTTGGGCAGCTGCTCGCAGTTCATCCTCTCTGGCCACTCGAAGCCGTACTGGCTCATCAGAGGAGAGCAGCCGCGTTTGGCCCTCTCACACACTGAGCGGCAGGGAGGCAGAGGCTTGCGGTAATCAGGCAGGCAGATTGGGGTGTACATGCTGCACAGGAAGAAGAGCAGGTCTGGAGAGCAGCGGATCCGGACCAGGGGCCAGAACTGGTGGACCTCCAGCCCCACCTCCTCCTGGGTGTCGTGGTTGAACTGGTTGGGCATGTAGGTCAGGTTGTAGCCGATGCCTCTGCACATGGGCACAGTGATTGGCTCACAGACCAGATCCTTGGAGGCTCCTAACGTGAGACCAGGACACCAGAACAGCAGCAGCAGCAGCAGCACGAGGGGCCGCGGGAGCGCGTGCCTCACCATAGATGCCATATAGATCATTAGTATTAGAGTAGTTATAGAATTATTAACTTAGAGTCATTAAAACAGGACAAATAAAGTGTAAATGAGTTTCTTTCAATTCATGAGTTCATCTCTCAAACCTGCTTGAAAACTTTCTTCTTCTGCTAGTTAAATCCAGTTTGTCTGCTCTACCTTTAGCTGCACTCCAGACGATAAATCCAGTCTTCCCAGTAAAGTCCGCAGAGCAGCGGGCGAGTCTCTGCTGTCAATCATTCACCAGCTCTCCTTCAATCATTGTGGAGAAAGTTCATCTCCGGCAGTCAACGTCCAATAAATTTAATGACTCTGTAACATTTTTACTAGCTGTGTTTGCTCCTGACGGGTCACAACCGACATCATCAGACTCAGCCGGTGAAAAAGGGTAGAAGAAGTCCTGGAAAATGTATGAAAGCAAAAATCACAATTCAACAGTTCAAATGTTTCTCTCTGCGCGCAGAGCCCGATACATAAAATCCACTTGACGTTTCTTCTCAGGTCGGTTTATTCCTTCAGTAAGATGAAAACAAAGTTTCACAAGTATCCCGTCCTCTGCCGCTGAGAGGAAACAAAGTGAAACACGGCAATAATCCGGAGCATCCTTCAGGGTTAAAACTCGTGTCGTGTTTTCAGGTGCGGCTGCAGCCTTCACGGAGCCCCGGGACCGAGTGAAGTCCGTCTGAAGCTGCAGCACCTCCTCATCTACACAGGGCTGCTGCGTTCATGGTCTGTCGGACATGTCAGGACTCGATCAATATACACAGCCAACAGCAAGCTACCTACACCCAAGTGTTGTGGATGAAATGTATGGAAAATGTAACAAACAATAAGACATTTATTTGTCTGACATATTTAGTTCTAAATTTAATTCTAAATTATTCATTATTAGACATCGGCATATTTATTTGCAATGCACCTTTCAAACATGAAGAAAATCAAATCAGTTGAAGTAGAATTAAAGAGATTAACAAAGTGAAAAGGAAACAAAAAATAAAGCAGGTAGAAAATAATTGTCATAGAACACAGTTTCAGTCCAGTTACACTGTAACATCAGGCAACACTGCTCCCACCTGAATGAATACATTACTGATTCATTTCAAATATTCTGCTTATTATTGAAAGTAATGAAGTACTGTGTGAAAAACTGCTTTGAGGTACTTTAATTTATTTGAGTATTTAACTTTTTTTGCTACTTTATACTTCTCCCTCATTACATTTCACTAGCTGCAATATGAAAACACAGCTTGCACAGTAACACATCTGTATTAGTAATCCAGTAATCTAATCTATGACTCTGAAGGAGATCATTCTATGTAATGAGTAGTTTAGTTTTTGATAATTTTTGAATGCAAAGCTTGTACTTTTATGCTGTACTATGAAGTTAAGACTATTAGTAGTAATCATAGCCAAATACTACTCCCAACACTGTAATTCAGCTCAGTTTTTGTACTTCAGCATTATGCTAAAAACTCTCAGCTCTAATCTGGTTTTGCCATTTAAACACACACTTAATGTTGAAGACACAGATTGGATTAATTAAAAACGTGAACTCCGATTTTTTCCAGAGGAATTATGTTACCCTTGCTTTCCACTAACAGCACGTGAACGCATCAGCGAGTTGTATTTATGACTTCCTGCATTAAAAGCCAGGAGTTTAGCAGGAGGGCTTGAAGGTATTAGATGATGGATAAGGTGTCCCCGCCCACTGACTTCCCGACCACACACACACACACACAAAGCACAAAATGATTGAAAAATAGTTTTAATCTGTGTCATTTAACTCACAATATCATTAATATCAATTTCTATAGTAGTCTAGTTTGCTGTATTCTCCAATATTTCTTATTTATACATTCTACTTAACCTGTTGTTGTCACTTTAACTTGCTGTGGATTAGTCTAATTTCTTCTGTAATGTGAAGCCTTCTGACTGAACTCAGATCAGTTTTTAAAGAACAGAGTGTGTCATTAAAAGTAGATGATGCATCTGTAACACATGCAAGCTTCTGTTGAAGGCCGAGTGGCAGATACAGAGGATCTTGGCCTACAAATAATTCTTCTTCTCCTTCTTGGCTCATCTCTGCCATGTCTTACCAGGTGAAAGCCAGGAAGAGCTCATCCAAAGACCAGTTAGTAAAGTTTTGCCACGGCGAGACCACACAAAAGACAACAGAGTTATTGAACAGAAAAGATCATTAAAAACAGAAGCAGAACCCTGTAATTTCCTGTTTGAAACCTTTTATGTTAAATAGATTTGTGAATTCAGCATTTTCTTTTAAAACTTTGCAGTTAAATTTTTGTACTGGTGTTGTATAACAATCTATTTTCAACACATTTATTTATTGATAGTTTTAATTCCAAATCTGTTTCTGATTACCCAATCATATCAATCACAATGTGTGTGACTGTGTGGAGACACTGGAGAGTGAAAATACTGACATCAATATATAATTAAATCATAAAAAACATCAGAGGTGCACAATAACTGATCTTATGACTTCTCTCTGTCTGTCTGTCTCTCTCTGTCTCTAACACACACCCATATCCTACATCGGACAAAGGTCATGACACTCTGGGGGACAAAGGTCTTAAAGGGTGTGTTTTTGTGTGTGTGTGTGTGTGTGTGTGTGTGTGTGTGTGTGTGTGTGTGTGTGTGTTCAACATATCTGCTGTGACGAGTCTCTCTCTCTGTCCTCATTTACCTTCACTCTGGTTGCTTTGATAAGTGGAAGCAAACAGTGAGGAATTCATGTGTGGAGCCTGAGCGGCATCAATCTCTCATGTGTATGCACACACACACACACACACACACACACATACATATGTGATTACTTGTGGTGATTTTCCCAGGTGCCAGGACTGTTTGAATAAGACTTAAGCGAGAACACAAGGAGACGTGACCTGCATCTCTGGCTGATCAGGTAACCATGGGCTACACACACACATACACACGTACTTCTATACCTGCGAGGACCCCTGTTTACATGAGTTACCTAGTCCACTACCTGAACCTACTTATTCTAACTTTAAACCAAAAAAACAAGTCTTAACCTTTAATCAGTCCTTCAAAGATGTAAAGGCTGCAAAAAAGTGCTGTCTTTTCAAAAAATTCCTCATAATCAAGCTCTAAAACTTAAATTACTCACAAGCAGTAAAAGTACAAGAGTTCACACACACATGATGGTACTGCCACATTCACTTTATTATTTTACTAAACATCAACCTATTTTGTTAATTTAGATAAATGAACCGCTTATGATTAAAATAACTGAAGACAAAAATGCCATGACGTTACAAGTTTTCTAAGATGGATTTTTAATGTGAAGCTCACTTCTGGCTCTTGAAAGTAAAACTACAGAGCTATGTGATGGAATTAACATCAAACTTGCTGAAGCTTGGAAACTTTTAGGACTTAGTAAGACTAGGTCAAAACCTAGTAAATGGTTGGACTGTGTATGGTCAGTTTGTTACAGGTATAGTCAGTGGTAGTATATATAATGTGAACTCCTGGATGTTAAAGGGAAACTTCAGTATTTTTCAACCTGGACCCTATTTTCCCATCGTTTTTGTCTGATTGACTAATGGGGACAACAATTTTTTGAATTGGTCCAGTATTGAGTGAGAGCGCTGCAGCCAGCAGCTGTGGAACAGGCTGCAATGTAATCCTTTGGGGAAATAGCGCCCCGTCAACAACTCATGAGACTTCAACATGAGATTTCTCATTGAGCAAGACTTGGTTAGACACATTAATAAACAGACCGGATCAAGTGAAAGGTAAAGAAAAACATTTGGGGAAATGGGAAAAATACCGAAGTTTTCCCTTTAAATGTTCATCTGCAATTTTCTGTTGTGGTCCCAGTAATATTTGATGTTTAAGTGTAGTGAATTAGCATCACATGACATGGTTAAGCTATGTTTGAGTCAACAGAAAGGTATAAATGCAGTTGCAAGAACAATACTTTCCACTCATATCTTGAGATGTTTGATTTGAAAGTCTGTTTCTATCTGCGGATGTCTGTGAATATATGGTCTCATCCATATGTTTACATAGGATTAGCATGCTAGGCTAACAGTCACCTGTCCAGCACTGTGATGTTAAACAGGAAACACCGCCGTTACATCTTATTTTTATACAGTCTATGGGCTACACCCAGCACGGCACAGCTATGCTAACAATGCTAGCCATGCTAACAAGCTGTTAGCCGCTGCGCAGGCTAGTAAAATGGATCCATTGCATCTCTTTTTATCCGCAGGTTGGTGTTTCTGTCAGTGGCGGAGCCTCTGTGTGAGAAGCTTCAGTTGGTAAATGTGTGTTTTGAAAACTTATTTCAAGACTGCGCTGTGCTCAGGGCCCCTCTGTTAATGCCCCCCGAGGATGTAGTAAAAACCGTTCGCATCAATTCATTTTGAAAGAGCAACAACCAATGGAGAAACTCCAACACTGGGCCGGCTGACCAATGGTGAAACTTACCATGATGGACAGACATCAGGGGATATAGGGCTGGTTCATGGCCAGTCCGGCCAAAAAGGAGCCATAAAAAGTTGAGAAGTTCAGTTAATTGCATTCAGATTGAACTAAATTATCTCCGTTTATCACCTGAATCTGAGCATTGGAGTTGTTTTATAGGCCAGAAACAACTAACAACTGTAAAAATGTTAGCTGTAGCTGTTAGCAGTGTTTCTTTATTGTCGCTTTTTATATGTTCATGAAGTGGAGTCTCGCTGCTATGGAATAAACACATATATTTGTTATTTTTGAAGCATTTCCAACACTCCACTGCCCTGAACATGTTTAGAATTTATTCATGTTCCTTTATTTGATAGTTGACAGTGGAGACAGGTCTGTTTGTGTGCACACATGTTTTCTATGGACTTTTCATGCAGTTGCTCTGCCTTTAAAATTAGCTGTTTGTTCAGTCTGAACACCTTTAGGCTGTTAACTCATAAATAATGTAAATTTAGAATTACTACCGAACATTTTTCCAAAGTTTACTGTTGCATTTCATGACACTTTGATGTCAGCGCTGCATGAAAATCAACATGCAGAGACCTGAAACCTGCTTCAGTGAGGTGATCCGTCAAAGTGAACAAACACCAGGTCTGCTTTTGTTGTCAAAGGTACGTTGCTGTTGTGCAGTGACCCACTGTAGACCTCAGTCTTCATCTAGTACACATACATTCAGTTGCAACACAGAAAAAATGAAGTTTGTTTGATTTTGTGCTCCATTGCCTTCCTCATGTGAGCTGTAGGAACAACCTCCACCATTTCTACCAAGATAGAAAGCAAGCGTGTAGACAGCGTGTTTGACTGTCCACAGCTTAGAACTGAGTTCACATCCCATCACAGATCTCTAGTTAATGTTGCTCTTTTTTTTTTAACCACTACAACTTTTTTCCAAACAACCATACCTTCAATAATCCTCCTTTTGTCAACATATGCTACTTTGAGTGGAGCTAAAAGGAGGTGAAAGCAGCAGAAGTGGAGTGTTTAGCTCTGCTGTGGAGAAATGATCAGAACATACTGAGCATGACAATGGGCAATGGTGAAGTGGGATTATGCAACAGGAGTGATTTAGAGGATGTTTTGATCAGTTTGTTGTCTTCATTAGAATTTATTATGATCCGAGCGGACTGCAGCTGCTGTTCTCCATGAGGTAGCAAATATAAACTTCAAGAGTCTCTTTTTTCTCCAGTGTTTGATACAGTATTTTTGGTGTAGATCACTCACCTGGTGCGGTCCACATTGAAAATCATTGTTTTTGGGAATCATCCAACTCTGCAGTCCATGTATGAGCAGAGTCTTACTAGACAGACCCTGAAGATCATCTCATCCAGCTCATGTTCTCCACTGTGAATTCCAACTTTTAGCCTCTGGCAGAAGATACGAAGTTCCCTGATGTAGATTAAAAAATAGATTCACAGTCTTTCAAATGTGTCTTAAAACAACAGTCAGGTGTCCATGTGAACAGTGAAAGAGGTTTTCCTCGCTGTAATCATTCCTCCTGTTCATACTGACTGTTAAAAGATCCTTCAAATGTGCTTTCAAAGGAAGTGATGGAGGCCAAAATCTACAGTGTGTCCACACAGTCATTTAAAAGTTGATGTGAAGCTTATATGAGGCTTCAGCAGTCTGAGTTAGTGGATCAAGTGGATATCTGACACATTTACAGTCTTTTTAACATCAAATTCCCTCTTTGTGTTTCCTCAGACAGTGTTTCCCTGTTGAGCTGCGGTGGAAGTGTAGCAACAAAAAGAGGAACTTTGGCACTAAAAAGACTGTAACATTGAAAGATTTCTGTTTGATTTGACTCATTTTGAAGCTTCTTATTAGCTTCAGATAAACTTTTAAATACATTTTAGCACAGAAGGAGGACTGTGGATTTTACATTGTAAGTACATTATGAAGGGATCTTCTAAGGGTCAGTATGAACAGGAGGAATGATTACAACAAGAGAAACATGTTTCAATGTTCATTTGGGCTCCTGACTGTTGTGTTAAGACTTGAAAAACTGTGAAGTTGTCCTTTTAAATGACTATAAGTGCTCATTTGTATCTACATGTGTTGTTCTGAACTTTTGAGAGTAACCCGAGCGGTTGATGTAGTACTGACAATCTTTTTTTATGTCAGTGAATTGTATATTGTGAATGTTATACTTTGAACAGAACTGCAGTGCAGCATCCAAGACAAATATCCCCGCTGATCCTCACTCTAGTTGTCATGAGTGAGTTCTGTATGGATTCAATTATTTAAAAAGCTGTAGCTCTGAACATTCAAAAATACCATCACTGTACATAATTCTGGGTTTCGCAGAGTTGTCCAATATCAACATCCTCTCTGGTGAGTGGGATGCTAAAATTAGTGCGCTAGTGAGATATAAATGCTAATGTTTTAACTGTAGGATTTCAATGTGAAACACTGAATTGAATCGGCACAAAAACAAAACTGACAGCTTCAATCCAGAAATATCAGAGCTGTTTGAAACAACATCTGTTCCTCTGTGGTTTCATTTTGCCTCATACAGGTGTCTGCACAATGCCTCCGTCCTGCTGTTCTCTCTCTCACACACACACACACACACACACACACACACACACACACACACACACACACAGAGTGGACTGATAACACAGTGACAAATGTCTAATTGCACCTGGTTTATGTCTCATTAATCATTCACTGGTCACAGTTCCATTTATTGTTTTGAGCTTTATTTTTCCAACAAAAGTGAAGCTACATTGACATCAGTGATAAGTGAACTTACTGCTTTTTAAATACGGCCGGGTTGTCGATCAAAACAAATTGGCACCATGCTGTGTGTTCATTTAAAGGGCCAGTCTGTAAGTTTTGTGTCCATATACAGTAGCAGTCAAAAGCTTGGAAACACTTATTTTCACGTAATATATAACCAAAGGAACTGCTGTTTCACCCACATTACTGATGTAAACAAAATATCCCTCACTGTGATGTAGTTTTTAGTCATATATTCAATGCTTGAAAAAGCAAGATCCATCTTGTTATAAAAGAAGCAGAGCTGCAACAATTAGTTGATTAATCATTTAGTCAATTTCGCCAATTGACATAAACACTTAAATCACCAAAACTCTTGCTGATTAACTGTTGTTGCTTTTCTCTTTTTATATGATATTAAAATAAATATCTTTGGGTTTTGAACTGTTGGTCTGACAAACCAAGTCATTTGAATTGAATTTTCTGACCCATTATGGACTAAATGACTAATTAGTTGCTATACCAAGAGTCCAAAACCCAAAGATATTCAGTTGACAATGATATAACATGAGAAAAGCAGCAAATCCTCATTTAACATTTAATCAGCTGGAAGCAGAAAATCTTTAATATTTCTGTTTGTACGATTATCAAAATGCTTTGTGATGAATCTTCTGTTGATGGACTAACCCTGAATCAACTGCTTTCTATCAGCTAAGCAAGTTAACATGTCAGATTATCCTGTGAGCTTCAAAAAAACAGAATCCATTAGATGAATGAAGACCACAAGAAGCAGCTGAAAGCTCTGGAAGCTAGTTAGCAGACCTGTGAACAGTGCATGAGATTCCCTGTTTTGAGCTGCGTTTACACCTGCTGTGAAGTTGTTTTACACTTAAATACAAATGATCTAAAAACACATGAAGAAGGATTTGAGTAGAGAAACGGTGAATTTGCCCTTTAACACCGACAACAACACACTGACAATCTGCTCGGCTCAAAGCTGCTGAAAGCTTCAACGTGGCCAAACGAGCCTCTGAACAAGCAGGTCAGTGGGAACACTGGGGCCCTGCCAGCTTTTGTGTAGTAGCTCGCTAAATGTCGGGGGGGGGGGGGGGGGGGGCTCGGTGTGTGTGTGTGTGTGTGTGTGTGTGTGTGTGTGTGTGTGTGTGTCAAAGCCATACACCCTCCTCTCATGTTGGGAGAGCAGAGGCCCGGTCCTTCCCTCCTCTGTGACCGTTGTCCACCTCTCCCCCCCTCCTCTCTTTCTCTTCCCCTCGTCCTCTTTTCCTCCTTAAACTGTCTTTTGTTTTCATTTTCGTTGGCATTTCTGCTCTGTCGTTGTTCGGGCCCTAAATGAGTCTTGACTGGCCTGCGGGCCACTGGAGAAGCACAAAGGACTTCGTTCTACTCGCTACAGTTGATCCATTGTGGGCATCCCACAATGCACTAATTGGCGATGACAATTAAGCGCGGTCGACACTCAGCTTCAATTTGCCTGCTGCTCGACATACATCACAGGCAAATGAGAGGCTCTGAGCTCGCTGCTCTCCCACACAATCTGTATATTCACCCAGCAGGTTTACATGCACTTTTATTCACATGGATCCGCTCTGAGCTCATAAACCTGACGACCAGCCGCTAACCCACACGTCATCTTCTGTCACGTCAGCAAACTGTGAACCCCCTTTGTTCATTCTTCACCTTGTGAGCATTAGTAGAGAAAACAATCTCAGCACAAGGACCATTTAGTAGCCGCTCCGGAGCTTTCGGTTATATCATAGGATCCTCCTCAGCGGTTGGAGTTGTCGTGGAATTGTAGTTGTTCGTTCTCTTTAAAAATCTAATGTGTTCACAGCTTGAACAGGCTGAAAAAGACAAAGCTTCAAACGATCGAACTTTAAAGCTGCACATATTTCGTCATAACTTGCTACAGATGTTTGGAAGCTCAGATTGACAGTTAGCTGGGAGGAAAATAACAAACGTGTTAATCAGCAGCAGTGAAACACTAGTAGCTGGATTAAAGACCTCATAAGATGAACACTATAACATCCTGGAAAACATCTTCAACCAAACCATAAAGTCAACTCAAACTAAACTACTGCTGTGTTGTCACATGTTCTCTGACCATGTTTGAAGGTTTAAGTGTTTATAGCTGTTCAAGCTATAACACACTTGAAGGCGGAGTAAAAAAATGGTTGTCATAGAGAAGGACGAGATGCAATAATTGGTCACATGAGGAAGTAGCGCAGACTTTCAGATATTCATAGTGATGCATTCAGTTGTTCACACACAGGTGGAATGTCAGATTTTCGGTTTTAGAAAGTTACAGAAATTGTCGATCAAACATGTCGACACCTTCCAAACTGGCCCTCAATGCTGCCCTCCAATTCTGTTTCAACCAGAAGTACATCATGGTTTATTTATTGACTCAAGAACATGATGAGATGATACAAAGTTATAATACCATTATTATATAGTCGACAAAACAATCTCAGCACAAGGTCCATTAGTAGCTGTACTGGAGCTTTTGAGCGAATCACAAGATCTTCCTCAGCAGATTAAACTGTAGATGTTCAACAATACAAGCAAACATAGTTGTGTGTGTTTAGCTTCATGAACCATCAGAAGTTCCATACATACAGTATCTGAAGGAAGTCAAACACCCAAATGAGAATATTTCTTCAAAGGATTCAAACACTTTCACTATTAAGAAGTTTGTCTTTATTGGCATCAGTGGCTAGCGGACAAAATTGAAAAAACAAAACCAGACAGAAGGAAAGAGGCTGATCAAATCACAGAAATCAACTCCCTGTACTTGCATAAGAGTTTGGCTGTGATGGAACGTAACAATGATAAAAAATATAACTTAAAAAGTGCAAAATAGAAAGGAGTTTCAGTCCAGTTACTCTGTTTTAAATACTGTACAATATATTCTTCTCCAAACACATCAAGTAAAACATAGTGCGATGATCATCATGTGCCTGCAACATAAACATTTCCAGTCATGTACTCGCACACAGTCCTGCTCTCATGTGTGTAAACACTTCAGTGCGCTGCAGTGATTCTCGCTCATGAAACGGCTGCGAGATTTCATCTCAGACGTTACGGTTCTGTCAGAACTTGCTGTTGTCACCTCAGTGAGAAGGACACGGAACAGATGTATGTTTGTTTTTTTATACTACCTTCATATTTACGCTTCCACATCCAGATGGAGATGAAAATGGCAACACTGTAGGAAGAGTGATGAAACAATAAAGAGCACAAACATGCACTCCCAACATGTGTGAATGAACAGAGGAACAGACTGCATGTAACAGGTTTTAAAGTCTACACGTCATCTACTGCAGCTACATAGAGGCAAACTACAGAGACCAGCAGGCATTGGGCTGGTTTTTTTTTTGTTTTAGTGCACACAAATGAGTGATTCATGCTCTCAAATAAGCATCAGTGTACTGTAGCAGTAGGAACCTGCAGTGTATTTGTCCCAAACACTTCAAGTACAAGATGTTCAGTTCAGTACACAAGTTTTTTTTCACTTTGTTACTTTCTTTTTCTCTCTGAGTCAGTTATCAGCACCCATGAGTCATCTGTTCTACACACAACGCCAATCTGCTGCATTTGTGAATAGTCTCACACATGGCTAACTTTTTGGTAAGCAAAGCTACAGTTTTGGGTTCCGGGTTGGTTTCGGGCGTGTGCAGAAATGTATTTTTTTTTGTGTGCACAAATAACAACAACTCAACAAAAAAAACCCAACTCCTGACACCTGCCAGGTTCTGTAGCCAACAGCATGATATAAAAAAACAAATTCACACATTGAAAATACAAAATCAAAAATACTTCAAATGTTTCGCAACATTGTCATTAGACCTTTATGCAGCAGACACAATCAGTCAACAATAACTTAAACACTTCTTTTTTTTTTAAAAAATGACTTCAAAATAAACAAAGACTTCAGTGCACTTTTCCCGCCATATATTTAACTACACTGGCGTGTTATGTGTCAGACTACAGTGTCCTACATGCTGTATTAACATGAATAACTGAAAGTCTGCTTTTCACAAAAATACATAGATTCAAATAAACCTGTTATAATTCAGGTTTGTCAGTCGGGTGCTGATTACAGCAGCTTGTTCACACAAATTCCCTTCAAAGTAAACATGCTTTTATGGCTCAAATAAGCTAAAAAAGGGGGGACTGAGCTTCAGAACAGAAGATAAAATCCATCCGGCCACATCAAACCTCCAGTCTCCTAGGAAAGAAAACAAGTAGCAGAAAGCAGCAGCTGTATTTCCATCCAAATTTTAGCGAATCCAACTTTAAAGCTGCACTCTGGCTTCTTGTTAATGCTGGGAAACTGTTTGTGGACAGTGAAACAAAAGCTTTACTCACAGCTTTAAATAATGAATGATTTATGTAAAATCCCAAAAAAGATTTTCATCCGAGAAGCAATGTTTTGTCTGTTGGAACTATGAAAACAAAGTTGTGTCTCATCAGATTTATATTCCCTCATACAGTGTTCATGTTAAGACAGCGTAAACAAATAACTAATTATCAAAAAATATTCTAATCAATACATTCCTGACTAGCGTTCATTATTCCAATATTTCAGTAAAATGTGCCTTTAGAACTGGATGGAAACACAGCTGGTGCCACATGTAAGAACACAAAGAGAAGCCTTTACAGATGAAGGCAGTGGGTTATAAAGGCCGTCATAAAGGTTGCATAGAGATACTAAAAGCTAAAGCTGCGATCGTGTTTGGATTCTGCATGAATAAAGCACAGCGGGAGGAAGAATCGCAGAGGAAGAGGAGGGGCAAGGCAACAATGAAAGGATCAGTTACAGTAGATTATTGCCTTGTTATTTTACAGAAGGTGTGCTTACAGACTGACGGAGAGTCCCTTTAAATTAACGTCCGTTGACATTTGAACACTGATAAAATGAGTGTGATCAGTGAGGTAAAAACATCTTTCTGTCAACTTATAGTTGTTAAAGACTTTTAATCAGAGCAGTCATTTAAACTATTTTATTATTATTATTATTATTATTATGATGTGAAACATCCCTACCTATCTAAAGGCTTTAAACACTTGTATTCTTCTCAGAGAATAGCAGCTGTTGTCAGTTATAATGGATTTTTATATTTTCACAAAAAGAAAAAAAATATCAAAAATGTCTACAGAAACATGTCTTTCACCCGTGCAGCCGCTTTGTTCCAAACATTTGTATTTGCTAAACACCTCTGTGTGTCAGAAATATTCATCTCATAGAGCATCGCTGCAGTTTGTAGTCTGACAGCGTAACGTCGTACAAAACAGGATGATGTCACACTCCAACTCATGATTATTATTATTATTGATTTGATGATTATTTTCTGTGTTAATAGATTCATTGTCTGCTATAAAAATGTCAAAAAATTATTGCCTGACCGTCAGTCCAAAACCCAAAGATTCTTTCATGTAAGGATGAGGAAAAACACATTCTCATGTTTCTCTGGACATTGTGATACTTGTTTCCTAGCAGGAACACTGGTCCATTATAACTGACACCAGTAACACTGGTCCATTATAACTGACACCAGTAACACTGGTCCATTATAACTGACACCAGTCCAGACTGAACACAGCTGCTACAGAAACTTGTTACAGCCACCTTTCAAGCCAACAGGATGTAACAGTTTCATACTCAAATGATTTTGAGCAATGTGTCACTTTAACATGATTATGAGAATCAGTTAATTATTTAGTCTATAAAATACCAAAAAACTGAGACAAAAAGCCCAGAGGCCGAGGAGACATGTGAAATTTGCTTGTTTTGTTTGACCAACAGTCCAAAACTGAAAGAAATCTTCACATTTCAAAGGTGGAACCAGAAACTGTTTGGTCTTTTTGATAAATGACTTCATTAATCTTTGTGGTTTAATGTTGTGTTTCAGCTCTGAATTTAATGACAGATGGAAGACGTTGGTTAGAGTTCACCACCAAAATGTTCCAACTATCAGTTTGGATGTTTCTCGTTTATCTGCTGTGATTTTTACACATCTAATGACTCCTGGAATAAGAGATGAGTGATGGTGGTGATGGATGACCTGGACGTGTATGTGAAAATGTTGGACTACAAAATACACGTGTGTCAGTCTGTAAAGCTTGGTGCAGCAGTTCTTCAGTTGGGTTTCTCCCTGCTCAAAGCAGGCTCAGCTCAGGTGCGTGTGTGTGTGTGTGTGTGTGTGTGTGTGTGTTTGCAGGTAAACACAAATAAATATACACCTGATGGTGCATCAGATGCTGTGAGCTCGTCCTCCGGTTGAAACTGTAACAGAGTCGGTTGTGGACACACACACACACAAGTCAGAAAAACAGGCACTTTGTCCAGCGTCACGGCCTGGCAGCACCCTAATTGTTACTGCTGTTGTGTGTGTGTGTGTGTGTGTGTGTGTGTGTGTGTTTGTGTTTGTCTCAGGTGTCTTGGTAGGGCAGGTGAAAGCACCCGGGGCTGTCGTCATCAGGCGACCAGAATGAAGATGGCCTCTTGTGGTGGAGTTCTCTGCGGACGCAGCGGGGACACGGCTGGGCTTTCTGTCGACACTCAGTGTGGAACACAGCGCCGCAGCCGTCACACCTGCAGACACACACACACACACACACACACACACACACACACACACACACACACACACACACACACACACACACACACACTACATCAGTCTCTCTGCCATTCTCCAGTCCTTCTTTAGATTTGATTCATTCTGATTACATTCATAATGAATGAATCTCCAGTGTTTCACACCTCAGGTCTGAATAAAGCCTCCCTTCAACATCTCCACTGTTAAATAACACAAATAAAACAAAAACCACCATAAGGCTTTTATTATCGAGCAGTTGCAGCTTCCTGTAGCCTTAATCACTGATGTTAGAAAGTCCAAACAGTTTTTTTTTGTGGTGTGTTTTTTTTCCACAGAAGAACTGCAGCTGTTGTGGAAAAGTTTTTGTGAGGTTTCAAACACACTTGCAAGCAGATGCTCTGAGAGGTGTTCCATCAAGCTGGATAAAGGAAAAGCCTGGCTTATTTAGATAAGCCTCGCTAATTTAAGTGAGAGTTCCGTTCCATTCCTGCAGCTTATATGATTCCCCGCTCAGTAACCATGGTAACTTATACCGCAGAACTAGCCTGCTCCACAGCAGGCTAACTGTCAAGCCTAATTTAGCTGTGTGTCAAAGAATGTCGACGGGCAGAAACAAACTCCTAAAAGACGGTTCCATCGAGTGTCTTTTTGCACTGGCATCACTTTTGTCATGTCTGTGTTCAGAAACATAGAATGGAAGATCAGTGAGGGACCTTTACAACAACACCTATTTCACTTAATCCCCATTTGATTCATGGTCACTTTTGTTTTGGAGTGAACCCTTTAATTTAAAAGCTTAGCATTTATAATTGAAGAAATAAAAGTGTGCCAACATTGTTTTGAAGTTAATTATTTATTCATTCACTCACTTTGTTCACCGTGCAAAGACAAAAAGAAAATGAAATCCAAGTTCAAAGTCCAAACCATGACCTTCAGCTGTGTTTAAATTTATACAGTGAAAACTGCTTACAATGATATTTGACACAGACGTTTGTGATCACTAAGTGGTTTCCACTGTACTTATATCCTTCTCCAGTATTTTCATCTCCAACCGCAGCTTCTTCATTTTTAACTTTCATTGACGCTTGTAAATTGAACGGACATCCTGTGAAAGAGAAAATGTGCCAAAGAGTAGATGATTATGTAGTTGGTAATGGTAAGTTGGTAAGTTAGTTCTCTTAAATTTGCTAAGCCATAATATTAAACATACATCTGATATTATCTAACCTGCTGATTATATAGCCACAGTCAGTGATCTGAATGTATAAAACAGTAAGTAGGGACTTCACTGTCCCAGCCAGATTCATCCTGCCGGTGCGGGGGATTGAACCGACGGCCTTCTGGTCATAAGCTCGCTTCTCTAACCTTTAGACACCCACTGCCCACCTACATAGGCTTCTATAATTTACACATTTAATCTGTCAGCAGTGTTTTGCCAAGCCACCTCCCTCACCTTGTTAGTTGCAGCAGTATTGCCTTTTTTGGTGATGACTTTATATTCTTCATATCAGCAGGTTTGTCCTGCTGCTGAGAAGAACACCGCTCTAGGTTTCCCTTCTTTCTGCGACGTAGCATCGTCTTTTCGACAACTGGCTGTTCTGGGCTGCTTATGTTCTCCGTGCACACACATGCTGCGAGTTTATTCAAGCCTGGCTAGAGTTAATATTGACTAGACACAGCTGAATTGTGTTAATGGAACAGCTTAAGCCTTAAGTGAAAGTTGAGGTTAATTCAAGCCAGGCTTTTTCAAGTAAGTGCAAATTTCTTTAACTGCATTGATGGAGTACCCCTCTGCTCTGTCATGATGTAAACATATACATATGAACCTATCTGGGTTAGAGGGTAAGGAGGGATGCACGGTATTATCGGCACATCATTGGTATCGGCCGATAAAAGCTCTAAAATGAAATATCGGCATCGGCCATTTCTGCCGATTTGTTGCCATCTCCTCCGCCGCCTGACTCTGCTTTCCTCCTCGGACTGTTTCACCCTGACGGTCCCGGTGTTTCCTCCACAGCCTTCACTTCACTCAAGCTGCCCGTCAGACCCGCTGCTTCTTCCCACTTTAACTTGAATAACTAACCGGGGCTCGGGGCTCTGGTTGGATCCACATGCAGAACCGGGGCTAACATTAGCCAGGAGGCTAGCAGAGGCTAGCTGGCTGTGCTTCCCTCCGGTCATGCTGCGGCTAACACTCTTGTGCAAACCCAAAAAACCCAAAATGTATAGAACTGTAGCATTAAGACAGAGGAATTACCAATCATAAATAAAGAAAAATACACAAAACCTGGAAGGAGTCGGAAGGCAGAGATGTTCATTTTGCACTGTGTACTTCTGTTGTACTTAGAAACTGAGTGCTCCAACACTCTACACTAGTTGTTAAACTCCACACTGTATGAAATTTAAGCCTCACACTTTGTGAACAGCAGTGTCTCTGTCTAGCTAACATGACTTCACAAAGTGCTGTCACTGCCACTCCTCATGCAGTGTTTGGAGCCACAGTTGATAGCCATCTTTCTTATCAACGTCCTGGTTCTTATGAATTTGAAAGCAATACCCAACCATCCAGAACTCCCAAAGATCAGCTCTGATGATAATTTAGCATCCATTTCAGCTTATTTACTCTGCTTTATAGACGTTCACTAGCTACATGAAGGAATTTGCAGTATAGATGGACTAATCCTAAGTGTAGCCTAGCCTAGCCTAGCCTCTAAGCTAGTTTGGAGACCTTTGGGATGAAACTTCTTTCTAGTGACATCACAGTGTTCCCTCCTCCCCAACCGACTCTTAATAAAGGGAAACGCTCTATGACATATTCTATTAAATCCGGGCAGTGCTCATTTCCTGTACAATCAGTGTCTGAGTAAGTAGTTCTACTCAGTTCCAGTCCATTACAGTAGAACAGCCGTTATCAGTCAACATTTCACACTTCCTTCACGGAGTCATAAAACACAACTCAGCGAGCAAGGTGTGTGTGTGTGTGTGTGATAGTACAGACTGTGTTTCAGTGTGTGATTCTGATTAGCTCTTATCTCTATCACTCTGACCCGCAGTGACGAGGACCTGGACTATGTTAACTGTCCGTGTCGAGAATACCCCCTCAGCCAACACAAACACACACACACACACACACACGCACACCTCTCATGCTAGCCAGTGTCACTAACAGGCAGCAGGCTCGCTTCTGCTGCACTTGCTCACGTACACATATTTGATGCTTTTATACTTGTAGGGATCCTTATTTACATAATGCATTCCCTCTCTGCTGAACCTAACCTGAACCCTTAAACCAATATTAAAAAGACATATTTCCTCTCTTCGCTCTCCTTGTATCCATCCATGCAGGTAGTTTTGGTTTTATGTGTCCAGGCTTTGAGATGTCTGCTCCACTCTCCACTCAGGACAATGGAAGACAATAGAGTTTTGGTTTGTTATGCTCACAGCATTAAAAATGATATTTAAAAGATTGCAGAAACAGAGTCCCTGTTAGTGGGTGATCCAGACCTCACTGTGGTCTGCTGTCTTTGACAGTTTCAATGACAACTGTTGACAGTGAGGTCTTTAGATAACCGAGTGTAGCCAGGACTTTGTTATTGGAGAGACATTTCTCATCATATGAAACTGGAGGCTGAACCGTAAGTGAAGGATATCTCAAAATCTGGACGTACAATATTCTCTATTCATGCCGTTCGATATCATCAAATCTTCATTTCATCAAATTAAAACCATATACGAAGGCTTGACAATATACGAATATATATTTTTTCAAATTAACGAATGATGCAATGTGTAAATCCATCATAAAAAAGGGGAAAAAGGAGAAAGAAAAAGAGACAAAAAAGATTGAATACATGAATATAAATACATATATAGAGCATTATTAGTTGATTTCAGGTAGTGGGAGATAGCTCATCATTGCATGTTGATTTAATATAGTTCAGCCATTTCATTTTTTCATAAATATACATAATAATAATATTAAAACTATCTGCAGGGTTAGATACAACCACAGTGTTTTTTTTTAATTTTTGGAGAACTGAGTTTTAATGTCTTCACTCTCTCAAACGGTCATCACAAGCAGCTATGAAAATAAAAAAAATACTCTACCAGAGGGGCTGTGGATGAAATAAACCTCACTCAGGCAGTGACAGATCAGACTACATGTTTCAACTTGAGCAAAAAATTCCCGCTTATCCTCAGGCTGTTTGACTCCACTTCATGAGCATACAGACACAACTGAGGAAAAAAAACTGGAAGAAAAAAGAAAGAACTGATGTTCCTGATAAGTTTGGAGCTGTACAGTAGGTATGTTGGCTGTTTGTGGCAAACACTAGGAGGTCAAATTTGCACAAATAAAGTCAGTCAATCATTGTAGGTAGAAATTCCTGGCATTAATAAATCAACATCATCATAAAAAGTGAACTATGCGTCTCTTCGTGGCAATAAATCAAGACTTACCTCATGATATTTTAAACTAATAATTAACTGCTCTATCATTAATAAGCAGGTTTCTGTTTTCCTGTATTCCTGTGCTGAGGAAGTGTTTGAGAAGTTGTGTGATGTGAGGATGTGTACCTCTTGGTGGCGCTCTCCTGGAAGGGGTAGATGACCTGCCCGTTGTGGCACAGCTCGCAGATGAAGCCTTTCTCTCGACACAAACTGCAGCTGAAAACGTGGGAGCTGGCAAACTTGATCACCTTGGACAAGAATGGAGCCAGTTTTCCGTCAATCACCTGGAGGGGTGAGGAGAGAGAGGGTTAGGGTGAGGGGTAGAGAGGGAGGGAGGGGGTCAGGAAGAGGAGAAAATAAGAGGCGACATGGTCACCAACAAAGACACTTTGATGAAAAATACACTCAGTGGCCAAATACATTAGTTCACCTACTCATTAACTCAAACTAAGTTCTGTATGTAAAGATGCACAAACACAAAAACAGTTCAATCCTAGTAAGTCCAGTTAGAAGGTTTATTAAATGCAGACTCTTAACAGCAGTTTATGCTCCTTTGAGGCTGAGTTTAACAACTTTTGAAAGTCATGGCAGCAAAAACTTTCTCCTCCGTGTCATCTGTTTGCAAAGTAAACAGTACAGTTAGCACAATGCTACAAGCAAATGCTACAGGGCATTCTTTCTGTACGGTTGCTGTACCAACAGTATAAAATAAACTTTCAAAAACTACACTGTCACTGGAAAATAAATTAGTATCACTATCAGCTATGAACAATACAAACATGACAAATATATATTAGATAGATAAAATAAGAAAAATACAATCTGTAAAACATTTATCAAAATTAGAACCATACTGAACTATAATAAACATTTCATGTTATGTGGGTAAGCCTGTATTGTGAACACTGGGTTCATTTTTGATAGTTAACTAAAGACTAACTCATTGATATGTATACATTTATTCTTCATGTACCGCTGCTGTTGTTTCTGTCTATGCCATGCTGCTGCACACAAGCTTATTCCAACTACTGCTTATGTCAGCAGATTAAGCAAAAATCAAAAACACTTTTCGAAACATATCTACTTCTGTACTAAAATGTCTTGTTACTTATTGGCTGACATACATATAAATCCATACAGATACACATCTGATGCACTAAATGTATCTGTTGGGTTCCTGTTTTTCCACATTGTGCTATTGCTGGTCTAAAGCAGCATAACACAAAAAGCAGTTACTGTTTGATCCGAATGAACATATTGAGTGACTACTGCCATTCAATTATATATAAATGATATTTGGTATTGATCAAGAAGTCGTTTAGTTGAAGAGTAGTAAATTATTCAGATGTAGCATAAATTTTAACCAAAATCTCAGAAAATTGATGCAAGAAAATGTGAATTAATATACGTTTCCATCCACTATTGTTTTGTGAGTATCAATAGTTGAGTGCATCAAAGTAAACAGTTGGTTTCGCTCATTCTCTCATTGAGTGCAGTAAACTACAAAATGCAACGCAACCCAATGACGTCATTAATAGAGCATGTGATAGACATCCTGGTGATGGAGAGCATGATGGACAACATCATAGCTTCTTGCTTTGGGAAGCATTTTGATAACAGCCCTGTGTCAGTTATACAGACAGCGGAGCGGAAACTTCAGGGACATTTACGTCACATGCTTCCTGTACGTCATCATTCGTTTCTAAATATATGTTTTCATTGTACTTTGTTGCATTTTGCTTTTATCAACACATCAACTTTTGCACCTCATTCAAGCATAAAAACATCTTTTGCAATATTTCTACTTTTTAAAATTTCCACTCACTTTTTATACGCAAATTTGAAAAAGCACATAAAAAAGGGTGGATACTCAGTCATTGGCCGTGAGTCTAAGTCACAGTTCTCATTGGCTAACATGATACGACATAGCCAAAGGATAGCCAATAACAGAATGTCCCACCCAGTGAACGACAAAAATATGTAACCAGTGTCCCGCAGCAGCACTCTGCACGCTGATGGAAAGATCTGATAAACAAACATTAAGCTTTAGAGTGAGTGAATACCTGCAAAAAGTAGTGGCTACTGGCAGCTTTTAACTGATACAGTTTGTAAAGCTGTTAGTTTGTGGCGAACAGACACAGATTCCTTTGATGCGGTGTGAATCGAGGCAAAGAGATGCTTGTGCAACCTGAAAATGTTTGAACATGAGTGGAAATTTTGTACTTATTCCAAAGCCATAAGACTCTTCATGGAAGAACAGAGACAAGATCCATTTTTAATGACAAAAACTGATTTGAAAATGACTTCAACTAAGACAAATTCTCTTGGACATGGAGGAAAAGGTGTGGAGGGGAAGCTGAAGAAAGGAGGAAGACAGTAAATGAGGTCAACGCCTTTTAATGGCAACGCTTGGCAAGTTCCTTTAAGGACCAGGAACGGGGGGGGGGCCTCAATGGATGACTCAGAGAGAACAACTGTAAGTGAAAAGAAAATCTTAACAGACATCAAAAAACTAAATATGTTGGCAAAGCTTTGTGGTATGATGTTGATAAAGCAGACAGGAGAAGCAAAGTGAGAGCAGAATGTAAAACAGTAGAAAGTATGAGAAAGAGTGGTGGAGATACAATATACAAGAGAGATCTTGAGGGAGAGCAAGAGCCTGTATTCAGATACAAGTGCTTCCACCTGGCAGAGCTCTGGACCTCCCAATTATAACCTCCTTCATGCTGTTTGTTACACGAGGAGAAGACGAGGACATGAGAAGGACCGAGAAGGAAGAAACCACACACACACACACACACACACACACACATACAGGAAACAGTACACTGAGGTATACTGATCATGTTTACAGTAAACCAAACACTATTACACTTTACACTGAGATGAATGTCCTGCACTGAAGGCTTTTACTGTAACAACACACACTGTGCGCTAATGTACAATATATGATATTCAATTATCAGACCAACATGAGACCAATATCTCACTGGAAACAGGATCTATTCCAGTCAGAGTCTCTGGCAAGACTGGACTTGACTCAACATTTACAGTAAAACTGATCAGCTGCAGCTGACGGTTATTTATTTTTTAGTTATATAACATGCTTACAACTTAAGCAACATTTTAAATGGAAACATAACTACTGTTCTAGAAGCACATACCTCACTGCACACCAGATGTTCAGTCAACCTGAAGAAATTGGATGCGAAATACGTTGTTCCCTCCAAAAAACTTTTATTATTTTACTTCCACATGTAGAACCAGATTCATCAGTTTCTTCCTCTGCTTGAGAATGTGTCCAGAGGAACTAATACAGAGGAACTAAACTTGGAACTTTAGGTCCCTGTTATGCAGTCCTGTTTGTGTTTCCACCACATCTGATGAACCAGGTAGATCATGCAAATTAGACCTATGAGGAATTAAAAATGATGGCAGCATTTAGAGACTAGGGGTGTGCTCCAATACAAATATATTATTCGGCAAAGCACAAATAATGGGTTTCATACAAATATTTTAAAAATTATTTGTTTTCATGAAGTAAAGTTTTATTGTAACACTTTAATTTTCTAAAATTAAAAGCATAATAAAAACAAAAACAGGACTTTTAAGCCTCTTTCCACTTTTATTTGAATACAAATAATTTTGCTGCCTCAACAAGTACAGATACAAATACAAATACCAGGCTCCCTGCACATCCCTATTAGACACACAGTATTATTATTTCTGGTATAGAATGTAACCGCTGTGAAACAATCAGAAAATAACGTTTTATTTCTCTCATTCACTGCTTTGTTCTCACTCTCCTCGCTCGACCACCGCTACTCTCTCTCTCTCCTTCTCTCTCTCTCCCTCTTTTTCTCGTCCTTTTTAAAATGATTTGGGAAGACAACAACAACAATGCCTGACTTTACTTTCAAGGTTATCAAATGAAGAGAAATGTCCTTCCCTGGTTCTAAGGTGGTCCTAAATCATTACTAGACTGCCTCTTTGTTTTATGAATGAAGTGGCACACAAGTTGAGGTAGCCGCACCATGTACGTTTGACCAATCAGCGACCATCATCCCTGCAAACCCCACCCCCCACCAAGCAGGCTTTTTAAGGGATAAGACAGTCTCCCCGGAACTTAATTTAGACCCTGTTCCCTCCAGTGGACATGCAGGTAGAGGTTTGTAGTACTTGGGGAAAGTTCCTGTGGTGGAAAGGAGGCTTTATAGTCCCTCTTGACTCCGTATACCAACAAACTATTAATGGTAGACAAGTGCAGTCACGACAACCGTATCAGCATAATTTATAGATTGTCAACTATAGTTCCAGATATGGTTATGGTTTAGACTTTCTTGACACTCTATCCAGTGTTGCAGCGGTTTACCAATATTTTCTCCCAACTTTCTTGATTAGAATCAAAACAAATAAATAAATTAATAAATAGAATTACAAAAAATCTCACAAGGTTAAAGGCGGTTCAGTTTATTTTGACTACATTAAGGCGACTGGGTTTGGGATGTTGTGGAACCATATATGGCATTTGGGGGTGTGTCTACACAGTATGTTAATGAGCTTTAACAGAAACAAATACTCAATCACTCTACTAGTCAAACAACAGAAAAATTAATAAGCAACTATTTTATCACTTTTTGGGCAAAGATTGCTTTAACATGAACATTAACACAACACTAACAGAACATTATCTAGTCCCAGCTTCTCAAAAGTGAGGATTTCTTGCTATTGTTGTGTCATGTGACTGTAAATATCTCTTTTTAGACTGTTGTTCTGACATCCCCATGGGCTCCAGGAAATTGTGACTGGCATTTCTCACTATTTTCTCACATTTTATGGACCAAATTATTAACTTATTGATTGAAAAAATGATTGGAAGATGGTTGATAATAAAATGTGTTTGTTGCAGCCTGAGCAGATGATCTTGTTCTACATACCTTGTGATAAATGAGGCTCCTATTGTCTGATAAAATCTAAACTGTTTCATAAGGTAGGTAACATGTTTGCTGGGCACTGATTTACAAGACTCCACAGTGTACCCATAAGTGTCCCTAATTTAATGGCCTTCTGTATATGATGAAGAACGAGTACAGTCCAGTACAGATGATAAATGTTTCCAGGCAGGCAGACAGACAGGTACTGAGGGTGACAGACTGATATATATGTCCCCTCTGCCCAGCGCAGCCAACACCAAACCTAAGCAGTCCGGTCCAGCCCAGTCCACATGACGAATGGCTCTCCTGATGGAGGCTGACAGGCTCAGTAATTAAGGCCCTCTATAATTGGACTGGGCAGAATCAAACGACTGGCAGCACAGCTCTGGTGGCTGACCGTACTCTGGAGGAACGGTGGGAAAGAAGGATGGAGGCACAGAAAGATGGATGGATGGAGACTGACAGAAGTAAATGGACAGATTAAACGAGGGATACGGTAATAGAAAGAAAACAACGAGCAAATCCAATCCATCTTCCTGTGTGTGTGTGTGCATAAAAGCCTGGGGCACACATTTTCATCTGAGAAAAATATTCCAGCTGTTACTGCATGTTATAAATATATAGTCACTATTTTATTAGCTGCACTGCAGTAGCTCTGGGCAGCAGGGTCACAATGGGACAATCATTTAGAACTTCAACCCTTTTTATGTGTCCTTGCTTTCTTTTCATTTGTGCCCTCGCTCACATCCAACGATGACGACGATGAAGAACAATATCGACGGCTATCCTGACTGTCTGAGCCGAGCAGCTGCTGGACTGCTGGCAGCTCTCTCAGTGTGACTGGTGGACGTTTGGGGTCTACTGGGTAGGACTAACGTCTTTATGAGGATGCATCCCAACCTGGGATCAGGACACCCATAAAATTGGAGTTTTAAGACAATTTCAACATGAAATTTCATAATTTGTCAGACTACCATGTTTCTAATCTTTTGTTGCTGCTTTTTGTTTTAAATAATTTCACCTCTTCAGGTGTACAAAATATTCAAAGTAAACAATCTGAGAAAGTAAAATCTCTTACGACTCAGAGATAAATGCAACATATGATGATAAACACACCCTCATTTAAGAACTGATCTTGAAAATTCACAGAAGTTTGACCCACTGCAGCCTTGTTGTCCTCTCAGTAAATGAGTCTATTGTTGTTCTCTTCACTAACAGAACACAGAGGAAACTAGCCAGCCGTGCTGAATGCTTCATCATGACACTAAACCAGCTGAGACGTAACGGGTGAAAAGCATTTTGGATTCAACACCGCATATGGAAAAATTGTGAATGAGGTTCTATAAAATCCAACTGTAGCTTTACCACAACAACAAATCACCCGTTAGCTTCTACCTCAAGTGAGGCGGCACAAGCCACAAGAATTTGTGAGCAATGCAAAAGTGGAGAGTTACTTTAAATCTCTAATTTCTGCCATATTCACAGTAAGACTCTACAGCAGCCTACAGGACAAATAGGACAAACCCTACAGATGGATTCACATCCTTTACCCTCTTTCCCTCCAACACACACACATACACACACACACGGTCAAGTCAAGTCAATTTTATTTATATAAATCACAACAGAAGTTATCTCAGGCACTTTTCACACAGAGCAGGTCTAGATTGTACTCTTTACACACACACACACACACACACACTTCATCTCCTCTGCCTCCATCCATCCCCTTAAACTCCTCCCCCTCCAGTTCAACCTCTTTCTCTGCTCCACGCAGAGTCTTTGTGCTCCAAAATCTCCTAATCCCCTAAAACTGCTGTTTAACAGCCGTTCGCCTGCCCTCCTCTCTCTCTCTCTCTCTCTCTCTCTCTCTCTCTCACATACACACACACACACACACACACACACACACACACACACACACACACACACACACACACACACACACACACACACGCACGCACACACACACACACAGACTACCGCAGCTCCATTGAGGAACTAGAAAGCCAGTTGGGATTACATGGCTGGAGAGACCAGGGTGAGCTCTGTTTGGATAACACAAGCACACACACACACGCGCACACACACACACACACACACGTGCACACAGAAGGCTTGATATATATTAGTCGCTAGTGTATGCATGGTGGAGTGTGTCTCATCAGGAGTTCCCCAAACTTTCGAGTAGCTCAGCAGATGAGAAGATGTTTTATCAGTTGTTAAAACTAGTTTGTGTTTTGTACAAACATGCAATCTTCAAAATAAAGTATATCCTTGTTACAATTTTGCTATCTAGAGCCTCATTCTGATGGGTTTAACATAACACGCGGAAGTGGGGATTTGAAATATTCACTGTGCTCCACGGTAATTGAACTCATCATTTGAGTCATGACTTAGTGTACATTCATGGCTACACTGCAAACAGGAGCTAATAGCTAATTCAGCATACTTTTAATGCCATCAATTGCCAAAATGTAAAGAAATATCAGTTAAAAATGGCGCTCAGATGAAAATAGCAGTACCACCTGTAGCTGAAATTATAACAGCCCATTTGAAAATAATTCAGAAATCCAAAAAATGAATGAAAAATTACAATTTGCTTGTTGTCATGGTGATCCAATCAATGTGTACACACTCATGTTTTTTTGGGTCCCGCTCTCCTAAATAAAGGAAGATCCTATAAAGAGTTTGTTAAACAGTTACCTGTTCTGTTTATTGGCTATGATGCTTTTCTCTGCAGTCTGAGAGGTTTGTAAAAGTCTGACTTGAGGAAAAGTAAGTGTTTTTTTGTTGCACTTCAGTTTTAACGTGCCTATAGTTGTGAGTTTCACCGAAAACCTCACAGATTAGTGTGATTGCTGTTCTGTAATGAGCTATCATGTTTGGCACCTTCACAATTCTAATGAATGCATTTATTAACAGAGATTTTCTTTGGCAAACGTAAATTCAACAAATACATAATCCATCATAAAGCTTGACTGCAATTATTCACATCAAATATTTCTTTGACGCTAATAAGAGACTATAAGAACAAAACGCAGCTTGTAGTACGACTTAAGGAGGTGTGCTTTTAGCCCTTTAAACCTACACATTCTTACATTATTACTATTGTTGCCCATTCCCCACATAAAGACACATTTCATGACCTCGTCATACAGAATAAAGTCAAAGCCATCAAGAGAAACTGGGAATCTTTCTGAGAACATTTACCTAAGAGGCCTCTGTGTGTCTGCACAAGTGTGAGTGGAGAGGCATGCCTGGCATAGAGGGAATGCCAGGGTGTCACTGTGGGAAGCCTGCTGCACACACACACACACACACACACACACACACACACACACACACACACACACACACACACACACACACACACACACCTACTTTTCTACTACTTTAGTCCTCACACAAAACCCTAGAAACAATCCCTTAACCAGAGGAGGATAAGGGCAGAGTGGCCTTAGACAAACACATATGGTTTCTCCAAATGAACTGGTTCCTAATAGGGCATATGGGTGGAGGCTATTTGTCGGGAGGTGAATAGACTAGTGTGGTCCAGGGTTTAGCCAGGGAGAGTTTAGCCTTCACTGACCTCTGAGCTGGAACAAAAAAAGCCATGTTGATTACGAGCGTCATTTTATTCAGGAGGTGAATCAAAAGAAACACGCTTGTTAATATGGAAAACCAATTAAGTAGCAGAGTGCTTGAGAATCACTAAGAGGGGGGGAGAGAAGGGGAGGTTAGAGGGTGAGTAAAAGAGAAGAGGGAGGTGTGCAGACTCAACCGCACCTATTATTAAATTTAGTACCTCATCACCTGTTCAGGGTTTATAAGTAAATCATAGCATTTTAGTGGGGAAAGAGAGAGTGAGGAACTCACACGCATTAACACACATGTGTGCTGAGCGTGTGTGAGGCCAAGGGGATGTCGGGAAGAATGGAGGGATGTCACGCTTTGTTTTTCTGCCTGTTGATTCTGAATGTGACCAATTAGTGAAGCAGAGAGACACAGAGTGTGGGAGTGGAGGAGGAGGAGGAGGAGGAGAAGAAGGAGGAGGGGGTCCAGTCTCTTTCACCGTGAGAGTCTGTGGCCAAGCACTGAGTCAGAGAGGGATGAAAGAAAAAAATGGGGCAGGGTACAACATAATGAACATAATGACAAACAAAAGAACTTTTCAGTCATTTGTGGCCGCTTCCCTCTGACCCCCAACTCAGCTCGACGACTACATACTGAACTGCTGAAAGGCCAGGATGTGTTTCCTTTTTTTATGATCTCTGCTGAGAGAACACACTTCAATTCTCCAGGTCTCAAAAATAAATTCTCCTCACACATGAGATTGAAACAGAGGTGGGCGGTAAAACTGGTATTAATAGCAGAAACACCAGCAGAGATATGACAGTTTGCAATTTGTTAAGAAAATGTGCTGATTAAATACGTGATAACAAACAAAATGTCTTGATGTTAGAAAATAATATATATATAATAGAGTTTTTCCCCACCACAGATATGAATTCTTTCCACTGAGACCATTGTTTTGTTGGATCAGGACACTTGAAAGAGCGAACTCTGGTCCAAATGGGGCTATTAGAGGGTATTACCCTCTCTTATCACTGTTATGACCAGGACACTTGCCAAAGGAACAAAGGAGAGACTGTGTTTACTTAAAGGATGAGGAATGGGTTATTCTATATGTTTTTATTGTCGACAAATCCCATGAAAAGACTAAAACTAACAATGTGTTGGTCTGTCTCTCAATACTTTCTATCCTCTCTGTCTCTTAGCCTCAATTTCACTGGCTCCTTCTGAAGATGCCATTCATGACAAACAGCTCACAATATATAGTTTCATTTTTTTAAGGCTGAATAAGTTCTTAAAACAGCAGGCCACTGTAGGTTTTAGAAAACATTAGATTACATTTGCTAAGGTGGTGTGGCTCATTGGTGTTTTTAAGAGTTTTAGGCAACAATGGAGCTCTATGGCTGGCTAACATTTGCAAACTAGCTAGCTAAAAACTTCATACCTTTTTCCACAATAAAGTTGATTCTATTCTATACAAAATTATCAACTTGTCAGTATAGCTACTATCAGAACTACAGCTCTCTCTATTTTCTCATATTTCCTGTGTTTTCTTACATGGAATTAGCATTTAGCTATTAGGTGAAAAATAGGTGACTGGGCTCTAATGGTACCGAACATGTTAGCTAATGTAGCAAGCCAGCAAAAGTTAGCAAGTGTGCATAGCCAGAATCCATAGCGTGTGTCTCCTAAAACTGCAAGACAAACTATGTTATCTGTGCTACACTGTTAGAGAATAATGGAATTATAAGCATGATTGTGTGATTAAATGGTTTTAATCACTGACAGTAACTAATGCTGAGTTTAAGATGTCCTGACCTGGCACAGCTTGTTGCCAACTGAACTGTCACAAAGGCTCTGATTGTTTCTACAACCAGCAAAACAGTCAACACCAAACTGTTTATTAAAAAAAAATCTAAGATGTGGGTGATGATTCAGAGATCTGGATCAGGCTACACACAGCCTACACTGAAGCTTACACTAGCATACAGTAAATGTATCCTTTATTATAAATTAAATAATACATTTCTTTACCTAAACTAATCCTAGGGTTGTTGAAGAAGTGATTACCAGCCTGATCTAAAGTTTAAACTAAACTGGGTTTAGTTTTAATACCAGTTATGGTTCATGCCAGACATGTGAGTAGCGTCACTATCACTATATGCAAATTGGGATATGGGTCTGTGCATGTGTATGTGTGTATGTGTGTGTACCTGCTGCAGGTCCGCCATGGAGTACAGGTGAATGTGCTGTAGCAGGTATTCCCTGGGGAAAATTCTGTGAAGAGATGAGAACAAGTTTTAATGCATGATTCTCTGTGAAGCAAGTCGTCTGTTCAGCCAATCAGTGATGAGATACAGCACACCTCCAACAAGGAGGAAAAACAAGAGAAAAAAGAGGTACAAAGGACAGTAAAATTCAGTAAACTGACCTTTAAGATTCTGGTTGTACTTATCAGATAAAGTGCAATCAAGTAAGTAAATAATGTGTGTGCATTGTTTTCATAAAGCTGACTAAACAGATAAAATATACTGAACTTTTCCTGCAGTGCCAGTTAATTTTAGACATATCATCTTTTGTATTTAAAAAAAGACCATAAAAAGCATTAGGCAACACCTGTTCCCACATGGGGCCCGGAACATCAATAAACATCATCAGGCTTTGAATGACTTGATTACATTGGTATTAGGTTTTATTCATTCTTAGCAAGATCACTGACTTGCAAGCATATAAATATGGAACAATGATCACATAGTGTAGGTAAATATGAGCATTACACTGATGTAATGTTTAACCCCAGCCTTTCAGTCCATGGCGCTAAACAAAGTAATAATATTAACCTTCAGCCACTCACATTCCACCTTCTTGTATTATGTGACAAAGCACACACAGCAGAGTTCTGGTGACGTGCAACGCTGTGTGTGTGTGTGTGTGTGTGTGTGTGTGTGTGAGGCCTCCTCTCAGACCACTAAGATGGATGGCTCCATGTTAAATCCTGTCTAAGCTGTGATGAGTGTCACCAAAACACAAGTATGTGTGTGTTCATATGTGTGTGTGTGTGTGTGTGTGTGGTATTTGTGATGCAGACACCTCATGGTGATAGGCACCACTGATAAACTCTGTTTGGCATGTAACCAATGGTTACCACATCAGTATTCATCAACACACACACACACACACACACACACACACACACACACACACACACACACACACACACACACACACACACACACACACACACACACGGGTCTGATAAACACAATCACAAATACACACTAGCTACTTGTTGATTGTGTATTCAGTGCCCAGATGAGCACACCCAGAAAGTGTGTGTTGATCTTGATAAAAGTACTTGAGATCTAACACATTTTAGGATTAGATTACAGTAGATAGACAGGTCCACACATGTGTACAAATGCACACACATGCCAACAAGACAATATTTGTATAAGACCTGATAGTCTTTGATTCTATATTTTATTCAGTGCTCATTCCAGTCCAGCGGACACACCTTTCATTAAAATTCTGTTATCACTCAGTGATTATATTGGTGTACTGAAGGAGGGTCTGACCTGAGTAAGAGTGTGTGTGTCTGTGTGAACCAGCAGATGTAGGTAGTACTGCAAATATGTGTGTGTGTGTGTGTGTGTGTGTGTGTGTGTGTGTGTGTGTGTGTGTGTGTGTGTGTGTGTGTGTGTGTGTGTGTGCAGGGGTTGGACAACACATTACAATCTAATGCAATCCCAAACAATATCTCTGCAATAAATCCTATCTTTGTCAAGCTTATAACATTCAATTTGTGTTGATGGTGTCAGAAAAGTGCTGATACACCTTCTTGGAAGCTCTTAGTTAGTGATGTTTGTATAACCCTCATTTACATACATGAAGTGGCTAAGGATCAAGTTTTTGTACCGATAGTACTGCAGCTCTGCAAAACAAGAGGCATTCACAGCTTATAATTCTATAATTCTGCAACAGTGAGTGCTCAGTCCGTCTCTGTGGCTACTGGCTAGGTGGACTATTGGGTTTATGTCGGTTTATATGTAGCAACGTCATCATGCAGAAACCTACGTCAGGTCACGTGGGAAAAAGTTTTTCAAAGGGCTTGGGAAAATGGCATTTTGACGCTAAAATATACGTACTTCAACCAAAATTTGAATTTTCAGATTTGAATACATATGGAACACTACTGGGAAGATATAAAAACCTCAAAAAAACATAAAATAATGGACCAACCCTTTAAGATCCATTTTACAGAGTTCTTGTTTTAAAACAAGTTAGCTTAGAAACATTACAACCAACTCATGTAGCTGATGCTAGCTTAATTAGCTAGCTAGCTAGAGCTGATCAAATCTGCTGGTGACAGTTGTGATTTCAGCTTGCAAAATTGATGGTTGCCGGCTAGAAATGGTCAATTCATTTGGTCAGACCTAACCACAAACATTGTTAATTTTCCAATAACAAAGACTCAAGCATATTAACTTGTTCACACACCTATTAGCACACATTCCCCTGTAGGTGTCATTGCAAGAAAGCTCATGTCATAAGGATATGGACATCAGGGCACAACAGGTACAGGTTTATTTATTGAGATCAATTCACACCTTCACTGAACTTTGACAGTAAATCTGCTATCACAGATTTAATCCTTTGATAGTGTTTAAGACCTGCTGCACTGGGCCAAATACTGCCTTTGGTAGCTCATGTGGATGTGTGTGTGATTGTGTCCGTGGCTCTCTGCCTGTATGCAACAGACACCTCTCTTCAGATCCACCCTGAAGTAGACTGATGACTAGGGGAAGGTTTTAGCGCCATGGCCCTCATCAATCCTGCAGTGTTTGGAAGTGGCGGGGCACTGGCCGACACTAGCTAATGGGCCTGAAGTAAACACAGAACACAATGATGCTGCTCTGCTCTGCTCTGCAACACAGTACA
Organism: Thunnus maccoyii; assembly: GCF_910596095.1. Taxonomy (NCBI): domain Eukaryota; kingdom Metazoa; phylum Chordata; class Actinopteri; order Scombriformes; family Scombridae; genus Thunnus; species Thunnus maccoyii. Next base: position 31,401,279 of record NC_056543.1, read on the forward strand.
ACTAATGTAGGTTTTTTAAGGCTGATAAAAATACCAGTAGTTTTGGTTTGAAGCTACTTAACAGGGCAAAAAGTCTTAAAAAAAAAAACCATTTAAATCATGGGGTAATAAAACCTTTCATTGATACTCACGTATGTCCTAACCAGCGGTGGGTTTCTACATTTTGTTTTCTTTATTACTGTGTTTTAATGTGTTTCATGTTACTTTTAGTTAATGGAGCTAGTTACTTTTAGGGTCCTGACCCTGATCTGGTCCTGATCTTTTTTATTTAGCTGAAAATTACAAATTAAATATAATATTGTGGTTTTCCAGTGACTTGAATTTACTGTAATTAAAGCGTTTGTTCAAACAAACTGCAGAGACAGATCTATCTTTGAGATTTCTGTTGCCATGCAAGTACTATGGAAGTGTTGTGCATTCAAAAATTAGTTTCTTTGGAACAACCGTTTACCAAGACTAAGATCTACATGGCTTTATTGCTCTATATCTCTGTCTTTATATGGCTATCTCTCTTTTTTTGTATTTTTATTGCAAAAGAGAATTAATTAAATTCCAGTCTGTCCGCTGAAGTGGATGCCTCTCCTTTAGAAACAGTCTGTCGGATCAGAATGTATTAGTGACCCGGACCAGGCCACGGAGTATCCATCAGCTCACAGACAAGGCTTTCAGAGTGGGACCCCACTCAGATAAACAGTCATCCCCCTACCATCACACACATGGACATATACACACACACACAGGCACACATTTCATGTATAAGCAGCCCATATACACGCAGGAATGCATGCAGATAAAAGTTATGGTAATATACACACATGCACTCAGACATACACATGTAAACACCCATACACAGATCATACTCTGAGATGTTAACAGTGTGTGTAATCAAGTGTCTGGTCACCAACAGACGAATATTACAAATATTTAAGTCTATCAGTCAGTGTGAAACATGAAAATGAAAAGCGAAGTCCGGCTGTACTACCATACCCTCCGACTGTCCTCAGACATATGAAACCTATGACAATTGTTTGCATGTAGACATTGCTTCATTTGTTCAGGAGTCACATGCCAAAAAAGTTTGGCAAACAGGGCTCTAAATTAAGAATCACTTTGTAACTGTCTTTTTGAAAAGTGCTACAGAAATATGGCACCAACCACAACTGTACATCATCGTCATCAACATCACCTTCGTCTGAGGTCCTCGGCAACGGTTGCTCGGCAGCTGAACAGGTAGGCCCGCAGTGACTGGAGCTGCTGACGGAGACGCAGCACCGTGCTGAGAGGCTCACAGTGCTCATACAGACAAGGGTTGAGCTGCTGGACGTCCAGCAGCGGTTCCTCATACACAAACTCTAGGAACTCCTTGGCCTGTTTAGACACCTGCGGGAGCACAGAGACAAGATCATCAAGGACAACAGACACACATGAAGATCCACCTGACTGGCATACGATCTACGGAAGCACGGAGGGGAGAATTCTTTCAGGATTTCCTATGACTTCAAGATGTTAACTTTATTTTGACATTAATAATAAGACTTTATAAAGTGGGATCCAGATGGGCCTGAATCAGAATAATAAACTGCATACTTTCAAAGCTGGTGACTTGTGTTTGGATGGTGGGTGTTTTCATAAAGTTGTGTGTGTGTGCATTCCCACCTTGTGCTTGCTGGTGTCCCAGTTGTGCAGCAGGCGTGCTGGGATGAGGAAGGAGTTGTCCTGATGGCAGCTCTGGCAGTAGTACCAGCCACTGTAGTAGCAGACCTTGGCCTTTCCTTTGGACAGACCAACTGGACGCTGACAACCTGAGGAGAGAGCTCAACTGAATGAGTGTCTATGTGTACATCTTACTTACAGCACACATTTAAGACAGATAAGATTCTCCCAGATGTCAGAATGGGTCTATAATCATGAAGAAACCCAGTTAAACCACTTTCTAGAAAGTGTCAAATGTGGGATTCATACATTATCTCAGACTTATTAGACAATCTGCTTGTCATCAAATGATGGCAACAATAAAACAGACACAAATGTACAGCTCTATGTGTCCATTTATGGATCCTAACTGGCTAATGTTAGGCGTGTTGCTTTATAGCTTTTAGTGTTCAGGCTGCTAGTGGGGGCAGGACAGAGCAGATAACCTGGTGTTAATATGTACCAGTTTATTGTCCCTGAATAAATTCCACACTAATCCAGCCGAGTAAACCTGTAGCTAATAATGATAGTCTGAGTTTAAAAGGAACTCTGACCCCAATAAGATTATTTGTTGTTTCATGACCTATATGAACAGAGATAGGAAACTGAAATTGACCCACTGATCATTGTATATGATGTTAAATACTATCAATGTACACTTGTCAAGATCACAGTTTTTTCCACCCTTGTTTTTTAGAGTTTTAGAGTTTGAATACAAACACACATTCTACATGACAATGAATCAGATGCTGGACTCAATGTGAGCAAAAATCAGAGCGTTCCACATTCACCAAAAATGACAGAGTAAAGGCTGATTCATCATGGAGAGCAGCGCTTAAACATCACTCAGTCTGTGGTATTAACACTTTGTTTTTTGTATTGGGAACTTTCTATGTGAGTATTTACTATCTTATCTACAATAACTGACTAAAAAGCTAAAAAGCTACTGCAAAGCCGTCATAATCCAGATTACTCATACACTAATCTAAGTGGTTTTCAACCAACTAATCATATGCTCATAATGTAAAAGTTTCATAAGTAACAGCAAACATAAAAAAAAGTTTTTTTCCCAGAGTTTCACGTCAGGCAGAACTTCACCCCTCAGGCCATATACAGGTTGCCCCAGCCATTTGATTGGCTGAGACTGAAGGCCGTACACTGCCTGGCAGATACTACTTGTGGCCAAATATAACACTTTTTTTCCACTACATTAATTATTACTATTAAATTAATTATTACTACATCAATTAATTAGTTGCTTAATTTCAGTTATATTCTGAGTCATTGGGGATAACATGTAATTAATAATATACTTCTGAAAAAAAAAGCTAAACCAGTAAAAATAACTCTTACACTGCTTATAGCCTAATACAAACACTATTATAAGCCAATTTTAACCACTTGTTGACTTAAACAATATAAAGTTTTTGAAGTCTTTGCATGCTGTACTTTTGCAGTTAAAATTGTGGTTAAATGATCTTTTATCTTTGTATCTCTGGTCTCTCTCCACAACACAAACCGTGGTGTTTAGTAGTGAGACTAGCATGATGAGCAACCTCATGATCTGTTATTTAGTGGAGATGCAGGAAACAGCAATAACATCGCTTTTGTCTTTCGGTGCAAGAAGCCCACTTTATATTTTGTCTCCAGTATGATGGCTACAATCTGTTATTAAAGATGTCCAAAACTCTGAGCAACATTTTACTGACAGTGTAAATTCTTGTGTTAAGTGCATCTTCTAATGTTAAAATCCATGTCTGCCAAAGTCTATCTGCCAAATGCATTTGAAGCTCTAGATAACAGAGTCTTGGTTCCTCCTGTAGTCACAACAGAGTGGACTTCAATAAGAAAGTGTTTTGTACACTTAAAAAGAACAAATAGATCCTCTGCTCTATTCAGCTTGATAGCTGGCCCTCTGTCTGCTTTGTCTTCTGGGCCCTTTAAAGTTCAGTGTTCACCCAAACACCCGGACCTGGTCTATGATCACACACGTACTCAAACAGTCCAGCGCCACAGCACTGCGACAGGTGTCCCTTATCCACACAATCTAGGAGAACATGGGGCCTAGAGGAAAACAGCAAATGAAGAGAGGCGGAAAAGAAAAGAAACAGAAGATTGTAATCTGGGTTTTGGAAAACAGAGGCCTGGAAAGCTACAAAAAAAAAGAAAAGAAGAAGGATATAGGAAGAGGAACGTGTGTCAGCCTGTTTGTCAGAGGTGCCTCAGCAGCAGAGACAGCACTGAATCCAACAGGGGAAATAGGAAAAAAGGAGTATAATGAGTAAGGGGCTATTGAGAGATGAGAGGATAGACGGAACGGCATGAAAGAGAAGAAGAGTGAGATCAAACAAGGACAGATGAAGGCAGACAATAAATTGATGTTTGTCCAGCTACTTTTTTATCGCAAGAATTCGTCTGAAAACGACAGACAATGGTCCAATAAGGGCTAGCCTGGATTCTTACTTTACCTGACCAAAAATATTATTGTGGAGCGTACACGTACTGTTGACTGAACTATGGCTGCATCTTTTCAATTAATCAATTGATTGTTTCGTTTGTAATACATTAAAGAATTGTGAAATTGTCCATTAAATTTCCCAGAGCCCAAGGTTATGTCTTCAAGTTGTTTTGTCTGACCAACTGTCAAAAATCCAAAGATACTCAGTTTATCGTGATATGAAACAAAGAAAGCAAAACATCTTAGAATTAAAGGATAATTTTGTTTTTTTACAACTTATTTTTGTAGTTTTGGCCATCAATTCTATCCTTTATGATAACACTGTACATTCACCAAAGTCAAACTGAGATCTGACAATGCAACAACATCACTACAATCAAGTCCAACAGACGAAAAAAAAATCATGATCAGACCATCAGATAACACAAGTCAACAGTTTAAATCCAGATGATCAAAACTGCTTGGTGTGAAAGTAAAACTGAAAGTGAGCAGACCTGAAACGTCTGGAACAATCCCTCATTGACCAGGAAAACTGTGCACACAGGTGCAGCAAGTACAGTAGACCAAAGATGAAGCAGATACGTTTGACTAAGTTGGAGGTTTGTTTAAAACTGCTGGTGTTAATTGCCCTTTAGCTCCCATTTAACTATTAAATCCATTAATAAAATTGGTGTCAATTTTCAGCCACTCTTATTTTATTAATCAGCTAATTTTTTTCAACACTAGACTGAACATGGAAAATCACACTTAAACTGGTTCTATCATTAACATTCAGATGAATCAATCAGGAAGAACAATGTACAGTAAACATGAGTAAAAACTAAGTCGATAAAGAGGTGGAAAACAAGACAACAACAAAGTCTTATCTTCGAGGAACCTTCAGTATGACTGAATTCATATGTTTAACTCAGTAGGTACGCTAATTACAGCAGTGAGCTCATGCTGTTGTTGGGGTGGATGCTCTTTCACAAAACCACAGTCCACTGGTTGGGAGCCAGCAGGCAGTGGGGATGGTCAACCGTCAGAGAAACACTGTGTCATTTCGAGGAAAGAGCTGACCACGAGGCCGGCTCGCTGGCCAACTGCGGCCTCAGGGTTGGTCTCCTGCTGTTGGGACCAGAGGAACAAATAACCATATGTATGTAGCCTGAAAACATACGCAAACCAAATAACAACCTTTAACCTTAACCTCAACTTCTATATCATGAGGACAAGAGGAGAACACACCCTCGCATACACACACGGTGGTGAACGTACTACTACCACAACTGAGACAGCCTATAATGTGCTCTGCACAGTACAACAAGCAGCGAAAACCTTCCACTGAAAATGTGGGACTACGGAGGAAGAAAAAGGATAAAATAACAGCAGGGATATAAATCTGACCTGCTCCTGACCAAAACCACAACAAGCAGCAAAACAACCTCAAAACAGAGAGAAGCCTGCATGATTCTAACCAGAGACCAGAGACGACCCAACCAACAAGAAACTATTTGTTCCTACAGATAACTAACATTTTATGCCATGCTTTATTAACTGGCATGCCTATAAAGTGAGTGATTGTATAAGTACATATACAATGTAAAGTAAAAATATAATTTATAAGTAGTAAAGTCTAAGCTGGCGGGAGATATTTGGAGCTCTTTGTTCAGTGGATCAGTTAGAAATAATGCAAGGATTAATAGTACAAGCAGAAACAGCCACAGTGATGATGATGTCTGACTGATGACCAGCACACCTCCAACAGGTAAACAACTTATTTTACTTTGCTGTGCTGTGTAATGGAAAAACACTCACAGCGCGCCAGCTCAACTCCATTCATGGCTCAGCGTGACTACACCCAAAACAATGGAAATATGCCAGAATGTTAGCGGAGCGGAGCAGTGAACTCATGCGCTGTGTGTGTGGAGCAGATGAGCATATAAAGAAATCCGTCACAAGCAGACGTCAGCTCGGGCTGAAAGCAGAAAAAAAATGTTGGAAGCTGAGCGTTCAGAGCAGTCTGATTTGCTCAAAGGGATTCCTGCTACATACTTCATTATTTGAAACTTTGGCCACTTTTAACATGAACATCTGATATTGTAACATGATATATATCTATGACTGAAAGTACGGAGAAGCATAATAGGTTCCCTTTAAACTTAAACTTAAACGGGCATGTATGCCTCACGTTCCGGCTGCGACGCGACCGCCAGAGCTGCTCGCAGCCACTCTAGTCAATTGCTTGTGATCCCACCAGACGTGTGCAGTGCATTTCCGAAGTGGCTCTCCGCTCTGCTAAACATACACGGAAGCTGCGTCAAGCTACACAGATCAGATCAAGCCAGGCAGGAAGTCAGACGCAGGAACGGCACAGAGGATCCGTTTAATTTTCAAAATAAATCACCCTGTGCAGACTCCCAATCGTATATCACATCATTACATCAACATTATGTCTTGTGTGGCTATGGGTATCTGTCACCATGGACGACGAGAGGTTCATCTTGGAAGTGGAAAATCCAAGTGGGCAAGATTTTATGATGCCACTGCTGCCATGACTGCCTCGGTCCCTGGCTTCCTCTCCTGGTAGAGGGGGTGGCTGTCTTCTCTGGCACTGGCCAAGCAGGAAGAGCAGCTAGTGATCCAACTGTCAATCACAGCTGTCAATCAACACCCACACAGCAGACATCAAAGCTGCTATAAGTCTTCAAATCTTATTAACAGAGCATTAATTTCCAAAATGACCAGCAGCACACTTATTAGAGGACCTGAATTTATTGAATGAGACCATAATGACAAAAAAAAAAAAAGATTGACTTTCTAGAGAGAAGTTGAGTTTTTAATGAATGGGAGTCAGTTGGAGCATCTAGCGGCTGTCGGGGGTATTGCACTTTCAGATACTTCCACATTGGCTTCAGCCTCAAGCTGTAGTAGTTGCAGCCTGATGTAGCTGTGCTGATAAGCGCCATCTACAGCCAAGAAAAGTCATGGATGCTGCGGCTGCAACACTTTTTTTTGTTTCTTTTTTATAGCTACTGATTGTGTGTTTTGGAAGTTTATATTTTAAACCACTGTGTGTTTTCTGTTCTCCTGTGGAAATGGAAGGAGCCCCCTCCTCTGTCTGAACCAGATTGTTGATAAAAAAACACTTGTGTTATTGGTCAAATGCCTGAAAAAGATTAATATCAAGCAAAAGCCAATGCAAATAAATCAAAAATGAATGTACAAAAAATAGTATTTGGCGTTTTAGTCATATGCGGAGCTGTGTTTCTGTTGGGGTAATATCCATGCCTTGGCTTTTATGGCTGCTATTCAGACAAAATAAGCGACTGAAAGACAACACCCTAGACTTTATATAGATTATAAAGGCAGAAAACATAAACTACAGCCCTAAAGATTACACACAGCAGATACCACAATGATCATTCATAGAAGTAATTACCAATCTGACCTGTACTGGCAGTTATAACTGTAATGCTTATTCTACAGGGTGTGGCTCCACAGCAGGATATCAATAATATTAGATCCTATTTATAGTTTAGTCAGGTAATTAGACAACTGTGGGAAAAATAGGCCCAGCAAAGATCCTGGTTGTTGTTGTTGTTGTTGTTTGTTTTAATAAAAAGTACCTCCTCAACCACATTTTGTGCTGATAATGAAAAGTGAGTAAAAGGATGTGGTGTTATAATTATCAACTACTGTCAACTACAACTAACAATAAATTATTTCTTCAATTTTCAGAGTTTACTGGCACTACTTTTCTCCATTTTAAACCTATTCGCAACGCTCAAGGTACTTTCTCCATTTTCAGATGAACTGTTAATACCTTCTATCACTAATTGCTAACTACTTTATCCGTTTTCAGCACTGTGTTACAACTGCTTTTTCTACTCGTCTCTGATCTTTTATGGGTCTTTCTGGGACTAAGAGAAAGAGGGACAGAAGGGAAGATGAATGGGAATTCAAACGTAGCTCAAAGGTCTACCGATTGTACTGCGGCTCTCTGTAGTGAGAGAGGGTCACTTTGACCTGCCCAGGGTGAGTGTACGGTGGAGAGAGAGACAGAGAGAGAGAGAGAGAGAGAGAGAGAGAGAGAGAGAGAGAGAGTGAGAGAGAGTGAGAGAGAGAGAGATGACATGTGAGCAAAAACGGGCTCATGCTTTCATCTGCCCGCTGCTGGTTCAAACTACCACACCTCTGAGAGGACACTGGTGTGTGTGTGTGTGTGTGTGTGTGTGTGTGTGTGTGTGTGCGTGTGTGTGCGTGTTATGTACATGTGTGTGAATTAAAACTGAAAAGGCGAGAGAAGGCTGAGCTTTGATGTGTCTCATTCATATCGACCGAACACTCGAATGAAAATGTGCACCAATGGCGAGTACTATGAGAAAGATAGTGAGAGAATGTGAGTGTGTGTGTGTGAGTGTGAGAGACAGAGAGAGAGAGAGAGAGAGAGAGAGAGAGAGAGAGAGAGAGAGAGAGAGAGAGAGAGACTGTCTATATTTTGATGTGGGCCCACCTCCTACATCCTCTATTTGCTCATATCTACCGATTCCCACTTCACCCGGCCTGTTGGGGGCCTGAGAATGTGCTCCAGTGCAATGACAGGGGTCACCAAACCTGAGGACACACTGCACAATGTGTGTGTGTGTGTGTGTGTGTGTGTGTGGTGAGGGGTGACGGGGAGTCACGGTCTTCAAACGAACACTAACAGTTTTCTTCAAAAGGAAAGACAAACGCAGCAATTCCCATGTGTAATTAGTTGAATACATTTTACATTTTGATGTTAAATAACCAATCACTCAATATGTATAGATGGAGGCAGCATGCATATGCAAAAGGGAAGACTTGAAACAAGTTCAAAGAGGAATTGGTGGAAACCAAAGTAGCATGCTGAACATCGGGCGGCACAGTCGTCATCATGAAGAGATCTTGTTCATAGTGGCGGCTTCATATATGAATAATCAGATGTGCATTCAGGATAACAGAAGAGGGATGTTTTCCATACACTGGGATTATGGGGTTTAAGGGCCAATATGAGTGCTTACCTTACATGGTCTTTGTTTACATTCTTCATTTCTTTTACATATTTTTGGGCATTTCATGTTGGTAGAAGAGAGATGATAGTAAAGGAAGGAAGAGAGAGAGAGAGATTGGGACATGCAACAAAGGCCTGACTTGACACCAGGACCTCCAGGCCACCAGTGTAGCCAAATATTCCCTATTTCTTTGTTGTGAGCAGAGCTTCCAACCAAGCAGTATTCATCAAAAGTAAACTAAAACAGGTTCAACATTGTCTGGACATTTGCACCAGAAACAGCAAAGGGCATAATTTGCACAACACAGAATATGAGCATTAGTGCATTAGTAGCTCCATTTACAAGTGACACGTCTAATGTGCTGAGTTAATGCTCCACACAAAGCCGCTGCATCAATACTCTGACTTTGATGAAAGCTCAACAGATGATGCATCTTCTTACTTATTGGCCATCCTGCATGGTTTGTAAGAGAGGTTGTCTGTGCTCAGTTTCTACTGTGTGGATGTTCTGCTCACAGTGTATCCTAAACCTTTCTTTCAGATAAACACAAAAAAGAAGGTACAATCACATATATTAAAGGGAGGGAGAGAATGATGCATTTTCTACTCACAGTAAATCACAGCGCTAACCAGGCCTGCCTAAGTTGAATTAGTCATTAAATTCCTCCTCCACTCAAAAATATGTTCTACTTCTTGTTCCTTCAGCTGATGTTTGAGCCTCACTGTGCAGGATGATGTACTGTATGTACAGAGTTTGACACTGGGTGAGATGTTCTTTGGCTTTGAAGAGTTTGAGCTTGGTAGTTTGTTTAGAAACGGTTCCAAAGACTAATAACTGGAATCACGTTTTCAGTTTCCAGAGAGTAGTTCTGTGTAAGGCAGACGCCACTACGCATGTGCAGGAATGCGGTTTCCGTTTACAGAGTCGTGATATGTAGCACAACAAGCTAGTGATGCTCTGTAAATGGAACCGAATTGCCGCACATGCTCAGTGATGTCTGCCATACAAGGAACTTCTCTCCTGAGACTGAAAATGGAATTACAGATGTTACGTCTTTGGATACGTTTCTACAAATGATTGTGACTGATCTCTTCCTGGTGAAGGAATATGTCACTCAGTGCAGCGGTGTGGCTGTTTGATGCGTCTTTCATAGTTTTTAGAAAATAACAGAGGTCTATGGCACAGAGGAATAAGATATATCAGGCTTTGAATACATACTACTTCATTGTTGGTCTGGCTCTGCACATGAGATTTGTTCTCTATGCTTACATTTAAGATTGTCATTTTAAAACTAGTGAGAGTGTCATTATAGGACCAATTTCCAAATGAAAAAATGTGAAAATATAATCCTATGAAAAGACAGGACCTCTAACAATACCTGGATTTAGAATTCAGTTTTAGGGCCTTTAATTCAAATCTTGTAAAATGCTTTTTCAGGACCCGAAAAAGTAACACTGCAGGAGACTAAAAAGGGATACAGTCAAATAAATGAAGGGGAAGGCAGAGGTAGACGGGGAGACAAAAAGAGAGAAAGGCTGAATGAACCGGTGAAAGAAAGAAAGGGAGGAAAAAAGAGGGAAATAAACGGATTGAGTAAGCAGAGGTGAGCTCTGTATAGAAAATGGACGTATCCAGCTGTCCCTCCCATCCAGCTCTACCCAGAGACCCTTCAATCCAACAACTACGATCAGGCCCGACCACTGTAGCATCCCCAGGACGCTTTCATTCGTTCTCATTCATTCATTCATCCATTTTTCCTCTCCTCTGGTGCTTTAAGCCTACCAATTATCATCAGTTGCCCCCAGACGTCCTCTGTCCTTGTTCCTGTTTCAGCTGGCCTTTCAAACAGCCCTGCATTAATAAGCCAGTTGTTACAAATAAAAAGGGAGGTGAGCGGTGATTATTCAAAGCCCTCCTAAGAGAGAGAGAGAGAGAGAGGAAGCCCACGCTTCACACCCAGGGAGAGTAAAGGCGCCGCCTGCCATTTATGGGGCTGTCCAAGGGCCTGGTATAGAGACCAACAGGAATAATAATAAAGGAGGCAGACAGGCTGTAATGCTGCAGGATATGAAAAAGGGTAAAGACTAAATACTGAAAAACACCCAAAACCACTGACTGACAGGAAGAGGTTGAAACAATGAAAGAGACAGCATCCTTCATACTGTACAACTGTAATATCTACAGCATGTATATATCATTTATAATACAATTTGAGATTATTTTTGGCTTCTTGTTATGCAATTTCAACACAAGGATGTTTGTCATACTGTTAATGATCCTTCCATACACTGGAAGTTACTATGAAGCGGAAAAGGCTTAATTAAAGTTTTAAATTTCAGCTTTTGAAAAAACATTCTGTATTGTTTTTTTTTCCTGCATTTCTTTCTGACCTTTTGACCTCACACGGCTCCATGAATGCAACAAGGCAAAACTGTACTTTCTGCATCTGCAAAGGCACAAGGATCTGCATGATGTAAATTTCATCAACTGCCTTAGACTGCGAGGACTGTTGGTGGGCAGCCCAAAATTTATGACGGTGTGGATTGCATGGAACATGTATGAACACGTCCATGTAGGTAGACACAATGCAGTGTAGAGACAAGGTCTGTCAGGTGCTTTTCTATTGAGCATGCTCATTAATGTCCATCTCTGGCTAAACAGACTGCTTCCATACATGAATGGCCTGAAAATACTTCACTGATACAGTCCCCCTCCACTAAAAACTGTGTTTTTCTTTTTGTCTCCAGACTGTGATGTTTGAGCCTCTCTGTGCAGAATGATGTTTGTGCTGAGTGTGTTTTCACATTCATCTGCTGAAGGCAGAACATTTCTGTGAGCTCATTGAAAATCTGAGTGTAAGGCGTGTACCTATGAGCCTGATTCGTGACATCACAAGTAGTCTGGAACCAATCGTGGTCCACTATGCAATTTACACAAGTGTGATGTGGAAACTTGGAGCCTGCAGGGCACAAACACTGAGAATGGACTTTACAATGATTAATTATTAATTGATAGCAATTAAAGCTATAAGGCCCTGTTCCTTGAGGCTTGGTGGCTCCACCTGGACATTAATTGTTCTCAGTTTTTCTTGCAGAGTCCAGTCTCATTTCCTGAGAATCGTGAGCAGTCGCACTTAGTAGACGAAAGAACTATGTATAAGCAGACCCTGGATTGGAACAAGAATGAAAGCCGACCAGCAGGATTAGAGGTGGAGGGACAATCAAACTGTTTCAGACTCAAACAAACAAACCCAGTGAGAAAATGTATCTGTATACCTATAATACACTCGCTTGGGAGCCAATCAGGTGAGGTGTCATGTGTTGAAATTTCAAACACTTTGTATTGAAAGCAACTACTAATCTCCACTGTGTGTGTATATGTATGTACTGTGTATCTGTGAAGGCCACTCACCTGCACACCTGAAGCTCTGAGCAGTGAGCCCTTTCTCCACAGCCAGACAGGTGAGAATACTCAGGAAACTGGTGGTGACTGACTGACGCTTGGCTCTCTGGGCCTCCCGCTGCCTCCTCTCCCGAGATGGTTTTGATCTCAGCAGCACCCCCTGGAGACCCGGAGCTCCTTCTCCTAAGTCTCCAGCTTCTTCTTGTGCAGGCCGTTGTGCTCCCACTGCCTCTTGCAGGGCCTCCACCCATTCCTGAGCCTTGAGCTGATCATCCGCTCTAAGTCGGAGTACATTTTTGGAGAAAACAGCCTGGAAACAGTCCCCTCTATCGGTCCATGGCGCTCCGTTCTCTGGCTCTTGATCTTTCTGCACGGCCAAGCAGGAAACCAGGGGGTACTGGAGGACAGGTTGCGACACGGACCCGCGGCCCTCGGTAGGGAAGGCCTGGAGAGAGGATCTGGTCAGGACGAAGGTGAAGGCCCTCCAGTTGTTCTGGTCCATCAGCTGGTGGAGCAGACCAGCTTTGAGGACGTCCTGGCAGCATTTGGTGAACAGAGGAAGGGTGGTGGGTCTGCTCAGGACACCATAATTAGGCTGGAGAGAGAGTGACGTCTCTGCAGAGATGGGGGTGTCGCTGTCGCCATCGGGCCTGGTGTCGAGCCCCGACGGTGATGGTGATGAGGAGGGCGACATGGGTGCAGGGAACTTGGCAACCTGTTGATTTTCCACTTCGGTCTTCCGCTGGCGGTTCTCCTGTCTTACAGGTCTGACTGCCTGCACCTTTTCCCACATCAGCCGTCTCCACTCCATGGCTTCCCATTGGTTGGCCGCCCTCAGCTGGAGGCGTGTGCTGTTGAAGAACAAGGCTTGGAGCGTGCGTTGGTCAGCAGGCTGGGTGATCTGGCCAGGCTGGCTGCAAGGTGCTGGTGAGATGACGCTCTGGCAGTGTGACAGAGAGTAGGCTGTGCCTAGCTGGCGGTTGGCGCTGCTGTCCAGAGTGTACAGACGGAGCTCGCAGGGTGTCAGCTCGACATGACAGGATGTCCAACGGCCTCGGGGCCCCTCACGCTGCTCCATCTCTCCCTGCTTCACCACACTGCTACTGCTGCTTTTATCAGCTGTGCAGGGAAACATGGGAGGGAGAAGGACGGAGAGTGACAGAGAGAGGGAGAGAATGATCAAACAGAGATGAGTAATGTCTCTGTGTTATGGCTAACAACATCTGAGACAACAAGAGCTTTTATTTCAGTAAAGTAACGATTCTGATGTTATTACCTTGCTAATGAACATTTGTAATTAACAAGTAAACAAGCTTAATTATAAAGGAAAGGAATATTTTAGTGTAAATGCACTGAAACTTTTTTAGTCCAAACATTCATACATTCCCCTGAGACTTGAAAGGTGGCTATGACAGTTCTGCAGCTTGATTCTTTGTGGGCGTTGGCAGCTGTAATTGTTTAATGTTTATGTGTGAATAGTCTTCCTCACCTGCATACTGAACAATATCATACAGTACATGTTCTGTTGCCTTCATAGATAAATATTTGTTTATCTGGAGGCTGACAGTTCTAAGTGATGAACTGAATCTTATTGATTATGTTGAAGTCCAACTGATATCACATTTATTGATGATATTCATGATTTTTTGTGGTCAAAAACTATATAAACACGTTCTTCAGTGTATTTTAATAGTTTTTTATTATTAAAAGGAAGACGGAACAAGGTTTTTGGGAAACATCAAAAATAAAATCTTTTTCATCTCAGCAGGCTGGAGGGGCGTGTCAATGTCTGCGTTTGATTGACAGCCACTGATCTCTAGCACCGGCAGGAGAACAAGGGACAAAGTAAACAAACTTGTGCTATAAGTCATGGACAGACTGTGTTGTTAGCAGTGGTACAGGAGAGTAAGTAACACACTAGCATATAAACAAACTGAAAGGATATTTACAGCTAATTAGCAACCTAGCCTCCTAATTGACGTTAGCGGTACACATGTGCAGCAGCAGGACAAGACGTTTGTTCATGTTTGTAAGTTAGAGAAGGAGACTTTAGCAGGAAAGCAAATATGGAATCGTTCAGAGTCTGTGGCTCTTGTGTTGTTTAACAGGATGCTATCAGGCTCAGTGTGACCGTCTGCTCTGATTATGAAAGAACGCCAATGTCACTGCTTTATGCAAATGTGGTTTAAATTGAAGCGATTTAATTGGCTGTCTGGAAACAAGTTGTCCACAGAGCCGTACTATGTTGATAGAGAACTGACAATATTCCAGTTTCTTCCCTTTGGCTTCTGATGTTTTCTCATCCATTTACAGAGCAGATACAGACGGGTGACAAATTAAAGGAAAACCTGGTCCAGGTCTGAATGCTTGACCCCTACAGTGAGGGGATCTGGTGGCTCTGTTATGCTGGGGTCAAGCATTCACACCTGTACTGTTTTTGCGTTTAATTTCTCATTCATCTGTATGTATGCTGTAGCAAACAAAAAAATCTCATACAGCTGGTAGAGCAGAGACAGCTTACACAGGTAATACACTGTCCTTAAGAGTTGCTCAGCTTTGTCCTTTTCATTTGCTTACGTAGCTTTTTCTCCCCGTTTCTGTCAGTCCTTACACCTCTAACTGATCTCAGGAACCTGAATCTGGATGGTCCAGTTTCCTCCGCAAGGTACCTTATCAGAGGCTTGCGGCTCACACAGGAGCTTTGGTATTTTGGTAAGAGATAGCCATGCACCAGTGCTTCTCTGAGAAAGTTCCCTGTCACCAAGGCAGGAAGAAACAGCATTGTAAAAGAGGCCACATAATCCTAGGGCACCGGGGCACACCCTTCTCTCTGAGGAGGTTTGTTTTACCCTCATTTATGTCTTTCCCCTCTCTGTCTCACTCTCCTTCTCCTGTGATTATGGAGTGTTTTCTCCTTGATTAAGGCAGGTTCACACTCAGATAGACAACAGGTCATGAAACTGGGCCAGCCTTTATTAAGAGCTGTGATATGGCCTGAAAAAATTCTAAAAAAAACATACCAGCTAGATGATAATAAACAGCAAATTTAAGACATTGAATCTGTTTGTTATCTATAACACTCTTTACTTTCCACTATTTTATTTCAGTGTTACAATTTGAAGTGTAAAAATGTAAACAGTAACTTCACCCAGTGTAATAATCTGTGCATACAAATGTTAACCTTGAGGTGTAGCTGTGATTCAGCTTGTCAGCTATCTGAATCGTTTAGAAGAGCAAATGTTACCACATAGCAGTGACCTGTGGATGAATATTTGGGAACTGTAGCCATACGTCAGCAGTTTAAGTATGCAGCGTTTCACATAAGCCATAAAACCAAACAATGTTTAAAAATGACATCATTCTTGTTTTTGTTTCAACCTCAACCCACTGGGTCTTCAACTAAAAAGAGGAACAGAGAGAAGATCGGGCAACAAAGACAAGGCCAACATTGTGAAGTATTAAAGAAAGGATTTTTCTATGGGAATATAGACATGGTACAATTTTCTTGCATTTATGTATGTAATTTACCTTGCCCCATTTTTTACTATTCTCACAAGCCTTATGTGAGACTGCCTGTATTAAGCCTGTATTATTATTATTATTATTATTATCATTATTATTACTTGATTTATTTCCTCCTTCTCCACAGAGTGAATGCAGGTGACATCTGGGTATTTCTAAAAAGTCATTTCTTCAAATTTCTGCAAATAATGGTCTTTTAATGGACTTAAAGTTACCTTAGTTTAACCTTTCTTAATAATTATGTTCTTCCTTCTATTTCATTTTTTTTTCGGGCAAGTATTTAGTATGACCAAGGCAGGACTTGAAATTTCATCTTTTGATTACCAGCTAAATCTGGGTGGAAGAGGAAGATATTTGTGAGTTTAATAAATAGGTACAGTTGTCTTGTTTTTTCTTGATTATATATGAGACTATATTTCAACATTTAGCCCAGGCCTCCTTTACAATTGAATACAATTATTAACATAATGGTTATATGTAACCTTGATGTCTAAAAACTTCAACAAAACTTAGTGTGATACAGTCAGAAACTCCAGAACAGCTACTGAGTGAAACTTTGTGTTGTTGAGATTTCCTTTTGTCACCTTTAGCCCAGTTTAAACCTAAACATCTACACGTCTTTTGACCTGCAAATCATTAAATAACCACTTCCTGAGCAGACAGGTTTACTTAAAAATAACAACAATCACTTATCCCCACCCCTCCACCAATCTCACAAACTAATTTCAATGTACACTCCCAGGAGAAGTGGTGTAATTGGCTTATATTGCATTTTGTTTTCTTGACGTGCTGAATCAGTCAAGAAGGAAAAGGAAAACCTAAATTTCCTACAGCTCCTGTTAACTAGAGGGTGGAGAGTCAAGTGCCTCATCAATCTTATCAAAAACGGCAGTAGACACGGTGTCACTCCAGGTCTCAGACTTTGCATGTTAACAAACCTTTTGCTTAGGGAACAAATGAATATGCAAATAAGTTTAGCTGGAATCAAGTCGGGCTGATTGGCAGTCTTCACGCTTGGGAAGGTCGAGATGAGAATTAGGCTTGTGTGCGGTGGGGGAAACTGCTTGGTTCAATTAGCCGTCACATCCACCTGGTAGGTTTTGACATCACACCCTAGTAATAGTCTAATATACACACACACAAACCTTCAGCCAGAATTAATACTTCACTCTCAGCGCTGCAAACTAACTCTTCAGTACAACTGCCCTCAAGTCCATCAAGACATAGAACACAACCCCCCGCTTCAGTCTTAAACAAGCAACCTCACCCACTGATTACAAAGCCAATCATGCCGTTTTACAATCTAACAGACTCCCATGGTTTCCTGGAAACCAACGCACATATAGACTGAACATGAAAAAGCAGGAAAAAGCACCTGCAGCCACACACCAGTCCACCATCCAACTGCTTTCTAAACTGCAGCGCTTGTCCTGTTCAGGAAGCCTATCCCAGCATGCACTGGGCAAGACGTAGGGTACAATCTGGACAGGTCACCAGTCTATAAAAGGGCTAACACATACACAGGCAAACATATTCACATCTACAGGTAAATTTAGAGTTCTCTTAAAGTAAGTACCTAGTCATCAATCAGCGTCAACTTGTAAAAGCAGCTTCTGAGAAGTCTATAAAGGCGGGCACGTGTGTGTGTGTCTTTTGGGACTAAGTACAGTGGTAAATTCTTAAGTTGAGTGAGGAATTTAGAGGAGAAAATATGAGTAATGTGTTACAGTGCCTTCAGAAAGAACCGGAAATGAAATTTAGAGGCCACGAGTGCATGCAAAGTCAGTATAAAGTCCCGAATGAAGGTAAGCAGATGGAGAGTTGGCTTTAGGTGTCATAAACGCATCCAATTAACTTTCATCATTAACAAAAAGATGTTCACAGTTTCATTTTCATAGGAAGACATGAGCAAAAAAAAGTGGAAATTGAGTGAAACTGAATGTGTGGTAAAGTGTGACTATACACACACACACCTGCTCAACACACATTTAATACCACATTGTGCGTCACAGGACTCGTTCCATTGGTTGTAATAATAATCATGGACTTAAGAAATTCCAGAGATCAAAATAGCATAAATAGTTAGGGAGGAAGTCACTCTTTTTGTATGTCAGAAACTCACTACCTCTTTGGATTTTGCTGTCTGTTTTATGTCACATTTATAATATAATAATAAGGGGGCAGCTGTGGCTCAGGAGGTAGAGCAGGTCGTCCACTAATTGGAAGATCGGTGGTGAATGGGTGAATGTGATTCGTAGTGTGAAAGCGCTTTGAGTGGTCACAGGACTAGAAAGGCGCTACACAAGTACAGTCAATAATCTTTGGATTATTTCATTTCATTAACTGAAGAAGTTCTTTTGCTTAATATTATTAAGAAACACTCCATAAATGTTCATTGTTATGCAGATGATACCCAATTATATTTATCAATGAAGCCTGATGAAACCAATCAGTCAAACAAACTCCAAGCATGCCTTAAGGACATAAAGACCTGGATGACCTGCAATTTTCTACTGCTAAACTCAGATAAAACTGAAGTTATTGTGCTTGGCCCTAAACACCTTAGAAACACATTATCTAATGATATAGCTATTCTGGATGGCATTACCCTGGCCTCCAACAACACCGTAAGGAATCTGGGAGTTATCTTTGATCAGGATATGTCCTTTAACTCCCACATAAATCAAATCTCAAGGGCTGCCTTTTTCACTTGCGTAATATCGCAAAAATCAGGCACATCCTGCCCCAAAAAGAAAAGATAAACTAGTCCATGCATTTGTTACTTCTAGGCTGGATTATTGCAATTCCTTATTATTAGGCTGCCCTAACAAGTCTCTAAAGACTCTCCAGCTGGTCCAGAATGCAGCTGCACATGTACTAACAAAAACTAGAAATCACATTTCTCCCATTTTAGCTTCGCTACATTGGCTTCCTATAAAATCTAGAACAGAATTTAAAATCCTTCTCCTAACTTACAAAGCCCTTAATGGTCAGGCAACATCATATCTTGAAGCGCTCATAGTACCGTATTATCCCACTAGAACACTGCGCTCCCAGAATGCAGGCTTACTGGTGGTTCCTACGGTCTTTAAAAGTAGAATGGGAGGCAGAGCCTTCAGCTATCAGGCTCCTCTCTTGTGGAACCATCTTCCAGATTCGTTCCGGGGTGCAGACACCCTCTCTATGTTTAAGAGTAGGCTTAAAACTTTCCTTTTTGATAAAGCTTATAGTTAGGGCCGACCAGGCTCGCCTTGGATCAGCCCTTAGTTATGCTGCTATAGGCCTAGACTGCTGAAGGACTTCCCATGATGCACTGAGCTCCATCTGTATGCATTCATGTAACATCAATGCATGTCACTAACTTTGCTTCTTCCCCCGGAGTTTTTTGTGCTTTCTCATCTCGCAGGAATCCTGGGATGCAGGCCAAGCCTTTGCGGTTCTTCGCAGTCCTGTTGGCATCTTTCCCTGGCTATTGCTACTTATACTTATTGTTATTATTATGATTGTTGTTATTCTGTAGTACTAACCAGTAACATACTATAATAGCAATGAAGATCAAATTGTATTAGTCACAGTCTGAACACATGTTCAGGCCCATATTTAGTGACAGTCATAGCGCAACAGAATGTATTATGCGTCATTCTTTTCTAGGAAATTTGGCCGATGCACCTGAAATTGACTCAGCTAAGATGTAAGACCTTGGTGATGCTACATTCAGCAGGTCATGAGCCATTACAAAACACCGTTGCCATGGCGACACATCCTTCGCCATGAAATACGATGCTGTTTTTCAGGGACAAGGGATGGGTCCACAGTCACGAAACTTGGCACACATGTCTGGAGTGACACCAGTTAAAATCCTGGATAATCCTCATTTACATAGGCGTGGCAATATGGCTCAACAGCGCCCCCTTGAAAATTTCAAAATTGTAGCCCCGCCTTCCAGATTAACGTAGATCATGTCAAGACGCACAAAAAAGCCTCTTGGAGCCATATTGTAAGTCCTACAGGAAGTCGGCCATCTTGAAAAAACTGGTCAATTTTCATGTTTTTTTGGCCATTTCGCATACCTTGTATTTTAATGAACTCCTCCTACAGAATTCATCGTAACGACTTCAAAATCAGTGTGTGTCATCTACACTAGTGTATGATCAAAAGTTATCAAAAGATTTAGCTAGCGTTGAAGCATGTGGCCATGACGTGGTGTTGAGTTTTGATGTTTCGCCATGACAGATGAATATATAACTATAACTATAACTTAAGTGTAAATGCTGGAATCTACACCAAACTTTACATGTTTGATAAGATTCCCAGCCTGAACACGTCTTCATACCAATATTCAGTCAGTGATGCAAACTGGCTCCATAGCACCTCCTACAAAATTTCAATTTCAATGCAGCCCCAGCAGCA
Organism: Thunnus maccoyii; assembly: GCF_910596095.1. Lineage (NCBI taxonomy): Eukaryota > Metazoa > Chordata > Actinopteri > Scombriformes > Scombridae > Thunnus > Thunnus maccoyii. Next base: position 31,421,778 of record NC_056543.1, read on the forward strand.
GGTAAAATAGCGGACCCAGTCTGGAGACATCTACATGCCTGTGACTGAAGCCCTTCGACTGCACCCGACTCGACATACGCAGGGGCGCCAGGGCCCGATCATCACCGCTTGCAGCTTTAATTTTTTTTTATTTTTATATCCTTCAATTTGTGGACACACTGTCTCCCTACAAACACCAAACAGTGTTTCATATGAATGAATGAATAAGTGATTCAGAGGTTTGGAGTCTGATGTGTTGAAGATGGTAAGACAAGGCTATTTTATCAACAGTTTTCAGCAGGGATGTCCCAGTCAAGTTTTTTGTCCCAGATCCTAGTTGTTTAAGACCGGGTGTCTGCTGATACTGAATCCGAGCCAATACTCATATTGTTGATTAAATGTATCTGACACACTGAAATAATGCAGCTGTAGACTACTAAACTTGGCACACCTTATTTTACACAAGCATCTTGATCTAAATACCAAAAGTCCTGTTTCAAAACTATTGAGTTGATCAACTTTAAATATTGATCTGATGAAAGAAAGTTTATTTAGGAGAACGTGACGTGATCTGCTAGAGAGAGGACTTATCACTCTGTTGGAGTTGTGGGAACTACAAACCAGACAAGAGATCATTTTCATTTCTGGCCTGATTAACATTAATCTTTATATATAGCACATTTCTTTACAGATAAGCTCAATGCGCTTCACAGAGACATGTGTTTTTACTCAAAATGTGCAACCAAATATAGACCTATTATTTACAATAATAATTTGCAAGCTTTTGTAGTCTTTTTCACAATATCCTATGAGAGTAATGTTATGAAATAAAGAGCTTTAATAAAAGCATCACACACAGCCTGTTTGGTCCTGTATATACATGTATATTGGATCATCATTTCCATTTACCATCTAAACATCCCCAGCTGTCACTAATGGAAAGGCAAACACGCTACTTTTTTTTCCTCAATGTGAATGAAGAGATGTAGCGAGGCCGAGCTAAATCACTCTGCCTTCTGCTTATTACTGGCCTTTTCCTACCTCTCTCCTTTCAATACACATCGAGCCAAACTAAATAGCCTGATGCCTTTTCACACATATGCTAATACTAAATAATCCTGCCAGTATCAGGAGACGGGTAATTGGGTTCCCTCTTCTCTCGCCTCATTTGAGTCCATTTGCTGACAGGATTACAGGCTATTATCCCTCAGGATCCCTTAGGATCTCCTTAGGCCTTCAGATGGCCAAAACACACAAACAAATGGTGTGTGTGTGTGTGTGTGTGTGTGTATGTTTGTGTGTGTGTGTGTGTGTCCGTCTCTCTGCCTGAATACTGACTGTCATAGCACAGCTGTGTCATTTCAAGTTATCATCATCTTCTATCATTATTGCTTCTCTGAGGATGCTTCAACATAAGTACAGCATACGCCCCGATCTGCAGCACAAATAGTCCAGGACTTCTGTCCTGCCAAAGCCTCTCAAGGCTGAGAAAGCTTTCCAGTGACTGGACGGTTGATCAGTACACATCAGAGGAGGTAATACATGTATCTGACAGGTAGGGACAGACATATTGCCTAGAATTAAGAATACCTCAGTTTTAATGAGTTGGTTACCAAAGGACATGACATCATGTTTAATAAGTCAAGGAGACAACAGCTCTCCATGCCACAAACGCCCAATTAGGCAAATCCATTGAGGGTCAGGTCACCTAAATTACAGAACACATATGTCTAACAGGTCTACCACTGACCCTCGTACTGCCTCCTAAATACAATGTAGATTAATGCTGTTTAGTTTAACGAGTTTGGATACTGAGGATAATCCAGAGACCTCACTGAAGACACATTTCACTTTTCTACCTTTAAGGTCAGTTACATTCAAATAGGGCTAAGCAATAATGTCTCATATCATAGTATATGTAATATATATAATGATATAGTATATTTTCTGCCAATTCAATTGAGAAACCACTTATAGATTAACAATCTGAAACAACTAGATAATTAAGGTATTTCATCAGACTCATCTACAATTCCAATACTGCCATGAAGAAGCACTACTTATTGAAACACAACATTGTTGTAATGGCCTTATGTAACCAGAGATATTGTGATTTCGGGCTATTTAAATAAATTTGACTTGATTTTATTTTACAGGATAGATAACTCAGTATAAACTCTACAATCTCTAAAAGTTCACTCATGTCCATTGTCCCACAGTATATTTCATCAAATCACCCAGCCTTATTTTCCCAATGGAAACTGCTGACAACAAAAGAGAAAAAAGTGAAGTGAAAAACACTAATATATAAGTAAAAAAGATAATATAAGTTTCAGCATTTATGCAAAATAAGAGAGAACATGGAAATAACGTGCAAAAAGTCTACTTTGATGCCAAATTGTTGCAGTTTTTTATAATCTTTGAATCTATATTTGTTCATTGATTAATCTATGAAATGTAAGAAAACAGTTAAAAATGCTCAACATTTCCCAAAGTGACGTCCTAAAATAGCTTGTGTTGTCTGCTCAACTGTCCGAAATTATTATCAACATAACTGATTGATCAAAATAAAAGCTTATCCCAACTTTTGCAATTTTTAAGTGATTCATCTTTTCAGCTCTTTCACAGACCTAAAAGATTCAGACTAACACATCTATAATCAGTATATCTACATCAGATCACACACAGACCCAAACACAGTGTGCCGTATGTGAACTCACCCTCTTGCTGGTGGTTGAGGATCATGTTCTTCAAGGTGTTGCAGTCGATGGTGGGCAGTCCGTTGTCGGTGTAGGCAGACGGCCGGTAGTTGACGTCTGATCTTGACCGGCTGTGTCCCTTCTTGAAGGCAGAGTTGGATGAGGAGTTAGCGGTGTTATTGGTACACTCCTTGGTATGGGCTGCCAGGTCGTTGGTGGAGCGTGCTCGGCTCCTCTTGCCGTGCCTCAAGCCCATGCCCAGCCCCAACACGCTGAAGTTGTCGGCCCATGCCAGGCCTAAGGGCCCCACCTCCGGCTGCTCTCCAGCCAGGAGGCTCCACACACCGCTGGAGCTCAGTTTCCCCAATGCGGCACTGGAGACCTCTTGCAACTGCTTCGGCTGCCTGGGAGGCTGGAGGCTCCCTGTCTGAGCTTGGCTCGGACCTTGGCCTTGTATTCCATCCATGCAGTGGATGAAGTCCTCGGTAGCCTCCAGAGCCGGGCTGATATCTCCCACCATGTCAAGTTGCTCAAGGCCCTCCATGGCTGGGCCTTCCCCTGAGCTGAAAATCTCACAACTAGATAGCTTTCCAAAATGGGCACAAAAACCCTGTTAGCAGCATCCACATGTCCAACAAACAAAACTAGCAGTCAGCTGGACAAATGCGAGTCTTTCAGGCATGTGGGCAAGCAAGGAAGGGGTGAAGAAGATCCAAGCAGCCTGCAGGCTTCACGAACTGCTGTCTGAAGCCAAGTCCTGCTCTCTGCCTCAAGACAGGGCCTTCATCCAGGGCTTACAGCCTTCCTTTTCTATGGGATGTCTCTACCTCTTGAGGGGAAAGCTACTGAAGCTTAATGCCAGAGCTAAACAGGACTGTTCAAGGGCTGGAGACAAATTCTTGCGTTTTGGCTCGTCTGTGGCTGTGAAGTCAGTGAAGACTGTTTGTGGCTTCACTGTAACAAAAGGAAAGAGAGAAAGAGGAAACAGTAAAAAGGAAGCATGCCGAACAAATATAAAGAATGGAAACACAGCCACCAGAAAAGGGTAGTTATTCATAGATACATAAAAAATAGACTCATGTTCCAAATGATTTCTTAAAGTAAAAATAAAGGCTTTGAAAAGATAAAAGTTAAAAGATTTTGAAGTCTTGTCTGACAACTTAAAGCATCCTGCTACTGTACCTGCCCACCTACAGTCCCCTCATCAAACTGAGACCAGAGCTTCACAGATTCCTCCTCAGCAGCAGCAGCAGCAGTATCATCCTCTCTCACATGTCCTGATGAAATAATACTGGACTTCCTCCTCAGCTGCTTATCACTGGACTGGGCAGGCAGAGAGGAAGCAGGCCAGGGGTGGGGTTGCCATCCATCTGCCTGACCGCCTGTCTCTTCTTATTCCCTCCACTCCTCTGTCTCTCTCTCTCTCTATATGTCTTTCTTTCTCATATGTGCTCTCTCCCTCTCATTGATTTTCTTCTCCTCCACGGCTCAGGCTCTTTTACTTTTCCCCGCATATGAATTTTTTAAAAGGCCATTACATCACTGTAATCCAATTTCTAGTAGAGCCGGGCGATATATTGAATATTTACGATTTATCCATGATCATTTGTTGATGATACAAAAGAGGATATTAGCGTAGATGTCCCGGTGATGTTTATGTTTTGTTTGGGGACTTGGGGACAAGGCTAGCAGCTTTTCTGACATATCCATGGTTAATGTGTCTCCATCACTAACACTCACTAGTTTACATTTTAAATGAACACACAGTATGACCCTGTATGTACTCATGAGGCTGTATACGCATTTTACCATGACATCATCTTCCTACAGATACAGCTCTGATCTTACTGAGCAAGTCATCAAGATGAATTAGTCATTGAGCTTCCCACTGAACACCCGTTGACTCACACATGCTGTCAAGCCATTACCGTCAACTATGCAGAAGCACATTAGAATAATTAGTAAAAGTCCACTCATATCAAAACCTAAGTACAAATCTCTTTATCTTCAATAGACAACTTTTGAAAAAAATGTCTAAAATCTGACCTGGAGTCTGTGGTCACCATGAGGAAAACAGCTGAATGAACGAAACTCAACAAATCAAATACTTACACCAACAAAATATCAAATTGTTTAATTTTACTAAAATCTAAATACATCCAACTCTCACCACCATTGCCCTAAATGTGTACATCCCAAAGGTTATATCTGCTTTAGCCTGATAATTAGATTGAATTACTATTTATTTTCTTTCCCTGCTTTATTTGAATGTACAGTTTTTGAATCCCTGAACAGAATCTGAGATGTTGGCAGCAATTCAGAGGTCTGGAACCAGGCTCCATCTACTTGGGGTTTTGCACAGATTTATAAAATTAACAAAATTCATTTTTATGAATTTAACAAAAATATTTTATCTGTTCCTTTATGTGAAAGCTTTACGGCACCTTTTATCAAACTTAAATAAAGCATTATTCTTTTTTAGGAAGTCAGACAGGTACAGTTTAAAAAGAAGTATGTGTTATTTGGTTAGAGCCTGAATTAGCCACAACAAATTCATCATATACATTTAACACCACTCTGATGTCATACTCAGGTTGTAGCAACATGTTTGGAATTTTATTCACAATTTACTATTATAGTAATTCTGTCTATTACATAAGAAAAGCTCATAACTCTGCGATTCAAATACAGAAAACATGAGCACAGTGTGCAATGTGAGGTTCTCTTGAGGTTGCTGACTCAGGTCTTTGTCCACCAAAACAACACAGTCAGAGAGCAGCTTTTTTGTGTGTGTTTGTCCTGTAAGTGCAGCACCTTTTGTTTTTACTCTTTTACTTTATCCAAATGAAAACTCACATCTATAATTACCTTTTTATGCACCCATACATTTCAGATGCTTTTTAAAATGTTTTTATACTTTGGTATAAGGTATAAGGTAGAGGAATTGTTCGTCACTCAGCTGTTACACTTAACATGATAAACATGATATTGAATGTTGATATACAGGTTAATTACATCTTCAATTCAGAGTGAGAACTTACATCATGGAGACTGAATATAACTATTGCCTGTTAGCTTAACTCGTCCTTAATTACTTTTAATACACAATGTTACCAAAGTTTATTCTGACTAGAAGCAGTCAGAAATAAAACAAACCCGATTGAAGCCTCAGTACAGTCGTTTACAGTGTGTGTTTGTGTGTGTCAGCAGTAAACACTGGCAGAGGTGAAGCCACGGTCAGCCTACTGCTTAGCTACCGTGACTTGCTATGTGAGCTAGCTCGCTAATACATCTTATTTATCACGACACTTCTACATAAATATTAGAAATGGATGAATCATTCAGAGGGTTGGCTGACAAAATGCTGAGAAAGGCTGAGAAAGGCCTCTTCTGTTCCCAGCTGATGTGATGGGAGCCGGGGTGCTAGTTAGCTGGAAGCTAACGGCTACCCTCTCTCCATCCGTGAGCAATGTCACTCCAGTAGAAGATAAAACTGCTCACTCACTCACATCATGAGCATTACGTCTCCGTGGAGATTTACTGGTATTGTGTTGGGGTAAAGCCGGGGCAAAGCAGGAGATATAGAACATAAATCGGGACTCACCTTACTGTGTTTACCATTATGTCATTTGCTAGTCCGTCAGCGATAAAGTCCTCCGACAGCAACAGGACGAAGGTTCCGTGTAACGGTTTCGCACTGTAACGTCACACAGCACTGCATGTAGTATGCACAATGTTAGTTACTAATTACATGCACCAAACACGGTTCAGTACTTTATAGATGTTATTGAGGGCAAAACTACAGACATAAAATCATATTTTACGAAATAAATGTTTATGGATAATTATAGAAAATAGCATGAATTAACCAATAAATGGTGAGATAGTTCAGCAAATTATTCAAACTCAACTCAGGGCTTCTTTTTTTCATTTATACGGGAACTAGATCCCATATATAGCTTCCACGTTAATCTTTTGCCCTGAAAATACCTCCCTAAAATAGGAGGAGGAGAAAAAAACAAATCAGGAAATATATTCTTTTAAAAACATGATGCAATAAAAATAATAATAATAAAAGGCACACGTGACAAAAAAGAGAATACATAGCTATAATGGTGAGGAAAATTTGTACAGTTATCACCATCACTGTCTCAATCAATGCATGACTATTGAATGTAATTTCATCATTCTACTATTACTTCTAATACTGGAGTTTGGCTTTATTGCTCTGTAGAATTTTTCATTCGAAAATCTTTTGGTAAACGTTTATTTTCATCTCATCTTTCTCATTAAACCCTCATGACATGTTGGAAATATGCTAAGCCATTACTGTGTTGTTATTTATATTCTTCATTTCATTGCTACCTGTAGTTGCAATGATGGAAGAGCTACACAGGGATAAAAACATGTTCCTCATTTGATCCTTTTTTTTTTTACATTTACTCATTCTCTGTTCCTCACTTGTGTTACACATAGGTCATTTTCATTATTTTCACTCTCATGAAATGGGATAAAAATCCCTAAATGGCATCATCAGTACCTTGAGTGATAGCAGGGGGGTGGTGCATTTATTTAGTCTCACAAAGAAAGCTCGTGACACACATCTACACATGAATCTGACCAAGATGGGAAGAGGACTGGAGAGTGGAGGAAAAGCAGAGATGGAGAATAGTTTTCCCCTTAATGGACTGCTTGAAGCTTTCCCTGCACCCAACGAGTCTACTTTGTGGTAATATCATAATTTGTTTGGTAATATGCACCAATAAAGCACAATTAAAACTGAAATGGTGAGGACTTAAGGTCGGCCCTGCTTTTTACCCAGTCTATAGGCCTTACAGAGGAGCCTGTGTCAAAGTTTAATATGTTTAATATTTCAACAGGCTTTATGTTGAAACTGTGCTTACACTGTGCATAAATTATCCAAAAAGTGTTTCAAGTGTGACAAATTAACACATAGACACAACAAACAGTAATTATGGGGAGGAACATGCATATTTTGCCCCAGAGCCCCCTGCTGGGTTAATCCTGCTCTCGTCTTGGAAAATTAAATGAAACAATAAGATGTATAGGATGTAATTATTTAATACTATAACACTAATTGTTAAAGAATATTATTGCTTCAAACTGATAAATAGTGCATAATTATAGTCTGAAATCATGTTTGAGGTATAATGAATTTGTTCAGAATAATATTCTGAAGAAAACACTGGAAAAATGTAATTTTCTGGATGTTTTGTAGGAAAAAAGGTATATTTGATGATTCCAAATATCACCACAAGTTACTGATTACCAGTGGCTCCAATTCAAGAAATATCATTAGAAGCTTTCAAAAGCCCATTTGAGGAAACCCCAGTTGTACCCCCTCCTTCTCTTCCTTTCTCTGAATGGTCTTTGTCTGGATTTGTTTAAAAAGTTCTCCTCAGTGAAAGAGAGGAGGGCCAGGACAGCCTAATGGGCTCTACTATGTTACTCTCTCTGCACCATTGTTGCAGGATAATAGTCCTACATGTCTCAGATATAAATTGATCCATACTGAGCCAAACACACAGGACTCTCCCTGTCACCTGGCTCACAAAGCTTTCTTTACTGATATTTTCACCTTTGAGGACTGTCAGCATTTTATTCAGTGTGCCATCAAATGTTTCTGTTTTTCCTTGAATTTGGACAAATCATTTTCTGCTGTAAGTCAGTAAAGAAACATTTTGTTCTTTTTAAGGAAAATTGTATTAAATTCAGCCCTTTTGTTTCCCATTTCCTTTCAGTTTTTTGCATTTTAATACATCATAATTGTACATAAAAAGGCAAGAATTTAGGTCCACTGTCTTTAACAATATAGCTGTCTGAGCTTTATAAACCCTTTTAGGCTTAGTGTATGTGCCTCATTGTAGGGATGGATGCCACAAATAAGCATCGACTTTAGAAATAAGACCATCTTTGTCCACAAGGCTTCATCATTTTTCATTAAACAGTCCCTTCCCTTGACTCATATACTCAGTCTCTCTCTGTCCTGTCAGTCTTGCCTATTTCCTTCTTTATTTTGATCACAGCATCTCCTAGTGATGACTAAATTATGATTAGATGTGCAGTGCTTTCATCTGTCTAGTGTGTTGTCTAATTCTGCCCCCCCTCCCTCCCCCCTCAACCCTCTCAAACCGCCACCCCGACCCCCCAAACACACACAACACAATAGCTGTCTACCTCGACTCACTCACCCGCTATTGAAGAGCAGAGTGGCTGCTTGGTCCCCATGGAAACACTGCGCGTGTATGTGTGTGTCCAGTAAATGTTTCTCCCTCACTCAGATTAAGTTGGACATGCACACACACAAAAACGCAGGCTAATGTTTTAATATGCAAATAATCTGCTTTCTTTTAATGCATCCTGTGTACTGCTGCATTATAAATGTTTATATGAACTGAGGGGGTTAAGATGGCGAGTACTTGTAACACGATACAGCGAAGCTTAAAGCCACAGATGTGTTTGTTCATGAGAAAGAACGTGCAGGAGTAAGTGCTGCCGTTATTAAGGAAAGCATTGCTCATTACACACAAAAAAGCAAAAAACTTGGATGGATGGAAACTGCAAACTTTTCTAGTCTTTGGTCTTATTCTCATTCAAAAAGCCTCAACTTCTCTCTAGAAATAGTGAGTCAATATTTTTTTCAACGAGTCATTATGTTTCTCAATCTCTAAATTCAGTCCCTCTAATAAGTGTGCCGGTGGACATTTTGGAAATTATTGCTCTGTTAATAAGATTTGAAGACTTATAGCAGCTTTGATGTCTGCTGTGTGGGTGTTGATTGACAGCTGTGATTGACAGTTGGCTCACCCGCTGATCTCCCCGCACTGAGTCGGACTATTGTAACAATATTTCACAAAGTTTAATGTTACTTGATAATACCTTCCCTGTTAGCACAATTTAGCTAAAGTAACTAATATTAGCCCAAGTGCACAGCGCTAAGTGTTCCCAGTAAGCTAGCTTTAGCTTGGGTACAAGGCAGCAGGGTGTGTCTCCAGAGCGTGAAAGGCAACACCCTGCACTCCTTATTTGGAAGGTCCTGGCTCCAAACGGAAAAGATGGCGGCAACCATAAGCAGCAACCCTTTGCTTCAAACAAACGCCAACGCAAACAAACAGGTGACGTCACACCTCGCTACGTCCATCTTTATATACAGTCTATGGTTCAGACCTATAGTTGGTTTGCTCTGGTCTGAATCAGTGGTTGAGTTGGTACACTGGTTGCGTTTTGTCTGTGGTTCAGATTCCTTTGACACAGAAAAAATTAAAGCAAACTAAAACGCATCACTAAAGTCATGAAAGAGCATTCACTCCACTCATTGGTTAGTTGTGTCTGGGTTGGGAGCAAGAATGTTAAAACAGGAAGAAGTCCCAGATATCAAGAAGGCAACATACTTCCTTGCTAGTCAAGGTCAGTCCTCAATTCATTCATGCTAGCTCCTGGCTACGAGAACAGTTTAGCTCAAACTTACAGGGTACGTCTTTTAGTCGGGTCAGATCGAGTTTGATCATGCTCCGCAAACAAACCGCACCAGAATTAGTTTGAAAACCAGATTGAGATCACTTCCTCTAAAGGGTTTTGGTATGGTTGTTTGGTCCACACCTGCTGTGTTCAGATATGCCCAAATGAATTTACCAAGGAGGAAACAAACCAGAGTCTGATTCAACTGGACTAAATAATGCAGGTTTGAAAACCACCTAAATCAAAAGGATATATATCATCTGTCAGATGGCCATTTTGTGAAATCTCAGGCTAAGCTTGTCAGGCTCAGCACTACAATGAGAAACCTGGCTGAACTTTCCAAAATATACAACAAATGCATTCCAGAAAGAAAAAAAACTGTATGCTCAGTCTAAAAAATGTAAGTCATCTATAGGAGTAAATGTCTATGAAGTTTCATATTTTATTAAAAACTCATTGCTGATCTGTAATCAACAAGCCTTTGCCATTTTCTCCTCAGTTTCTGTTAGTGGAGACATTCAGAGCTGCTCACCACCAGAGGAACCACTGTCACAGACACAAACATGTTCCCCACTTTCACAACAAATGCATCACATTTAGAAATAAATTCAAAATAAATAGAACACGAGCAAATTAAGAAACATATTCACCAATTTGACAACACATAAAGGAAATGCACTGTCAAGGCTTACAGAAATGCGGCACTTCATCATCACCATCATCATTTTATTTATTTAAAACCTTGGAAAACACATTGAGGGACAACCAACAACAGAGCGTCCAACCCAACAGAGGGTTCCAGGGCACACTAACACTAATGAACATGATAGTAATCAGTAAAAGGCTAGCACTAGCAGGTGTACAGATAATACATTCAATAATATTGGAATCACACCATCATTTGCTAATTTCAAACACTGAGGTCAATCTATTCATTCATTTTTAGGGTCTGCTGAAAACTTCCATGTTGTATGAGATTTGCAGATCCAAATGCTGCATATTTCAATGTGATGAAGATGTTTCCTTCAATTGCTTCTTAAAGTCTCACTCCACTCAAAAATATGTATCTAATTTTCTTGTTCGAAGTTTGACCTTGGCTGTGCAGAGTAAAAAAGACTTTAAAAAAGTGTTTTCACATTAATCTGCTGAAGAAGGAAAGTTTCTCTGTGCTCATTTGAAATCTGAATTTAAGGCGTGTACTCACAAGCATGATGTGACAGCTAGTTTGGAGCCAATCATGGGCAAGTTTGCAACTGACACAAGTGTGATGTGGAAACTTGAAGCCTCCAATGCAAGTAACACTTTGAGTTTCACTTTGAATGAAAGGTGCAGTACAAATTAAATGTATTGTTTCATTTTTTGTTATTATTACACACTGAGAATTGGCTTTACAGTGAAGTAGGAGACATCTTGTGTCCAGAAGTTAAACTGTCATAAACAAAGCCAAGAAGAATCTTTGGATTGTTATACTTGTTCAGCCTGAGGTGAAGCTAAGGCTGAAAACAGCCAGACCAGGACCAGGCAAGTCAGACTCATATAAACCTGTTGTAAAAAAGTAAGCCTTGCTTAACTGGTAATCATGTTTCATGAAACACTCCTCTGTATTGTGTGTTGGCCTATTATATGATGATAGATGACTGTGAGGGACAGAAAAAGAGATTTAGATGATTTGGTGTGGTGTGGTTTCAGTGTGGAGCAGAGCTTTTACAAAATGATCTGACGAGTGACGTGTGGATGAACACCATTTGACAGGTAAACAGCATTTTCAGATTTATCTGGATTAGTGTGGACATGTGTGCATGTGTGTTTGTGGTTCATTGCACAAATACCAATCTGTGTGTGTGTGTGTGTGTGTGTGTGTGTGTGTGTGTGTGTGTGTGTGTGTGTTTGTGCGTGTGTATGTGTGACATCAGCCCTGGAACCACACGTCTCATTCACACCTAATGATCGCAGCCTCTCACTGGCAGCCTCTCTCCTCCCCGACCAAATCCAATTACTGGGGACAATAGAAACCGGCTCCAGGCTCAGGACTCCATCAGCTCCTCTGTGCTCCTGCTCCCTGCTCCGAGACTCCTGCTGGAACCCTAATCATGTCGAGGGTCCACAAGGGCCACAAAGTACACCCACAGATACAAGTACAAAGAGGAACACAAATACAAACACATATCAAACACAAATAAAACACACAAAGTACAACAACAGTGAAAAAAAGACTACAAGCAAATATGAATAAGAACAAACAACATACAAGTTAAGTCAAGTCAATTTTTTTTGTATAGCTTAATATCACAAATCACAAATTTGCCTCAGAGTGCTTTACAGTCTGTACAGCAATACATCATCCTCTATCCTTAGACCCTCGATTTGAATAAGGAAAAAGTCCCTTGAAAATGGAAAAAGGGGAAGGACAAGAGCAACAGACAAGGGATGCCTCTCCCAGGATGGACAGATGTGCAATAGATGTTGTGTGTGCAGAATAGAACACAGATTACACAATACAGCACTGAATAAGATAACAAAATTATAATGGATTTATAATATATATATATGAAGAATGTAATGAAGAGGAAACCAAATAGCTGCAAGGTGCCACCAGAACAGAATAGGATCTGGGCCATGTGACAGACTACACATGCACACAGGGGAGACTCACATCACTCCATTCACATATATGAGCGAAGAGACAGGAAAAGACTTTAGGGATAAAGACATCATTCAGAGAGAGAGACAGAGACATGAGGTGAGGCAGAAATCCTGCTTGCCTGATATCAAACAGAACTAACAACTTGTTACACTCCATTTCCATCTTTAGTCTTATTGCCTCCACTCTAACCGAATTCCCTGAGGGAGAGGGATTCGATTTGGTCACCACTAAATGCTGGTGGTGACATGGTGGGTAATGTACTGCCAGTTGGGCGGTGCTTGGTTTTGGCTCGTCTGTTTTGGCAGCTGTGTCACAAACTTTCTCACATTACAGCTAAACAGTACACTAAAATACTGTATGGTCCTGAAAACATTTGAGACAAGAAATAGGCAACGCAGTAACAGAATCTTGATTCATATTTGATCAGCACTGCCTAGTTTATTCCTCCTTGGTTCCGGCGCACATCTTGACAACACTTGACAAAAGCTTGACAACAGCGTTAGTCCTGCCCGTGCCATTGATTAGCTAATCGTTAGTCCCCCGGTGGCACTCATAGGATCAATCGCTTTTTCAACCGAGAAACCACTGCTTCATTTTATGATGCCAGACCAGCAGAATCAGTCAACTTGACTCAGTGGAGTGGGCGAATCAAAGGTCTGGACCCAGGCAAAACTGCAGGATGGGGAACCAGATCCAAAACCTCAGAAAATGGAACCAACAGCTAGGGAAGCAGAGTTCCAAGATGGGTGCTGGTCCAGCAAAAGATGCCCGAGAGACAAGAGAGGACAGAAAGAGAAAATAAGGAGAGAGAGGGAGAGAGGAGAGAGGGGCACACACCTCGGATGCTCATGTACTTGTGGAAAAAAAGTTTGAGAGATGCATTGGTTATCAGAACAGTTGCAGTAATCAATAATCTCATTGACAGGACAGCTTTAATTCAGACAGAAACGAAGTTAGCAGAAGCACCTTAAAGTCTGATCTAACATGAATAGGAAGCCAATGAAGGGAAGCTAGAATTGGTGTAATATGGTCAAATTTTCTTCTTTTAGTTAAGATTCTAGCTGCAGAATTTTGTTTTTGGTAGCAACCTAGCTAACTGTTACCTCACCTATGCAAGCTAATGTTACCTTACTCTCATGCTGGCAAAATGCTGATGTAAAAAGCAAATATCCATTTTAATATCATAATAATTACAAAGCCGTAGTAACAGACTAGTGTAAACTTATAAATACATTTTAAAACTTTCATGTTGGACATAGCCCCTTGTAATTTAAGCATCTTCGCACAGCCGATTTTACCTCCTGTTTTGTTTTTTAGTTTTTTTTTTAAATTTAGCAGGCATCAGGGCTCTCTGTGATGACATCACAAACGTTGATTTGCTGAGGCAGTTGTTGTCCTAGGGCTATCATACAAAATGTTGGTCTCAAGACAACAACCACTTGGCAAAATCAGGACATGCGCCCCCAGCCAAGGCACTGGCAAAAAGAACTGGAGTTGGTCCCCAGTCGCTGCATTGCAGCTGCCCATACTGCTCCTAGTGTGTGTGCATAGGATGGATCAAATACAGAGGATCAATTTCATTTCGATGTGTGTGAGTACTGAGAAATGACAATAAAGAAATCTTAATCTTACAGTGTTCAAAGGCTGCACTGAGATCCAGCGATAGAAGCACAAAGGTGGAATCTGAATCCAAAGCACATAACAGAAGCTAATATAAACAAATGAAACAGTTGAGCAAAAAAACAATACAAACACAAATGCAACACAAATAGAAACATCTGTAGACATGACACTGAATATTAACTTTTAATTATTATTAACTAACTTATAGTGCAAAACATTCAATTGTATACTAATCAAATCAGATTCTTACTGATGTCAATCCCACTCTATGCAAAACATTCACATTTTACAGCACCACACAATTCACATTTCAATGGCTCCATCTAGTGGAATATATATGGAACAACAACAGTTTATAGATGGAGCAGAATACATCAAGAATTCTCCTGACAAACCTTTTGAAAATCTATCAGTTACTTAAAAGATGCATCTCATCTAAAGGTCCATTTAGTAGCTTCTCTGGAGCTTGATTGTTCAAATTGAAACGTATGTCTCTGTGAAAGAGTAAAAACAAACAATGACAGAGGAAGAATTGCCAGATTTCAGGTGCATGGGACTGAGTTTTCAAGTTGACAAAACTTATTTAAGGTATTTTGAAGTGATGTTTTAGAAAGAGTCATTTTATAAGCTTTCTGGCAGCTGCAACCACAAGTTCAAGAAAATACCACAGTATTGCTTTTATCTCTATATTTCAAGCCTGGTCATAATATACAGTTGGGACTGGATATTAATTGAATATTTGTAGTTGTAAAGCTCCTGAAAGCCACGGTATGTAGGATATCAAAGTTTCTGACTTTGGTGCACCCAAGTGGTAGCATAAATAATACACTAACTTATTAGTCGACTGACAGAAAATTCAGCTTTAAAAGCCAACTGAAATTAAATTGCCTTTTTTTTTTTTTACTACAGCATACATATCTGCTCTGTAAATCAGTTGAAACCAAAAGGGAGGGATCTATATTTGAAATTATTTGATTTGACGATTGTGCCCCTACATTATTTCAATTGAAAACCGTTCTATCATCCGCTTGCATAGCTGGAGTCCTTATTTTGGTCACACTGAGCCTGATAGCATCCTGCTACACGAAACAAGAGCTGCTACTCTGAAGAACAACCCACATTAGCTTTCCTGCTAAAGTCTCCCTCTTATCTAACTTACAAACATGAACGTAATTATGTCTTGTCCTGCATATTAGTTTGTTGAACAAGGCATCACACATTCACTGGGGAAAAGTGTGCCACTAACGCCAGTTAACAGGCTAGATGACTACTTAGCTGCTCAGCTGCATCTTATTAAACAGCATATTAACATATCTGAAAATGTCAACTTCGGTTCAGTTAGATGCTGGTTTGGTGATTATGCTTCAAAATCCCTACACACTTGTAGCTACAGCAGTTTGTTTACATTGTCTTTGTTCTGCAACTGTTACACCTCAACACGGTAGCCTGCTAGCTAGGGTCAATTAAATAAGACTCCATAACGCCCACCCAGCCAGCAGAGGCAAAAAGGAGCATTTTGTGATATTTTTCCAAAGACCTTTTTATGAAACTGTTAACAATACATTAAAAAAAAACCCATGTCAACATTACCTTGTAAAGAGGGATAATTAAATGTGAATTCAGTCGCGTGAATGCTTATAATAGACGTGTTAACAGGATATTTTCTGTCGTCTTCGGACGTACACATTTGACGTTTTATTGCGAACATTAACGCTGCATATTTTTGGTCCAATCGGCCTTCCGTACACCCGTTCACTGTCAGGCGTGCTCGTCGTTGAGCTTTATTTTGAAAGTTATTCCCGTAGCTGCGGCAACATGGCGAACACCGGCGGAGTGTTAATGGATGCTGAATACAGTTCGAAAACTCAGATGAGAAGCGACGCAGAGATAGACAAGAGGCTGGTGAGTATCTGCTTTCACACCTTTGTGGACTCAGTCAAACTAAACCAGACGGTGTTTTCTCCCTGCTAAAGCGTGTCTTGGTTAGGTAACCTCAATGACCGCTAACGACACTGCCATTGCATCAGGTACATGAGCTAAGCTAGCAATGTTAATAACACGAACTTGAGTCATGTTTTGTCCTCCAGCAAGCTTCAAGATAAATGAGTAGTACAAAAAACACAGCGAGTTAAAATAGAGACTAGACAGTGTAATACTCCTTGAAGGACATTCATTATACTCCAGTGTTGGTTATAGAACTCACCGAGCATGTTGCCTGGTTTCAGTGGCACCCCATTCATTTATTGACACACTCATTAAGGTTTACAGACTACCCGAGCAATTAGTCTCTTTTCAGAGTGTTAGTTTAGGATTTATCAAACACACATAATGAAACTGCCTCACAACTACTCAACTAGCTGTTATGTAACTGCTGGGTGTTTGCTTTTGACAGGGAGGGACGTTGATTGCAGTCGGTCTTGGGGTGGCTGCTGCAGGTTTTGCAGGTAAGAATAGTTTGATAAAAAGCCAATAATTTGCCAAAATTTCTGCTTTGCTTTGAGTCGCTCTCTTTTCAATTTTAATTTTTTTTGTGTATGGAACTGTTTCATATATCTTGATTTTGGTCCACAGGCCGCTATGCGTTCCAGTTGTGGAAGCCTCTCGGGCAAGTCTTCTCTGAAACTGTCAAGAAGATGCCCTCATCAGTGAGTAATTAGTTAACCACCTACACACCTGTGTCTGCCATGATGTTTATTTCCAGTCCTATTCTGTTCAATTTTTACATATAATTTGTCTGTTGTTGAATATATGGATCATTTGCAAGTTTGCCTGCACATTAGATGTGTTGCATCTTTCCTACTAAAGAATTAGCATCTTCAGCCTATGAAAGCCCTAAAAACTGGGCCTGACATTACTCCAGCTGATGTGGATAATAACATGGTGTCCTTTCCCTGAGCTTGAACAGTTGCAGCATTAAATGAACGTGAACCCAGATTTTATCATGATGTTCAATTATCGTCTAGTTTCTGCACACAGGACAAAACGCTGCCCAGCTTGATTCTGTGAGTTGGAAGTTGGAGGTATTTTTGTTGCTGCAGCTCTTCAACCAGTTCACTCTTGTAAAGTGTAAAAACAGTCCAAGGATAGGTTCAGACCATCTGATAATTCTAGCTAGAACCTAAGCTAAGTTAGCCCCAATGACTGCTAGACAACACTTCCTGCAGCTGCTTCACAGTACAAGTCATCAGTTCACCTTCACCACAAGCATCTTAATCTGAAGTCCAGAGTTTGCACTGCTCCCTGCATGCTTTCTGATCACTGATGTCTGCAGCTTTGATTTTTCACTGTTTTGTCTCTGAAAGTTGTTGTGCTCAGTATTTCTTTGTACAAGTTGTCGGTGGTCCAAAGAAACATTTGCACTGCAACAAACTAACAAACCAAAATGAAGCCTGTCCAGACGTTTTTGGGCCCACTAAGGTTCAGACCTCTGAGAATCAAACCTCTTGTGTCACCTCCAGGCTTTCTCATCGTATTACAAAGGAGGCTTTGAGCAGAAGATGTCCAAACGAGAGGCCAGCCTTATTCTTGGCATCAGGTAAAAGAATGTTTTTAATGTATTTTATTTAATACCCCTTATTGCTCAGATGATGGTGATTGATTACATGGATGTATCATTTGTTTTATGTTCAGCCCAGTCAGCACTAAGGCCAAGGTACGTGAGGCCCATCGGAGGATAATGGTCCTGAACCATCCAGATAAAGGTACAAGTTTAAACCCTGGATACATCCTGTGTTGCATTTATCCTCTATGCTGCTGATTCTTTTAGCTGAAGTCACCTTAAATCAACACCATATTTTCTTTTGTCTCAGAGTTAATTTTTTCTAGTTCTGACCCTCAAGACAAAAGTCAAATATCCACTTTGAGCTGGACAATTAATGAATTCAAGTTTCTATTTTTGTATGATGTGTAGAAATCCTAGAAATCATTGATGACAGACATGCAAGTCATGTTGCACTTTGATATTTATTTGCAAGCATGTGGCACATGGAGGCCTTAATTAAAAGAAAAAAAAAGAATCTTGTATCATATTTTGGTCTCTTGTGCAGGTAAAAAACACTTTATATATTTGACATAACATAGCATAACCTTCCACAACTTCACTCATTGAAAAGCTTGTGGTGGTGGAGTGTAAAAGGAGTAAATGCAGAATCAGACTAAAGTTTTGTTTGTGTGCAGGTGGGTCACCGTATCTCGCTGCTAAGATCAATGAGGCCAAAGACTTTTTGGACAAGGAGACCCGGCGATGACCTGCACTATTAACCAACACTTTAAAGACTCCCATCTTCCTGTGCATGATCTCAGCTCCGTTGTACTGCACCTGAACCTCCGTTCAGGCTCTTCTCTAGTCATTAGAGGAGCAGAACAGCTACCAGTAGAGTCTCTAGTGGTGGCAGGGAACAGTACTGCTGCTGGACTCATCATGTTCTGTGTATGAGTGTTTACTGTCAGGACAGAAAGTATGACATGATAATGTAATCTATTTAAAGAACGGTAGAATAATGCATTCAAATATTTCCATGTTTAAATAGTCACTGTGCAAGTGGTGAAACATTTTTTTAAATAAATTAAATGTGAAAACATTGTTGTGTGTATTAGTGAGTGTGGCTGATTTTGTGGGCAGACCAGCCTTAACTTATATTTTTACTACTGTAAACAGTGTCTCTTTCTGTGTGTGGCTTTCTTCTCTTCATAACTAACGCCAGGCTCAGGGATTGTTGTAGTCTTCATGTTTGAAGTAATAACTCTATTCTTGTTACTGTAACTGAGCATCTTTGAATTTTCTTTAGAACTTTTCTGAAACCAGTAACATAACACTTGGTGCACTGTGTGCATAACACTTTACATTTTCCATTTTATTGATTCCCTATAAGCTTGTAAACTGAACATTTATAAATTGGCTTTTGCACTTAACAATTTGTCTGCTCAGCAGAGCATTCTGGCTTTATTTCCTAAAACTTAAATTACATAAAACAACATTAAAGAGGGTTCAACCTTTTATAACATGCTGGTTTGTGTGTTTTGCCTTTCTTATTCTAATTACAAAACAAAACAAACACAAATTGTGGTTGAGCTCAGCATTAACATCCTGATGCAGGTTATATGATTTTATCTTGATAACAGCAGTTTACTGTACACAGGCCTACAACAGGAACAACGATCAAACATGAAGTAAACAGTTTTAATCTATGACACATGAACCAATTATCTCCAATGGATGAACATGGCCCATAGGTGGCAGTGTTACTGTTGTGTAGCATGAGGGTGTTGATGTACATAAAATGTGGCCAGCAGTAAAAAAAAAAAAAAAAAAGGGTCAAGTCAGGAAGAGGATTATGAGTCTTTCTGGTAAAATCAAAAGTTACATCCTGGATCAAATGTCCAGAATAGTACCAAATACAATTTTTACTCCTGTTCGAGTCCTGGTTGCTTAAAGTTACAATGCGGTATGGAGGACAATCTTACCCATTATTAAAATTAAGAGGAATTGGAAAATTACAAGGGAAAATGGCTATTATTATTATTATCATATTTTACTACTCAGGATAATCAGAACACAGTTAAATGTAAAATATTTTAATTTGAAAATCAAAAGTGACATTTTTAAATGGAAAATTTAAAAGCATACGTATACATGCCCAAATGCAAAAGCTTACATTTAAATGTGTAATTGTGAATGAAAATGAAAACATGCTGAAATTTAAAAGAATGAGTTATTAAGATATAAAGTATCTTAATTCTTTGTTCTTTTCCAATTTCCTCCCTCCTTTTTCCATTTTGTATTTACCTTGTGTATGTACCTAACTGTATGCAAATGTAGCCTGCAGGTCTGACTGCTAAAAAGCACAGTGAGTGTAATGTAGCCTGCAGTGTACATGGGCTGGTTGCTCCTGTTTTACTGGTTAGTAACCCTCCAGCTAAACTGTACCCCCCTATAACCATATAAGCCTCTAGCTGCACCATGGCAACAGGTATTGTTTGTATCCATGGTTTCAAATGACTGAAGATAGAATGATTGTGTACATTATCCCAGTAAGTGAGGGTTTGTTATAGTAGTAAGGATTTCAGGGGTTATATTGGAAGGCAGTTTACCTGGCCGAACTGATGGCTCGTTAAGAGTTGTGAGTTCTGATTGGCTGAGGTTTGCACAGCTGCAGAGACCAGTAGGACTGCAGGTTATCAGGAGGACACAGCAGTGCCTCAATCACCAGCCCCCTGATCATACTGGTTTATTTCAGAGTCACAGTTTAATATAGGCAGTATGAGCTGGCAGCCTTCTAATTATTCCCTATTCCACGTGGACACTACATGTTATGTTTGATTAAGCCAGTAGATGGCAACATAATACTGCAAATGGCTCAGTAACTGAGTTGATAAGAGTGCAGAGTAGTCAAATGACCATTGAAACATGTTTTTCTTACAATGTAAGTGATGGGGGACAAAATCAGCTGTCCAAATTAGTCAAATCAAGTGGATATCTTTCAAAGTCAGTCTTTGTAGTGCCAAATTCCTTCTTTTTACCATACTTCCACTGTTTTATAATTAGTCAGTTGTATGTTAGTTGCCGTCTGTGGATGTTTAATTTGTTGATATAACCATTTTTTTGTAATCCTAATTTAAAAATGAAGACATA
This sequence comes from Thunnus maccoyii, assembly GCF_910596095.1. Lineage (NCBI taxonomy): Eukaryota > Metazoa > Chordata > Actinopteri > Scombriformes > Scombridae > Thunnus > Thunnus maccoyii. Next base: position 31,442,833 of record NC_056543.1, read on the forward strand.
AAAATCCCACTCTGACAGTAACTTCAAAAAGCTTCTTTATTTAGAGGATGATGTCATACTGATGTCATTGGACGGAGAGGACAGAAAGCAAGATGCAGCATTTAGCGATTACACGTACAGCAGCAGTTATTGGTTAAAATACCAACCATTTACAACAAGATTTGCTTGAAAACAGTAAAATAAATAGAAAAGGAATCTATCTTATTCTGATGTCACCATGACAGCAAATGACCACCAGTCCCAGTGCTCCCAGTCTGTACACCAGACTGGCAGCAGAGGTCAACTCAGTCCCTGTGGTCAGTCAGAACCAGAGCGAGTGGCACAGGTTTGATTCTCATCATGAAGGCAGAGGGTTTCTACAGAGCAGTAAAGCGGTTGGAGCATCTGGGCCCTTGAATCATGTACGTATCCCGGATATTATTGTTACAGCTAGGTCGACTACAAGTCCCACAGATCATTTCAACAAGAACCATCCAATCAGTGGGCTTTAAATTAACATCTATTTTTGCTAAGAAATCAATACATCCCTCCTTGGTGTTTGTTTCCACTTCTGCACTTCTTTAGTAAAATTTATAATTACTAAAAGAAAATGACTGGTTTTCAGCTGTTGATTGGTTGTTGAACATCAAGAAGGCGGGTCTTATGTTAGGTCATTGCACAACTTGCTGCTGTGAGTTTTTACAGTCTGGTAATTTGCCATCAGCACATTTAGACCCATGAAAAGACAGCTAACGCAGGGCTAACACAGTACTGTGTGTGCAGGAGCTGCCGGTTACTCTGCAGGTATTGAAATAACATGAAAGATAAGAAATGTATACTGCAAAATCAGTGCTAAGCTAGGCTCAGCACTCTGTGGAGTACAACTTTAACAGCATGATGGGTCCTTCCAAGCATAAATCATTAATAGCGAACACTATGATTTGTTGAAAATGTTTTTTAGGATACACAGTGTGATGTTCTCCAGTCAGTGGTGACCGGAGAAGTTGCAATATCTCCTAGCAATGCCAGCCTTCCAATGTCAGTCAGCCGTTGCCATGGAAAACAACCACTTCTATTCTTTTTTAGTAGAAAAATCTGCACAATATTTCCTTGCACACAAAGTGAGGATAATCTGCATTTCAGTTTAGAGGACGACTTAAACTTTTGGAGGAAATTAACTCATTACACCTGAAGACTAGCAAGAGGAAATCACAACAAACCTTACTTGAAGCTGATTGGATGTTGTTTTTTATTGTTTCCTAATGCGCTCTGGGACTTATATGTTGATGTCGCTATAGATACAATCATGTACCTTTGACTTTTTGTCAATGAAGCAGATTTTTTTCAGCTAGTTTGTAGAGATGATTCAACCAGGAGAGTTTCATGTCCATGCTAGAGTTGAAATGCTCCAGTCACCTGACACGGTATATGGGAGAAATGTTGATGCAGGAACAGGATCAGGTTGCTGCACACCTGATATACTGCAGCTGTGAGATCCTGTGTTGGCCACAAAGTTTATCTTCTGTTTGAAGAGGGAAATACCAGGAGGCGACGCAGCACAGTAAACAGGAAAGGAGAGAAGTTGGAGGAGGCACAGACAGAAACCTTAGTCACCATGTTAGCACCATGGAAGCTCTGCCCACTTCGGTGAACAAATGGCATGCTGGGAAGAGGGGTGTTAGGCGTATGTTAGGAGTATTCTTATCCAAAATGGGTTATTTTACCATCAGTCATTATCAGCAGAGCATTTAGAGACACAAGTATTAATAATTCCAGTACTTTACATTTGTGATTCAGCAGGTCACATTTGGAAGGAAATCTGCTGGATCGCTTCATGGCAGCAAAGGGCGCTGCTGTATGTCCAGAGCAAACACTGGTGGAGCTTTCAGAATTTCTGCTTTTAACGGAGTGAAAAAATGACTGAGTAATCACATCCAACATGTTTATCCTCTTGCAGGAAGGGTAAGCAATGAGGCTGATGGGAAATGTAGTCTTAATGTGGAGAAATGCCAGCAATAAGAATGATCTACTGTTGCGGTGAGACAGAGGCAACCAACAGCAGGCTTATCTGGCTTAAGAAAGCATCGGAGCTCTCGGTAGAAATTAATCAGCAGCCCTTTCGTTAACGAGCTTCAGTAAGGCTGCTTGGTTTAACGTCATCAGCGATCCATTAGCAGTCCTGTGTAGCCCTCTCTAACTCTTCATCCTGTTGCCCCTCCTCCTCTTCCTCCTCCTCCTCTTCCTCCTCATCTTGCTCCTCTTTCTCGCTCAGTTCCTCTCCGATCACGTCTAACCGCGCCTCCTGCCCGTTTAGCTTCTCCTCCACATCGTCATTATGAAGCCCCACCACCTGCAGCTGCAGCCGTCGCTCCTCCACCAGCAGGAGGCGCTCTCTGACACCCTCTGCTGCCGCCGCTGTTTCGCTGGGACTCCCAAAGTACTGCTCGCTCCTGAAATGATACCAATTCCAGTTAGGAGTTTGTACTATATGAACTCGGTCACATTATGGGAACTCAACTCCCATGTGGGTACAAAACACCGGTCCCCACAAGGTAAATTATTACATTTTTGGGTTAAGACTTGGTAAAGACTGGGGTTAGGCAGGTCGTGGTTACGGTTAAGGTAAATGTTCATGGAATTAATTTATATCAATGAAAAGTCCTCTGAAATGACAAAAACAGGCTTGTGTGTGTGTGTGTGTGTGTGTGTATGTACCCATCGGGGAAGATAACCGGCATGGTCAGTCTGTCCAGCAGAGTTTTTCCTGAAGAGTCGACTTCATCCAGAGACTCTGGCTCTACACATTCCTGATGTAACACCTGAAACACAGTGCACACACGTACTGAAGGCATATTTATGGTGTGGATTGTGTCTGTGTGCATAACAGACTCCAGTGTTTGCCATTATTTAATATGAGCTTTGGAATCTGTTTGCATCTTCATATGTCTGTCACAACCTAATATCAGCCTGCTGATAGTGTACATAGAAGAGGCTTTAGTCTCCTCATTCACACACTGCTGTAACACCTGACACATTAACACAGTGAGGTCTCACCTTCTCTGCAGCAGTGTGGAAGCTCAGGGCAAGCTCCAGTCTCTGCTGTCTCTCCTCAGCGCTGACGCTGAACTGTTTCCAGACTCGGTTGAGTCTGGGCAGAGTGTCTCCCGACGAGCGCGTCGTACAGCGCAGAGACTGACAGAGGACGACAGTCGCCTGCAGCAGCTGACGGCCGTAGTCATAGGTGCTCTGGGGGAGAGAGAGGAAGACAGAGATAAGTTAATGTCAGTCAGTCAGTTTGATATTTTTTGTTTTCAGAATTATTTATTTATTAAACATAACAACACATTTTTAAATTTAGATTTTTAAATATTTTACAACTATTTGATGGATTGCCATAAAAATTTGTAGACATTCATTCTTCTGCCCTATAAAGGAATAGAGCAGTAACTACGGAAACAGTGGAGTTGAGTAAAAAGAGTTTCAGACTGGCTGGTAAACTGTGAAACATACAGAAAAGTTGTAATGGATTCATTTTACGCTGACTGTTTTACCCCCAAAAACTCATTTTTCATGTTAATTGTGGATGTGAACAACTATATCTTAAAGATGGATCAAATAACAGCATGTAGTCTGGAAGTGTCTCACCTGAGCAACATCCACAAACTTCCTGTGTTTGTCCAACATGGTCCTGGTCTCCTGAGACTCATCACCCAGTCTGACGTGAGTCTTCAACAAGGCATCCAACAGCTCGCTCAGCCACTCCACTGCCTGAACACAGATACATACACAGATCATCATCTCATCAATACAGAATGTACATATGTGTGCATGCGTGTGTTGTTGAGTTTGTGTGTCTGACCTGTAAAGCGTCTTCCTCACATTTGAACAGTTGGACCATCTGTAGCATCTTCAGCCTCCTCACATCCACCATGTCCTCACACCTACAACGCACACACACACACACATTCCTACTTTTGAAGGCTTCATTCACATAAGATAACCAGTGAGTGCTGCTACTGTCCCCTACAGGCTGAAGTATTCATTACGACATGTACATGCTGTTTAAAGATTGCAGTAACATCCACAAACACACTGTGTTGGCCAATCAAATATTTGCAAGCACACCTTCCTAGTAGATTACTTTAGAACTAGAACAAGAATGTCTAATTTTTACCATGCAACAGAGATAAAATGATTGTTGCTGTGATACTTTCCCAGAGCTGGAAAGTCCTGTCTAAGTGTATTATTAACTGCTGTGCAGTGTTTTGGCATCTTATAAGCCTTCAATCTTATGGATCTGCTACTCAAACTTATATTTGAAGACTCAGCTATACTCCAAGCAACACGCCCCTTTTATTGTGCTGTTATTGGTCTGATGCCAGGTAAGACTCATGGGAGCTGTAGTTGTGCAATGTTAAATTAAAAATTATGTCCCAGTGAATGTGTCATGCTGGAAAATTTACTACAGATACACAGTTATTTAAAGTGCAACAGAAATTAAATTGCATTGTTTTTTGACGAGTAAATCATATAAGTGATTTATACTGTAAAATACAGTGTTATACAATACATACTGTAAATCACTTGTCCTGTGTTCCCTTTTGAAAATAAAATCTGAAACCAGAGGAGAGACATTTCTCTTGTAGTTATCCATCTATGTAGATGGAGTCCTTATTTTGATACAAATTAAATGTGATAAAAGTGATAATGTGGTGTTCTATCATAGACAGAGCAGACGGTCACACTGAGCCTGATTGCATCCTGCTACACAACACAAGAGCCACAGACTCTGAACAACAACCCACATTAGCTTTCCTGTCAAAGTCTCCGTCTTATCTAACTTACAGATATGAACACACACCTTGTCCTGCAACTTAGCTTGTTGAACAAGCCACCAAACAGACATTCACCGTGGGAAAAGTGCACTGCTAACGTCAGTTTGCTGGCTAGATAGCTAATTAGCTGCTCAGCTGTAGTACATTAAACATCATGTAAACCTACCTGCAAATGTCACTTGAGTCTTGTTAGATGCTGGTGTGGTTCTTACTCTTCAATACCACTGCTAACAACACACTGTCTGTCCATGACTTGTAGCTACAGCAGTTTGTTTACTTGGTCTCTCTTTTCCAATCACAGCCACCAGGAGGCTGACATAGGAAATAAGTATTTCTCATATTTTCCCAAAGATCTTTTTTTCTTTAATTATAAAAGGCCATTAACAATACATGCTGACAGCTCTGTATTTTTGACAGCTGAAAGGGATGATTAAATGTGATTCAAGTTGGACTTCAAAACTCAGTATCATGTTTCAGCTTTTCAGAAAGATTGATCACAGACACTCTGGCTCACAATGGCTGGAAAGCAGTCTGGACTCCAGCTGAACTCTGCTGTCTGAACTCAGTCCTCAGAAGTTTAGCTTGTTCTGACAGGTAAACATGTCTGATGTCTCTAGAACAAAGATTCTTTCAATCTGCATGAGAGTTTTACCTGGTTAATTACAGGAAAAGGAAAAGAAGAAGAAGAAATACCTCTGCTTGCGGAGCTGCATCTCCTCCATCACAGCCTGGATGTGCTGAACGTTGTCCTGTTGTTCACCCGCTGGACTCTCCGTTTCTTCCAGAGACCACGACGGCTGGCTGCACATCTGCTCCAGCAACAGTCCGCCCTTCTGACGCAGAGAAGTAAGACCTGCCTCTGTAGAGGATAGAGGGGAGTTAATGTCAGAGAACGTTTTCTACACCCATCAGTTAACTGCTCTGTCACAGGTGTTAAATATGTAGATGTACACAGTTAATTAACACCACAAAAATATATAAAAGTTTCATGATTTTAGAGGAAATTTCTCAAGATTCAACATTCAGAGGACGAACCGACAGTCTGCAGCTTCTCCTCCAGCAGTTTGAGGTTTTGTTGAATCGAAGCTCCGTCAGCTGGAGCCACATCAGCACAGAGCATGCCCAGTAGACTGTCCAACTGCTGGGACAACTGCAGAGACAGACACAGAGATAAATCACATACACTATCACACTTTTATTTTCTTGTACAATTTCAGCTGCATAAGTTAACCACTGGAGGAGCTGCTAAATTCCAAGAAATCGGATTGTTTATATTTTATCCACTTTTCATGAAACAAAGCAAGCAGTTTCCACCTGACTACAGTCTTTGTGCTAAGCTAAGCTAAGCTAAGCAGAGACAGAAGACAGAGATGCTACACCTGTCCTCTTCTCATCAGTCAGAACCTTTATGTCCCACATGAACACTGAACTGATAAAGATCATTGTGGTGCAGGTGTCATGTACAGACCCTCTATGTGTCCACAGCAGAGAGAAAAGGCTCTGCTCAGCTTCATCTTCTACAATTTTTCAACAGACTACTTCAACCTCCTTCTTTTTCCTCACAGATCAAAACCAACCTCATAAACAGTGTAGCTACTTTTATTGAGCTTTTTCATACATATAATAAAATGTTTTTCATCCATGCAAAGTTTTAAAATGACCTCCTGATAAAAAATTGCGGAAGTATCCAGTCAATTTCTGGTAAGGTTTGCTAACCAGGAAAGTCAAGTAAATTACTTGAACAGAACAGAAAAAACTTTTTATGTAGATCAGTCTGGCTGATACTGGATCCATTAATAAGGTCAGTATCTGAGCTGATGGATTTGGTGCATCCCAGTTCAGGCAGTCTAAAACAGGAATACATTCTGCAGGGAAAAAATCCATTAAAATCTAGAATCCAAGCATGACAAAGTATTTCATTTTTGGCCATGTCGCCCAGCCCTTCTGTCACAATAGTATTATACTCTGTGCTGTGACTGATAAGCTTTCAAAACTAATGGATGTTTTACTCAAACTGGACTTCCTTGATTGTATCTCATCATCATACTGCTCTCTGAAAAAGCACACCAACACAGCCCCCTGTGGTTTTTTAACACAATGCTGTTTTCAGTCTGAAAACCCAGTACCTGTACAAACAACAGCTGATACAGTGTGTGTGTGTGTGTGTGTGTGTGTGTGTGTGTGTGTGTGTGTGTGTGTGTGTGTGTGCGCGCTACCTCTTGTGTGGTGCTGTGGAAGCACTGCGCCGCCTGCAGGACGTTCTGTCGGCTCTCCAGCTGAGCCGCCTGTTGATAGCAGACATCACTCAGCTGCTGCTGCAGCGCCTTCAGCTCCACCACTTCCTCCTCTTCCCCAGCACTGAGCAAGGCAGCGATCTGCTGGTTCAACTCCACATACACCGCAAACCACTCCTGTACACACACACACACACACACACACACACACACACACACAAAGACAGAATCAGCCCAATGCTCAAATTTACCTTAAGTGTGACTAAAATGGCTTCACTCCACATAGTGCATTGACTCAAAATTTAGCCAACTAACATACATGAGAACACCTCCAGACCTTTTTGAGTCACTGAACAAATCAACAGATTGTGTGACGAGTCTCAGCAATTGAAGTGATCACAACGTGAGAGTTATGTGACCCCGTTTTCAGGCTTAAATGCATTAAGAGTGAATTTGTTTCTGCACTCTTGTGACGTTTTCATGGTCAAACTTCAGACGGCAGAGTGGAAACATCAAGGGACAAAATCCTCTCAGATCTAACTTTAACCTCTAATCTGATTCATCAGTTTGTCCTTATCACATGATAATGTGTGTGTGTGTGTGTGTGTTTTCAGCGTGTTGCATTACACTGTGCTGGCTCTCGATCTCCTCGTGTTTCTGCTGCAGGGCCTGAGCCGCTCGCATAGAGTCTCCGATTGCCTGATGAGTCTTCAACAGCTCTGAACCTGGACCCTGCAGCCAGGTGACCACCTGAGAGAAAGACAGGAAGAAAACACTGTACACTTACAAACTGTAACCAAATACAGACTTAGCGATCTCCTGTAGAGTTGCTAGGTGGCAGGAGCTATTTCAGGCACCCCTGGTTCCATGAAGTGCCATAAATCTTCTCATAGGACAATGTTAGGTGAAGGACGCTGCCAACACAATACGATCTCTAACTTAAATCCATTTATTTCTGGATCAATTTTGAATGAGTTCAGCAACTGGATGTTTTTTCCCACAACTGAAACATTTTTTGTATCCGTTACAGCTCTGATTCACGCCTCTGACTGGCTTCTTCTCCCTCATGACCACAGCCAAGGCTCATGGGTATTGTAGTAGTTAGAGCGATCTGTCTCCATGTTTGTAGTGTTTGGACACAATCTCATTTAAGTGAATGGGAAGGTGTGTCCATACTTTTCAATGGCACTGTATATATAAATGACCCCAAATCAATCTGACACACTGCTAACCTGGGACAGGTAGTATTGTGGAAGTACTTTGGACATTGTGTTAAAAGGGCTTTATCTCCCACACAGTTCTTTCTATACTGACGTAAACCTCTTCATATTAAAGCTGAGACTTGGCACTTTAATGTTGTATCTGTTATTTTATTTCAAATTGAATGTGCTGAAGCACAGAGCCTGAAGAACAAACAATGTGTAACTGTCCAAATACTGTCTGGACTGTATTTCATGAAAGTTCACACAGTTTGGAGGGAATTCCAGACCTTGTCCATTAACTCTACCAATTAAGTAATGTTTTGAGGTTTTGCTGCTTTTAGCTTGGCAGCGAGTTCTGGTTACTAAAATATCTTACATCTGAGAATGCCATCCTTTAATGTGGAAGAGTGTGGTGGTTGCCAGCATCAAATTATCATCTTGGCTGCAGTGAGACCAGCTACTAGAGGACGTCAGCAGTTTATTTTCAACTCCGATGCTGAAGTTTCACTGATAAGTAGCACTGCAGTGAAAAAAAACACGCTTTCCTAGAAATATTCTAGCTTAAGGCCTAAACCATGTGAATGAATGTGCCAGCAGCACTGTCTGCACAGGATCAGCTGCACATTTCATTTGGTTAAACCTTCAGGGAGAAAAATAACACCTATCAATACGTTTTGTTTCATCGCTACTTTTATTTGATGTAATGACTATATATTGTTTACATTGTACTCTGTTTATGTATATGCTTTAGCAACATGTATTTTGGTAAAACATCAAGCCAGTAAAGCTTCATTGAAGTGAACTGTACTGAGGTTGAGGTGTCCTTCAGAGACTCGAAGCTGCAGTGCAGCAGAGCGACCAGCAGGGGGCTCTCAGGCTCTCTGTGATGAGTTCACACGATATCACAAAATCATATATGATGATGATCACTGTCCATAAATCTTTTCTTATACGAATAATTTATATTAAAGTCACTATTGCTCTTTTCATCCATCACGTTTTCCTTTAGTTGCTTTGGCAACATAAATATATTCACGTTACAGTACAGCCAACAGCTGAAGCATAAGAGAGGTAGAATATAAACAGCTGATCGAAGTATAACTGAAATTATTCAGGGGCACTGCAGCACTTTAGCACTGCACTAAATCAAAGACAAAGAAACAGCTTTCAATAGAGGCAGAGATCTTTTTTTGACTTTTAGTCTGTAATATGACTCAAGCTGTCAACACACTGGATCCTACACTTCCCATAGTGCAAGTTTACTCATTTTATTTCATGATTGAACATATTAAATATAATATATTAATATAAGCAAAAATATTTCCATAATTTTCAGAATGCACATTACATCTATTTGTGGAAACTCTGCGGGGTTTTAGGTTTGGTTTTATATTGTTCTATTACACAATGAATCACATACAGTGTTTTCTTGAGCTGAAGTCAACATGATCATCATATTACTTACAGTACAGAAACATCTGCAACTGTCTATGCAGATGTGTGTCAGTATTATGATCATTGTATTTATCAGGTCAGTGATGTCTAGAGCTAACACACACGCACACACACACACACACTCACACTCATTCACACTCACACACGTTTGCTTAGGTCACTTTGGGGGACATTACATAGACTTACATTCATTTCCTGGAGACTTTCACTATCCTTAACCTAACCCTAAACTTGAACACTGACCCAAAAATCAGCTTTTTCCCAACTGGGGACAAAAGTGTCCCCAGTTGGACAAGCCACCTCCAATTAACTGGTCTTTAGTCTGAAATTTGTCCCCGGACATAGCCTATGACAAACACAAACACGCACGCACACACACACACACACACAAACACACACACACAACGCCACAATCCAGAACTAGGCCAACCCCCCCCCCCCCCACCTCAAATCCTCCAGGCTACCGACCGATATGTTGAGGTTACCATGGCAACCCCAGGCTCATCTCCAAGACAGTAGCATTACCCATCAGCCCCTGCGGCTGCAGGAACCCCGGTAATCACAGAGTATTCTTCTACTGAAGTGCTGCAGAGCGAAGCAGTGAAGCTATGCCTGCTCACTGACACGCTTTCTGAGGGTCCAGGTCAAAGGCTCACTGATAAAAGAATCAGGGCGAGGGACTTTTAAAGACTGAAGAGGCTGATACTGCAGTAGAACACTGTGTGCAGAGAGTTGTGAGCGTATAGAGGACATTTTTACACAATACAATGCCTGTGCCACATTTCATGGCCATCTGTCCAATAGCACCTTTGTTGCACGTCTTACGCCTTCTCTCTACCCATTACTCATGTCTCTCTGCACTTTCAACTAAATGTCAAAAAACCAAAATGAGATTTTCATCCTGTACCTGCATGACCTTGGCATGGATCTCGTCTAGCTGGGTGCGTTTGTTTCGCTGTCTGCAGAGCTCCTGGTATTTTGTGTACTGCTCCCTGAGCGAGTCCAGCAGCTTCATCACCTGAGGCTGAGCAAGCAGCTCCTCCTCCATGGGACACCAGGCCGGAACTGGAGGTCAGAGGTCAGAAAGAGGTCAGACAGAGAACCTATGGGGTTATATTCCAGGACGTCTCCTTGTCTCTGGTCTAATCGTATAAAAACGTATCTGCATGTTTTTACTCTGTAAGGCCAGTGGTTGCTGGTGAGGTACTTTAAAGTGTTTAATTCTCAGTGGTCTTCATAGCTGAGTATTTTAAGGACAATCCACATCTCTAGTGATCTGCAACAATTTAGATCATGAGCTGAACATGTTGTGGGTATTAATCTGCTGCTATAATAGCCTCCATTCTTCTGGTTTCAGGCTTTTCACCAGATGTTGGAACCTGGCTGCAGGGATTTGCTCCCATTCAACCACAAGAGCATCAGTCAGGTCCAACACTGATGTTGCTGGGTGATGAGGTCTGGCTCACAGTCAATGTTCCAGTTTATCGTTAAGGTGTTGGGTGTGGTTGAGGTCAGGGCTCTGTGCAGGCCAGTCAAATTCTTCCACAACATCTTGAGTTGAAATGTTAAGATCAGACTCTTATTTTATTCAAATAACCCCAGTTTGTTGTTCAGCTTATACAGGTTTATATTTTCAAACTTTGAGTTAACATTAGAAGAGAAAAGTCTTATAGGATGAGGACTGATGTAATCCTATCTTGGGAAACAATTTAGGCCAAATCTAATACAGAGCAGCAGGACAGAGTCGCTAACGTTAGCCTACACTCTGATATAGAAGCATCCAGCACCAGCTGCCACATTGTGGGAGAATCTTCCACAGTGGATGTCCTGGACTATTTTTGTCTAGTAAATTTCTGATGTTTTTCAGCCGGGTGGAGGACAGCTGCTTCTGAGGACAAACATCATAACAGAGGTCTGAGTCGCTGTGGATTGAATTAATTCACACTATGTTCCGTTGACATCTCACTTCTGGTGTTAAATCTTTACACAGTACCTACAACTCTAGCAGGCCACGCTGTACTCTCACTCACTACGTCATACCGTAGTACTCTGGAACAGCTGAATGGAGCATTCAAGTGTCTCTCTCCAACACCAAGAGCTCAGAGGAAAACCATGCACAAAACACTACAGATGACATTTGTTTATCCATTCATCCATCCATCCATCAGAGCTGGACCAATGACAGTGAAATCTGGAAGACTGACAGCTACTTCCTCACCTCCCTGTCCTCCTCCTACTCCTCCCTCGGAGCCGTTGAAACGACGCTGCTGCAACTCCGACAACAACTCATGACCTGCAGACAGACAGAGAGACAGAGAGAGAGGAGAGAGAGAGAGGGTTGGTTTCAGATTTTTAAAAGTCTGTTATAAAAGCATCTGAAAGAATAATGCATCAGTGTTTGTGTACATGCTGTGACATTATGAAGGGAGCTGGCAGAGGGAGGAGGGTGGTACCATAAACAAAGGCTCCTTTCACCTCTGCCCAACACACAGACACAGGCTGCTCAGTACAGTGAACACAGCCAGCCAGCCATCCATCCATCCCTCCATCTCTCCATCCCTCCATCCATCCTTGTCTCTATTTAGCTGCAGGTCTTAGTGGCAGCAGAAGACCTCCTTCAGGTCCTCCTGGTGGATCCTGAGTTGTTTCCAGTCTGGTGTCAGTTGGTTGATCTCAGATATCATGTAGACCAACGTGTAAATTTGACACCACATTTATGTAACGAGGCACATGTGTGGGCCTAAATCAGAGAGGATGGTATTTACCAGTCTGAAGGACAGTCTCAGGGTCAAAAGACGGCAGGAGGGCACAGTCTGCTGATCTGCAGGGGACAGACAAACACACAGCTCTGGATCACATCTGTCTACTGTTAGTACACTCTAAACTGTGTGTGTGTGTGTGTGTGTGGTTGTGTGTGTGTGCGCGTGTGCGTGCATACTTGTCCTTGTCCACCGAGCTGCTCTTGTCGCTGTCATTGATGATCGACAGCTCGTCCAGCAGCGACGTAGACTCCTTGGTGAACTTCTCAAAAACCTGCGATAATTGTCAAAAAAAAGAGTTCAGACCTGGTGCAAGGTTACCATGGCGATGAGCATTTGAAGTCATAAAAATATAAAATACATTCATGTATTTATGAATTAAATAGCGACCAGTCTTTTGTTGAGCCAGTCGTTGTGGTCGTAGTCCAGACTTCCTCCAAAATCGTCCGTCAGCTGACACGGTTCGATGTAACGAGTCAGCTTATTGGCCGAAACCAGGATCACCTGACAGGAAGCACAGACACCAGCACACAGAGAGCAAATTAATCAGATAATAAGCACAGAGTTTAATTTTGTAGTTTGGCTGACACATGGAATTGCAGGCAACAGTTTTCATATCAGCCATATCAATCACAGACTGAACTCTCTCCTCTTATACTTTATTCAGACATTCTGTTTACCAGCTCATTGAAAACAGAGTAACAGTCTAGACTTAAGTGTGAAACCTCCACCCACACTACCTGTACAAGAGGAAAAGCTTCATGACATGATGGATTCAACATGAATACAATCAAAAACACATACTGTACATTATAAAAAGGTACAACATGTATTACATTAGCTGAGCTGTGAAATAAAGAAGATTTCTGGTGAGTTTGAAACACAATGAATAACAAAGTTAAAATCAATCTAGATACATGCATTTGCCAGTTGACATGTTTCATTTTTAGGTTGAACCCTGAGTTCTCTATTTTAGAAAAACACAGCAATTAAACATGTATGTGACTAATAATATAAAGATTCAACTCATTTAAAGTCCAACTCCACTCAAAAATGTGTTTTTCTTCTTCTTCCTCTGATTTTGCGCTGTGCAGAATGACGTATGTGCAACGTTTGTTTTCACATTCATCTGCTGAAGGAGAAAGTTTCTTTGTTCTCATCTAAATCTTGACTTTAAGGCGTGTATGTACAAGCATTTTGCAACATCACAACTAGTTTGGAGCCAACTGTGGTCCAGTATGCAACTCATACAAGCATGATGTGGAAACTTGAAGCCTCCAGTGGACATAAATACACAAAGAATGGACTCTGAGTTGAGTAAGACAACTTTTGTCCAGCAGTTAAACTTTGGAAATGAAAAATGTTTGCATATTCACAGATTCTGGAGTTTTTTGATGTATTTTGCTGTATCATATTTGTATGTATTAAAATATGTCTGTAGGGGATTTTAAAATGTTAACGAATAATATCCTAATTAGCATACACTGATGTTTTCAACATAACTATCTTATATAAGCTTTCTTCTTGACCGATGGGTAGTGTTAACCATGACGAGGTGAGCATCAAGCTATGGTGACTGGTGTGATGTGGCATGGCTGCATCGCCCCAGTGGCCTGCTATTGGCTGATTCAGTGCCTGAGGGCGGGTATTTTGGGTACAAAATTGTAGTCCTTTTGCAACAGTGAGGAGCCACTTCAGTCAACGCTGAAGAACCACACCTAGAGTTACTTTTAGCTTCTTTATACAAAGCCTCTCCCACTTATTACAAAAAAGTTGACTCATAAGTCAAGTCAAGTTTAGAACCATTCTCAATCATTTCTTCAATGTTTTATACCTACAGGCCCTGTTCACAGATAATAAATCTAACATTCTTCCTGTTTAGAAACACAACAGACTTTTTTGATCACAAGACAAACTTCTCCTTCATCCTCCCAGAGCACTTTCTAAATGTGGAAATAGAGCGTTCAGTGTTTATGAACTATCTGCAAGCTGATCTGAAGCTTCACACTTCTTCTATGAAGTGTAGCTTTTACATGAAAATCAGCAGCGTTATCTGTGTCTGTGCATATGTTTCATCCTTTAACATTGTTAAATGACTCCATAAAGCACTATAGAACTGCATTGATGTATGAAAAATTACTTTCTACTACAAATAAACTAGACAGTCTGACAGACAAATGGTGGTGAGTCTGTCCTCCAGTTGTCACGGCAGCAGATGCTGTCAGAGATACTGGACTCAGTTCAGTGTGTGTGTGTGTGTGTGTTTATTTAAATGTTAGGTCACACTTCTGAGCAGCTGTATGACACACACCCCGCTGTGACATCCACACACACACGCACATACTCCATAGTTTAGATGAGTCACATTTCAACACCCTCACTGGAATTGCCCCTCCAGCAGCTGTGTGTGTGTGTGTGTGTTCAAAGTGTGCTAGTATTAAAACTAAGTGAAGATGAGCAATCTAACAGACTGTAAACAGCAGCTACATCCAAGTACATCATTATTATTATTATTAAAGCACCAAAGATGTCTTCTTTCATAGGTATTTGGTACTTGAACAGTCATAAAAAATACATGTTTCAATACTCACAACTTACACAAAAGCAAACATGTGACTGTGAACAGGAGAATGTGAATTTGTGTCATTAAAACTGTGGCCATTCATTTACCAACTCTTAAATCTCAGATATCGGAGCATCCTTGAACACACCGACAGGTAGACTTTTCCTCTCAGCACACAATGATGATGTCATTTTGACCCCCCAAAAAAATAAAGTAATCTAATATTGACTGTGATTGATTATCTTAATGCGGCATATTCCAAGTCGCTAAAGATCCTCCAGCATGCTCCGGTTACCCCGGCAACAACCGTGGAGCCAACATGGCTGCAGAAATCTGGGTCACAGTGACTACTGATCTCTGTCAGTAAAACCATCTGTTGTAATAGAGGAGGAGGAGGAGGAGGAGGAGGAGGAGGAGGAGAGGATGCTGGCCGAAAATCACACACACTCTCACTCACACACACACACACACACACACACACACACACACACCATTGATCCCGGCTCAGGTTTCCAGCAGCACTCGGGACGGTTAATGATGCTCAAGGTTATTATAACAGGCTCAGTTTCTGTTTGATATCAGGTAACACGATGGAGGTGTGTGTGTGTGTGTGTGTGTGTTATGAGTGTGTGTGGTTATTTGAAAGTTAGAGTAAAATTGAATTAAAATTAAAAACTGGTCTCGCCCCGCTGTATGACGGCAGGCTTTTCACTCCGCCTTCGAGTACGGCCGTTCAGAACAGTTATAAACACTTTCAGATGTGGTCAGACAACACGTTATACAAAGCACCTCATTTCAACCATACTGAGCCCTTTAGTATTTAGGCAGAGGAGTCAGTGGTTAGAAACAAGATTTCAGGGACTGGCAGAAATGGGAATACAATAAATAAAACGTTATTAACAAAGCTGACAAAGCTGAAACTAGTCAAAGTAACAGAAAAGACTGTGGAGCAAACTGAAAAACTAACAAGTGTTTTGATGTGCTGGACACCATTTTAGGCAAACGACCAGCCTGTGCTTGGATTCAGCACTGAAGAAAGTTATGCAAAATATTTACTTCTGATAAAATAGGCTTAATAACTTGGATTTGTTTATTATAATCTGCTAAATTAGACGGGCAGAGGTTGGATTTTGTCCGTCTATGATGTGAAGGTCCTCAGTTGAGGATTAAATGTAAATATAATATTAGCAGTATTTAGCAGTTCATGTAAAGAGGAAATCTCCCTCAGCATTCTGACCAGATCTGTATAGAGTAAAGCAGCAGACCTGCACATATCAGAACCATTAAGAACCATTCAGAAAATAACTTTGAAATGAGTTAGAGGGTCAGGAATTTCAATTTATCTCCATGGAAACACTGGAGGTCTTAAGTCCTGTCTCACAGCACATTTTTATCCCCTTTGTGGCCCAGCGTGAGGGGATAAAAGAGCTCAGTCTGCAAGTCCAGAGAGTGGAGATTTGGCTTCAGTCAATCTTTACCATCTTAGTTTATTATGTTTAGCATGTTAGCATGTTAACATTCACTAATTAGCACTAAACACAAAGTACAACTGAGGCTGGTGGGAATGTGATTAGTTTTGTAGTATTGGACAAATTAAAATTGGACCAAGTCAGGTACAAATTTTCAAAATCCACAAAGACTTCTGGTTCCAAAATGATTTCAGTTATCTGTCAGCGCTGGATTCCTGCATAGTCAGTGAGTGGAAAGTGAGCGTAAAGTTGCTAATTCCAGCGTGAAAAAGAGAGCTGTGTTTAAAAAGACACCTGAGGCTAGTTAGTGCTGAAGCAGTTCACCGAGCAGCGGTGCGAGCAGACTCACCTCAAAGCCCAGGCGGTCTTTCTCCTTCCAGAAGCAAAAATGTGTGACTTTTTTATCCCAGAATTCATCTGGTTTCACCACGCAGACCAGCGACACCTCAGCTGGGATCACATTCTGAAACAGCATCATCATCATCAACTTTTAAATATCCTGACAGAGTAACACAGTAGCATTTCTGTCATTATTGGGACCCATATTTCTCTCTACTGGTAACTGTTTAATGTGTTTGTACCTGCAACATGAGCACCACAGTCTTCACAATGTTCCACTGAGACTTCCGTCCATCCACGATGACGGTGAAACCCCGAGCCTTACACTTCTCACTGAGAGAGAGAGAGAGAGGTAGAGGGAGGAAGTATTTTGTTGAACAAGGATATTCAAACAATGAACACACACTATTCAACACTACACAATATACTTGCCTTAATCAAAAAAAATCATTTGTTATACAGTATTTCTTCTTATTAAGATAAGTGTGCAGACTGTCAGTGTGATGCATTCACATCCCATTACTGAAAATGGACAAATTAGCTGCCAAATCAGAAGCTTCTGGATAACAACGCTGTCTTACAGCCAGCTTGAGTGCTGAATGTTGGAGCTTCTGAACATTCAGAGACTTAGAATCATAATGACGTCTACTTACATGGATTTAAATGATAATTCCACTTAGTTACAACTTGGCTCTTATTTTCGTGGTTTTGGATATCAGTTATGATAACATTGCACTCGCCAAGTTGCTGCTGTGTGCTCAAATCTCAGCGATAAGTTTCGCAAGAACAATGTTACCATAGCCAATATAATGATGACCAATATAATGACAAGGAAATACCATAATGATCCAAATATAAGACAACATTTTTCTAAAAATTACATTTGAAAAAGTTGGGGTCGTCTTATGTTTGAGGACTACAGATTCATATTCACAAAATCAGATATTCCTTTTGAATGGAGAGCGTGACACCGGCTCCTACAAAGAGTTGCATTATGGGTTGTTTGTAGCAGGGCTTGAGACTAACAGCATCCTAACGTCCATGCAGTCAGCATGCTCCAATCTCTCCAGACCGCGTGGGTTATCAGGAGCAGAAACGGACCGCAGCAGGCAGCAGACATGGTAGGCTACATGAATATGAAACTGTGCTGCAAGGGCACAGATCACCATGGAAACGTTTACAATTAGTGAGGCAGCATCTCTAATCTTTAAAGTAAATCATTGAAGAAAACACTCATACATCAACAGGAGCAGATTTAGTGATTTGGGAAAACTCAGGAAAACTTGATTTTGGGACAGTTTACGTTGACTTTGGGACGGTTCCAGGTCGGTGGTGAAAAAAGTTAGTCTGGAGCCCTGGTTTGTAGTCTCAGTGTTACTAGGCCAGTGAGTATCTTAAAGTCCATTTATAGTGTGTTTTTTAGACTTAATTGCCCCCCTTTAATTGGATCCTGTAAAGTGTTTTGGAGGGAAAAAGTTCCTGATGAGTGATAACGAGTAAAAAGCTTCTCCTGAAGTCTTCACTGCAGAAACAGAGCGGAGACTGACTCATCTGTAAAGCAGCTGAGAATCACTGCTGTCACAGATGATGAAGAGCTGAAAATTTTTATGGACTGAAAATTGCAAACTGTCAAAGAAAATGATCCTGACTGTAAATGTGAGATTGATGTTTAGCTTTAATGGAAGTAAGTATTTCATGTTTCACTCTGTTAGTGTGTTTGGGAAACTTTCCTAGCAGGACTACTCTGATACTCTGAAAGTGTGTCTTAATCTTCAAAGAGTCTTTTTCCAAAAGCAGCTGTTGGCAGAAATTGGGGGGGCGGGGGGGCCTCTTCAGTGACACAACTCCAAACACGTCCAAGTATTACAAATGAGATGAAATAGTCTTATGTAAACATAAATGCACACAGGCACATACGGACTGTTGCTTCTGCTGCCAGCACTCCGTCTACGTGTGTGTGTGTGTGTGTGTGTGTGTGTGTGTGTGTGTGTGTGTGTGTGTGTGTGTGTGTGTCTGTACCTAGGGATACTGAGCAGATAGTCCAGTGTGACACTGAGCTCCTCCATGCTGGTCTGATCCGAACTAAGTGGGATGGTCAGGATCAGACCACTGCGCCTGTCTTTGCCCCCTAAAATGAAACAGATAGAGAGAAATCTGATTACAGACCAAACTGCATGTTAACTGTCATTATACAGTCCTCACACTACGGTAACACATGTAGACATGGTATCTCATATTTTGTGTGTGTGTGTGTATTTTACCTGACAAAAAGGCCAGTTTCTTCTTGAGAATGGAGAGGATGGTGGTCGCTTCCATGTTAACGTTGGACATCTGTAGACACACATACCCACAACACTTAGTGAAGGCATGTCTGTTGTATGGACGAGTATCTGAACCCTGAAGACCAGATGGTGGCCACTTGCTCACAGACTCTCAGTCCACACTATTCCACAGTCTCACACACCAATGCACAGTCTCACACACCAGTGCACAGTCTCAGACACTAGCCCACAGCCTCAGACACCGGTCCCCAATCTCACACACTGGTCCACAGTCTCACACACTGGTCCACAGTCTCACACACTGGTCCACAGTCTCAGACACCAGTCCACAGTCTCACACACCAGTGCACAGTCTCAGACACCAGTCCCCAGTCTCACACACCAGTGCACAGTCTCAGACACCAGTCCCCAGTCTCAGACACCGGTCCCCAATCTCACACACTGGTCCACAGTCTCACACACTAGCCCACAGCCTCAGACACCAGTCCACAGTCTCACACACCAGTGCACAGTCTCAGACACCAGTCCCCTGTCTCAGATAGTAGCCCACAGTCTCACACACTGGTCCACAGTCTCAGACACTAGTCCCCAGTCTCAGACACTAGTCCCCAGTCTCAGACACTAGTCCCCAGTCTCAGATAGTAGCCCACAGTCTCAGATACCGGTCCACAGTCTCACACGCTAGTGCACAGTCTCAGATACCGGTCCACAGTCTCAGATACCGGTCCACAGTCTCAGATACCGGTCCACAGTCTCAGACGCTAGTCCACAGTCTCAGATACCAGTCCACAGTCTCAGACAGTAGCCCACAGTCTCACACACTAGTGCACAGTCTCAGACACCGGTCCACAGTCTCAGACACCGGTCCACAGTCTCAGACACTAGTGCACAGTCTCAGACACTAGTGCACAGCTTCAGACACTAGTCCACAGCAATGGACATGCAAAACTCTGTATGAACTGATGTTACTGTATGGATCATCATATCATATCAACTCCAAAGCATGACAGTCATATTACAAGTGTTAAAGTCAACTATTAAACAGTGCATGCAGCAGCACAGACACCAGCATCCCCCACTGAAGTATTACAGGAATATTACAGAGACAGCACAGTGATTTTCCAAAAGGATTTACTCTCAGCTGGCATTTCTCCAAGCAGATTCAGATTCTTGGCTTCACATTCAGCTCAGTCAGTGATTTACTATCCCTTTATCAGTGTGAGTGTGTTTGTGCAGTTAAAGCAATCAGTCAGTAAATCATTCAGTCAGTCTACATTTCTATCGATTATCTATTATAGATCAACTCATCAATAATGAAGATAACTGTTAGATGCAGCACTAGTTTGGACTGCTGGTGGAAATCATTACAGATATTAGAACAGCTCCTTCTCTGGTAACCTTTGAGGCCACACAACAAACGTCACCTGCTTTCTCTCTCTACATTGTATATTATCTTACCACAACCATCTGGTTGCTTCAACATCTGTGTTTGCTGTGACCATTTCTCTCCGCACTTCGCTGGTTTAAATGACCATTGTTTCTTTCTTTTATCATTGAACAATTGATACTGTTTCATATTGTATGCTCTCATGCCTGTACATTAAAAATTAAACTGGGGCCAGGTGATGATTAGCTTAGCATAAAGAGTGGAAACAGGGAGTTTTCCTGGCTCTGTCCAGAGGTAAAAGAATCCACCTACCAGCACGTCTCTAGCTTGTTTCATTCATACAAAAAAAACAGGTTGTAGTTTTTCTGGGGGAGGATTGTTTCTTGACTTACTACAACCACAACTTATTGTTTTGACTCTTCAGTTTTTGTAGGGATTAAACAAACAAGATATAACATGTTAATTAGTGAGCTTTAGAAGGTGTTCATAGGTGGATTTTGTTATCTAAGAACAGAGCCAAGCAAGCTGTTTTCCCCTGTTTCCTGTCTTTAATCTAACTTAAACTAAACTAAACTAACCATCACCTGACTGTAAAATCAAGATAGACATGCTTTTGCTATGAATCTTCTCTTAAAACTCTCAGCAATAAAGCAAAAAAAATACAAATAATAATTCATTTCTTGCTGAGAGTTTGATGAGAAGATCAATATAATCTTCTTTAATAATCTTTCAGCTCTACTACATGTTTGTACATCTGTTGTTTTCATCGTCTTCTGTAAAATGTGTATTTATTTATTTATTTATTTATTTACTCTAAGTAGTAATATAGTGATGCATCTTTCTGTTCACTTCACTCATTGCTTGTAATTTGGAACTCCACACTTTCATACATGCATTGCACTGTCATTTGTATTTTGCACCTGTCTAGGGCTGCAACTAAAGATTATCGTCATTATCAATGAATCAGTTGATTATTTTCTCGATTAATTGATTAGTCCGTAAAATGTCAGAAAAACGTTAAAAATGTTGCTGTTTTCCAAAGCCCATGACAATGTCTTCAAATGTGTTGTTTGGTCCACAACAGTCGGCAACCCAGTTAACCAACACACAGGACTAAAGAAACCAGAAAATATTCATATTGAGAAGCTGGAACCAGAGAATTTGGATGTTTTTCTTAAAAAAATGACTCAAAATGATGAATCAATTATCAAAATAGTTGGCAATTAATTAAATAGTTGGCAACTAATCAATTAATCAAATAATCATTGCAGCTCTACACCTCTCTGAATGACATTTTCTACTTTCTGTACATACAGAATATTTAAACTATGTGTATACTGGATTTATTCCACTATCAAATGTCCCTCAGGTTGAAAGAAGTTCTGGATCATGTTGACACACTTTTCTTTAATAATGTGAAGACTGAATGTCTGCAGCCTTCATGCTTTATCATTTCTCATCACTCTTCACACATTTGTTGTTTAAATGTTTACTTTTATACTGTTACTAAACATTTTAGTGTCAGTCTCTGCTCAACTTAGTTCCATATTTATCATTATATTGTTGTGGGATACAAATGTGGTTATTATTGTTATTTCTGATGATTAATGAAACTGATGATTGCAGCACCAGTCAGTCAGTCCAGCTGCAGAGCTTCATCTTCATCCTGCTCCTCCTCAGCCTGCCTGCCTGCGGCCTGCCTACAGCTGCAGGACAGCCCGGACAGGCTCGGTTTGGCTCGGCTTGGTTCGGCTCGGCCCACAGACACAATGACCTACATTCACGGCAGCAGGCTACGGTTGCTGCGGCTCTAACCTTCCTCACCTCAGGATCGAGAAGCTCAGCATCGATAACTCCAGGATCAATCGGCAATAAGTATTGATGAGGCTGGTTTCCTTACCTTTCAGTCAAATCTGTGGCATTCTACTCTCCCGATTTTTTCTCTCAGTCCTCCTCCTCTTCTCCTCTGTCTCTCCTTCTCTGCAGATCTTCCTCTCTCCCTCCTCCTCCTCGTCCTCGTCCTCCTCCTTCTCCTCTCAGGCTGCTTTACCTGAAGATATTTAACCCTTTTTCCATTAAAAGCACATGAGATCTCAGTTTATTCTCCGCTCGCTTTGAACGACAGTGGAAACACACAACGCAGGCGGTGCTGCTCGCTGCCCTGCGCAGCCGCAGTGAAGCGCAATTAAAGAATGCGACTTCCGTTATAGAGACGTTCCAAATAAAAGCCCGAATGACCACACTTCTCAACCTTTTCTGACCAAATTCCAGATGTCTATTATACAGCTGTGTATGAAGTATTCAGATCCTTTAAAGTATTTAAAGTACTTTAAAGTACCATTACAGCAATGTAAAAATACTCCATTACAAGTAAAGGTCCTGCATGGAAAATCCTACTACAGTAAGAGTACATAAGTATTATGAGCTTGATGTAGTTAAAGTATTGCAGTAAAAGTACATAAGTATTATGAGCTTGATGTAGTTAAAGTATTACAGTAAAAGTACATAAGTATTATGAGCTTGATGTAGTTAAAGTATTGCAGTAAAAGTACATAAGTATTATGAGCTTGATGTAGTTAAAGTATTGCAGTAAAAGTACATAAGTATTATGAGCTTGATGTAGTTAAAGTATTGCAGTAAAAGTAGTGGTTTGGTCCCTCTGACTGATATATTATTATATATGACATCATTAGATTATTAATAGTGAAGCATCAGTGTTAGAGCAGCATGTTACTGTTGTAGCTGCTGGAGGTGGAGCTAGTTTACACTACTTTATATACAGTTAGCTAGTTTAGTCCAGTGGTTCCCAACCTAGCGGTCGGGCCCCTCCAAAGGGTCAGCAGATAAATCTGAGGGGTGGTGAGATGATTAATGGGAGAGGAAAGAAGAAAAAACAAAGTTCTGATACACAAATCTGTTTTCAGTTTTTGGACTTTTTCTCTAATCTTTGATTTTTGCTGAAATATTGGATCATTTGAACATTTATTGAAATGAAAGCATGTGAGAAGTTTAGAGGGAAAAATCACTATTTGGTGGAGCTGTTAACAACTCATAGACATGTGAAATGTGACCCCGACTACACACTGCTTTTTGTAAGATGTCAAAAGCCAAAAAGGTTGGAAACCACTGGTTTCATCTTTAACAATGTGTTGTATTTTAAAAGCTTGTTATATTATCCATTGTGTCAAATCTTCATCTGAAAAGTAACTAAAGCTGTCAAATAAATGTAGTGGAGTAGAAAGTACAATATTTCCCTCTGACTTGTAGTGAAGTGGAAGTATAAAGTAGCATCACATGGAAATAAGTGAAGTACAAGTACCTAAAAATTGTACTTAGTTACTTTCTACCATTGCTATTATGTGAATCTGTGTGCTGAATACTGTTGTATTCTGTCATCAGAAGCAGAAGCGGGCTTATAACAGACTGCATAGACATACAAATTAAAGTAAAAACCAACATAAAGTCTCTTAGTAAGGTGTTGGGCCATCACATGCCGCCAGAACAGCTTCAGTGTGCCTTGGCATTGATTCTACAGTCTCTGGAACTCTACTGGAGGGATGAACACCATTCTTCAAAAAGATATTCCCTCATCTGGTGTTTTGATGATGGTGACTGTCTAACACATCGGTCAAAAATCTCCCATAGGTGTTTAATTGGGTTGAGATCTGGTGACTGTGAAGGCCGTAGCATATGATTCACATCATTTTCATACTGATCAAACCATTCAGTGACCCCTCATGTCCTACGGATGGGGGCATTGTCATCCTGGAAGAGATCACTCCCATCAGGATAGAAATATTTCATCATAGGATAAAGGTGATCACTCACAACAACTTTGTATTGATTTGCAGTGACTCTTCCCTCGAAGGGGACAAGTGGACCCAAACCATGCCACAGCATAACAGAGCCACCAGATCCCCTCACTGTAGGGGTCAAGCATTCAGACCTGTACTGTTCTCTTGGTGAACGCTACACATGCACTTGCCCACTTGTTGAGAATATGGTGAACGATGACTCATCTGACCATATCACTTTTTTCCACATCTCTGTAGACCAGTGCCTATGGTTTTTGCACCACTGAACTCTCAAATGTTCATCATTACCCTCTTTGTAATGAGGGGTTTATGCACTGCAGGTCTACTATAATATCCCTCTCTGCGTAATTGTTGACAGACTGTACTTGCTGACAGTCTGATAACGTCCTGCATTGACGTTCTCAGTCATCTGAGGAAGAGTTGCTCTTCTTTTTTCCCTATCATATCGCACTACTGCACAAGCTTCACGGTCATTAAATGTGCGCTGTCAACCACAACTTCTGACTCTTCTTACTGATGTCTTTCCCATAGATCTACATGCAGATGTCACTTTAGTCACTGTTCCTATTGAAACATTAGCCAGTTGAGCAGTCTTTGTGACTGAAGCTCCTGGCTGTGCCCCAACAGGTTGATATTTGTTGTAGTTTTTCGTGAAATGTCTGGACAACTATTGGGTGGATTGCCATGAAAATTTTACATTACAGTTTTGTGCTTTAGTGGTGCATACAGTATTACTAAACAAATGTGCAAATAATTAACTCACCACAAACTAATGTTGGATTTTGGACCAGTGAAGAAAAATGAATCTATTCTTAAGAGTGATGCACAAAAACTGAAAATATACAGAAACTGTTATTTTCCCCAAATATCTTGACAGACATTATCCAGGATTTGTAGCTCATGTTTTCTGTAATATTTACAGAATTGCACTGAAGCATTTTCATTTAGTTTTTTGTGAAAAACTATATTTTCAATGACTTTATTTTAATGACCTGGTGAAACTGGTGCGGCTTCATAAATCTGGGGCTGTGTATCCGGGGAGGGGCCACAGGCAGTGAGGCCACGCCCCTTCCAGTTTAAACCACTGATAGGTTTAAGTACCCTCAGGAACGGCCAAACTTTACGTTCAGTATCAGATTTATGTTCAAATAATAAATAACGACATAATATATAACGACAAAGCTAGGTAGATTTAATAAATAGAAATATTGGAATAGATTTAATAATTATAAACAGAATTCTTATTATTCTTATCAAAAAATAATAATTTAATTTTAATTTTAATATTGATTATGATGTATGTCAGTGAACAATATGTACTCAAATAATGAACATAGAGGTTTTGTTACTGCTTTGTATTGTCAATTGTGATTTATTAATTCATCCATGACATCAGATATATACACTTCCTTATTCATCATACTGGTCAAAAACAAACAATACATTCTGTATAAACACAACTAAAAAATTTAAGATTACATCACCATTTCAGTTCTGATGTAGTGCTACTACTGCCGCTGCTACAGGAGCAACATTAAGTTTAACCTCTGGAGTCTGTGCAGGATTCACACACTCAAATTAACTTTCATGTTCACCATCACTTCATGTTTATGATTCACATATCTGTCCACTTTCATGCTTTTCATGCTGAAACTGATCACTACATTTGTGTCATGTTCTTTGTCTCAAATGCATCAGCATTCCAATCCATGAGCAGGAACACAGTAAACTAGATCTACAGCAAATGAAGTAAAGTGCTGTGTGATTTGAAATATGCCCTTTAAAAAGGTTCTGCCAACTTCACTTTTCCTTTGATTTTAATTATTTTAACTACTGAGTTATAGTCATTCTGTAAGTCTTAATTTTCAGTGAAGCTTTGCAATAGTTTTGCTTACTGTCTCATTGCTGCTCAGAACTCTGACCCTGCTGAATGGAAAGACAATAAACTGTTGTTATTGTCACTAAGGTGTCAGTGAATGCATCACTAGAGGCTCTGCGGGTCCTCTTTCAGTGTTCACACGTCGTCACCTGGTGGACACAGGAAGCAACAACATCATCTTGACGAAACAACAAAACATAATTTATGAAACATAAAATGGTTTTGTTGTTTTTGTCAGTCTCAGTGTTGTCTATAATTCCATTTTTTCATTCTTTTGAGTGTCAAAGAGTCTTATAGGTGAGTCGTGCAGATGATCTCAGGTGCAGTAGTCTGGTCTTTAGCTGATTTCCCATCATCCTTTGGAGGAGGAGTGGAGTCCCATGGCCACCTGAACCTGGAAGCCACATGAGGAGAGCATTATTTAGGTTGCGCTCACACAATCTTTACATCCTATTATACATCCTAGTGTTTTTTTGTAGTTTTTTGTGACTGCACAAATCTTGCTCCATATTTTTAAATGCATTTTTTGTTGTATATGTTGTATATTTTGGTATATTTTCATACATATAATATATATTTATTTTTCTCTGTACTTGTTGGTTATTTGGTGACAGGTGCTTTCTCTGTTCTTATGTCTGCTCTGTTTGTCTTTTACTCTAATGTCTTTTTTCTTTTAGGCGTGGGGATTTTAAGCCATTTAATACAGTTCCAATATGGCTAAGAGCATAAAACAGTAAAATAAGGCTCTTATATAAAAGTATGAATGAACTAAGGCAGTCTAAATCTTGCCTCTGGAAAAGAGAATAAGCCCCCCCAGACACACCCAGCGAACAGTGTAATATGACAGACTGACCGCTGTGAGAGCGCCAGCTGCTGGATGGTGTCGGGTAGCGGCTGTCTGAAGGTCTCTGGGAGGAGGATGCAGAGTAGAACACTGAGCAGTGACAGACTGCCCACAACGATCCATGGCAGGAACTGATAGAACACAGCTGAGGACAAAACCAGAACAGACCATGCTCAGACCAGTAAGTCATAGTTTCAAGATTTGTCCAATACAGAACTTAATGAGCATTTAAAGAGTCAGTTCACCCAAATGACAAAAAAACATATTTTTTCACTCACCATAATTGGTGTCTATCCATGCAAATAGTTTTGGTATTGCTTATCTATGTTTTCAGATGATTTCTGACTTCACTTCAGTCAACAGTTTTAGGGACCATTTCTTTGCTATGGTATTGTCCAAAAGAAATCAATCTGTATGGTCTGTTACAACTGAGGGAATATATAATTTTGTAAATTTGGTGAACTGACCCTAGAAGCAAGAACTGGCTGTATCACAAAAGCAACCTCACAGAAACATGATGACACAGTATGACATTACTGATGCTGCATAGCATGCTACGACTACTACTACAACTACTACTAAGACTACTACTGCTGCTGCTATTGCTGCTACTAGAACTACTACAGCTGACATTGGTGTCACTGCTACAACAGCACATATACTGATTCTCTGCAGACCAAAACAGTTATTAAAAAATATAAGATTCAATTGTAATATAAGAACTTTACACTGATCAAACTGGTTCAAACAAATCCTACTGAAGGTTAAAGTGTGTTAGATTGAAGTTGTTATACTATACTATGTTCACAGTATGATGTATGAAGTGAAAGTTCTCACCCAGCTGCAGCAGGTAAGGGGAAACAGAGGAGCCCACTCTGGAGAACATAGCACAGGACGACATTGCTGTGTTCCTGATGGATGTGGGAGAAAGCTCACCAGTGTACATGTACAGCACCCCGGTGCCTGCCAGAATACCAAATTTACCCACCAGCACCAGGGACAGGGTCACAGCTGGATTACCTGCAGGAAGAAGAGGACTGTGAGCTAGTGATAAAACAGTGAATCAGTAAATGGTCTTATAGCTTTCATTGTTGATATTTTGTCCAATAAAGGCTACATATAAAAACTGACCACCTTTCAACAGTCAACAGCTGTGGCAAAACTGACAAACACATCCCGTATTCAGAACCAGTGCAACACCTCTCTGATGTGAGTGTGATGTTTCGAGGCTTTCTATGTGGTGATCATGTAATTTTTAGTGTGTTGAAGCAAAGGCCTTTTTCACAACGGACATTTTGATGTGTCCACTCCATTAACATACATGAGGGGTCAAAATATTAGGAACACTTTTCAATAGAATGCACTCCAGTACACCACCACCACCCACTACAACCTCAATGATAAACGTAAAGTAGAATTATCACCTCTCTGACAATGTCAACAAAAACTGAAAATGTATAAGCTTCATAAATGTAGAATTTATGGCAGAGCTGTTGTATTGGATTGTGTTAGATTGCACAGGTGTTCCTAATAAAGTGGGCGGTGAGTGTATATTAACTAGGAAAGAGAGCAGAGGAGGAGTAGAGCTAGATTGTGCTGGTCTTACTCACTGTGCAGAGTGATCTGGATGAGAAGTAACGCTAGCGCCCCCAGCAGGGTGAAGCTGGTGAACGACAGGCGGCGAGGAAGACTGCGTGCCGCCAGCCAGCTGGCAACATACGCTGGGAGCTCAACAGCCGATACCAGGAAGTAGTTCAAGAAGGGGTTGCCATAGAGACCAGACATGTTGAATGACAATCCAAAGTAGCTGACACTTATAGAAAACCTGCAACAGCAAAAGAACAAGGCTTGCTATTGCTAGCAAGGAAAAAAGAGGGAAAAGTTCCTGAATTCCAAGTGCTTTAACTCACCAGATAAGCCACAGCTTGAGCGTGATATGTCGAATGTTTGAGGTCCTCAGTAGGTCCAGGAAGCTGAGGGACTCAGACTTCTGGCTAGCTGTTTTTTCAGTCTGTAGAGAGACAGAAACTACAATGGCCACTGTTCTTTATTGTGTGGGACATGTCAAGGATAAGAGGTTCTTACGTTGGTGGGGAGGAAGATCACATTTGGAGCGTCCACTCGGTTCTCCAGAGCTGCCAACCTCAACAAAAGTTCTGCTTCCTGCAAACGGCCACGAGACACCAACCAACGAGGGGACTCTGGAAGCAGCCTGGTGGACAAACAAACAGACAGTACTAGTTAAAAGTTTGGACACACCTTCCCATTCACTTGAAGTGTGTCCACACTTTTGACTGGTACTATAGATCCTCTATAATTTATTAGATGAATAGGTTTGGGGAGAAATTCAGCAAAGACTATATAGTAGATCATCCTGGTTCATCCATCTGTGTGTTATACAGACTCTTCCTCATTCCTCTATGGTAGGAACAAGTAGAAGGCATTATATAAATGCAGTCTATCTACCATTACCATTTGTGCCCAAAGTACAAGGCACCAACCTTGTGCCTGGTACTTGGGCTTGAGTGCATTTTTGAGTATGTGCAGCAGGCATGTTCAAGTGAAAACAGGGTATAAAGTTGCACTTAAATCAGGCAGCAGGGCATTCCTTGAGTAGGGTGTTACAAAGTGGACGAGGGGCTGTGCTCCTGTGTGGATGGGAAATACCAGTTTGAAAGCTTATCAAACACCAAAACACTGTGTAGCAGTTTATGGTACTATGAGACAGTTTTGACAGTTTGAGACATTTTAGAATTTTGGGAAGTTATCACAATGGCAGTTATTTTATCTTCCATGGCAACAATTACATGGCAAAGCTCAAATATGGTGTTCACGGTAAAAAATAATCTTCCTGGAATGTGCACATTTTTGATCTGGATGATGTTGCACTGTGTTGTGGCAAAAATTGCACCAGGTTCAACTTCTTTACCAGATGACCCTGCATGTTTTTTTCGGAGCCCTTTGCATCCCAAATGAGTGCTCCAATTCATATGAAAGAAAGGGTTTGAAGGATTCTTTTGCGTTCTACAGTTAGGCAAATTCGTCACCAAGTGGATCCTGACATATTTCATACTTTCCTAAAAGTCTAACTATGACAGTATCACCTGCAAATAATTAATCGAATAGTTCATAAGATATGCAGATATATCCTCCCCTAGTGTAATCATGTCATCTTACCACCAGAGGGGTAAACAAGCCAGGCCAGGCACGGCCATGATCAGTGACAGATGTCTCCAGCTTCTGACCAGGCTGGCGGTGCCAGGCAGCAGCATCATACCAAACACATAGAAAGATGGCAAGCACAGGTTGGAGAAGAGGACTCTGGTCGAACCAATCAGGATCTCTGACCCTGTAGAAAAAAAGGGTTTACAAGAAGTACAATCAATGTATTTCTGTTTCTGCATAAGTATAAAATAATGATGTCTTCGTAAGTAGAAAATAAATCAACCATGTTTGTGAAAGCTTGCCAAGCCGACAATCATTTGTCCGCGTTATTGAAAAGTTCTTGAATTGCTTGAAGGCACTGGCTTTGTATGTATATAAGGTCTCAAGGTTTCAAATGTGTCCTCATTTTTGTGGACATGGAGTCATTCTGTCCATCAATGAGATTCCATTGAGATCAACAACTGAACAATGATAAAAGCATGCAACCAGTCTAGAGGAGGACAAAAGTCAAAGGTCACAGTTTAATAAAAATGAAAAACACATACCCAGAACAAACACAACTATATAGCCAGCAATTTGACCAAGGCCCAGCATGAAGAAGAGCACGGTGAAGACAGGCCAGGAAGGAGCAAAGGCCACTGCGCTGCTGAAGATACTAAGCGCGATGATGGCACCAAAGAGAACAGGCTTCCTGCCAAACCTGAAGTAAAAATACAAGAGAGCGGTGTCAAGCACATCAGCAACATGGTCTTCTGTTCAGACGTTAATGTAAAAGAAGAGAGACACTCAAGTAGGAAAATATTGTTGGCAGTTAGCATGATGGTCATCCAAGTCAATGGTAGACCATGAAAGCTCAAACGATTTCAAAAGTACATGGTAGTTACATGGTATAGGTCTCTAGATTTTAGGATTAATATAAAAACCTTTCAGCATATATAACCTCATAACAATGTTGCCCAACAGTTCCTTTCTCCATGAAGAGTGGCAGACTCTCATCTCTTTGGTCAATGCTTGGTTAGCTCACAGCTAATTAGTAAGATATGTTATGGCAAAATGTTGTACCTCTACTGACTGTGTAGAAGCTGAGGTAAGCATGGGAGACAGTTTGAACTGAAACTGAAAAGTACCGGTCAGAGATCTGTCCAGAGAAGAAGCATCCGCACAGTCCTCCCAGGAAGTACATGAGAGAGGTGAGGGGCTGTTTCCATTGGTCGCTGCACACCAGGTTAAACTGGAAGACAAGAGACACAAGGTACTGTAGCAGATATCAAACTATAAACTGGATAAAACAGCTGACATAGAAATGCAATGTGGAATAATACAACACATACAGGACTGTGCAAAAGTTTTAGGCACTAAAAGTAAAGTGAGGATCCTTTCAAAAATAATGCTTTAAATAGTTTTTATTCATCAATTAACTTAGCAATTAACTAAACAAAGTTCAGTAAACAGAAAAAACCTAAATGAAAACAATATTTGGTGTGAGTACACTTTGTCTTTAAATCAGCACCAGTTCTCCTTGGTACAGTTTTTCTGTGGATTTAGGCGTCTCAGTTGCTTCTGTCTCTTCATGTAATCCCAGACGGACTCCATGATGTTTAACTGCTGGACACAAGGTATCTGCTACTTCACTGAGAGGTTCGTTCTCAGTGTATGTGCACTGGAGGCTTCAAGTTTTCACATCACACTTATGTAAATAGCATAGCGGATCACAGTTGGCTCCAAACTAGTTGTGATGTCACAAATCATGCTTACACTCAGGTTTAAGGTGAGCACACTTTCCGCTTTAAGAAGATGAATATGAAAACAGCCTTCTAGTGTCAAAACACTATGTCATTCTGCACACTGAAGCTCAAATGTCAAACTGAAGTCACAAGAAAAAAAACACATTTTTGAGTGGAGGGGGACTAAAATAATTTTTTCTGCCACAACAGAAATTGAAATACAATACAATGAAGGACTTCTTTGTATTTGCACATACAAATAATCTGTCTAAATGTCCAATCTGGATTCACTAAACATTCTGTTTTCATTTGCATTCATGAGCATAAATTGATGACTCCTAATTGCTCCTTTACTGAGGAGATTATTGCAACTTTTGTTATCATACAGTATTTGGCAGTGCAGAACACACACCATAATTTTCTGAACCAAAATTAATTAAAAATCTATTTTAAGTAAAATTAAACTGAGAAGTTTAGCCACTGCAGTGTTATGCTGCAGAAGCAGTGGCATTACACCACACAGACAGATGACATAATGCAGGATACACCAATCCAGTCATTTCCAGTTTCTCATGGCAGCTTCCTGACAGTCATTTGAGGCAAGTCAATGATTGGTGGTCACTGAGAGAGGTCACGACCTCCCAGCGTTTTACAGATGAAAGCTGTTCTGACCAGTCTGGATCCTTATATAACATGCGGGAGTCTAAACAGTTATGCAAAGTGGGCAGTGGAGGGAAGGTCACTGATATTGAATATAGTATAGTAAAAAAATAAAAAAATAAATAAAAATAAATAAATATACATACGGTATATATATATACACACACACACACATGTATATATATATATATATATATATATATATATATATATATATATATATATTAATAGTAAATTGCATAACAATAGTAGCAGCAGTAGTTCAGTACCTCAGTAACTACAGTAGACTGGTAGTGCTCAGTACTGTGGGTCCATCCATCTTTACAGCCCTCCTGCTTCAGGCTGGAGAGAAGGACATCTGGATTTGAACCCAGTGCAGTCAGGTTTTGGATATGGTCCAAGCTGGGTGTGATACCCAATGCAGACAAGTTCTGGACCTGGTCCAGCTCATACCGGCTACAGCTGCTCTTCTCCGGCCTCCCGGCCACAAGCTTCACAGGAAACAGGAAACATCATCATTATTTCTAACCTGCCTTGCAATGGCAGCCTGGGGAGGTAGACCACATCAGTTCAAACTAGACCAGTTCTAACCAGCACAAGGATCATAGCCTGGATCC
The DNA here is from genome assembly GCF_910596095.1 of Thunnus maccoyii. Taxonomy (NCBI): domain Eukaryota; kingdom Metazoa; phylum Chordata; class Actinopteri; order Scombriformes; family Scombridae; genus Thunnus; species Thunnus maccoyii. The sequence continues at coordinate 31,476,041 of NC_056543.1, forward strand.
AGTACATGGCTATACAGTAAATTATTAGCTGACCGCATTTCCAATTATTTGAAATCCTTGGGACTCAGCTGTGGTATGCCTCAGCACTCACCTGGATTTAAAGGGGAAAAATCTGACAAATTTTTACTATGAATGTCCTGTGTGACATGGGAGTCTGATCAAACAATGCACTCTTTTCTCAACCAAGGTAGTTTGTACATTAAAATAACTAACTAACCAAAATTACTCCTTAACCTTGTCAACAGTATAATTTTTCAATGCTGTGTGCGCCACAAACAAAATTACATTCACATCCCTTGTATTGGGATGTGGGTGAGAGTTCAGGTGGTGGTGATCACAAAACTTGGGCAAAAGTGAGTATAAGATGAGACTTTATTGATCCCCAAGGGGAGAGCTGAAAAAACCTAAAAATATCTGCATGGCCAGATTCCACTGGGGGCGTGACTTGAATTTTTTGCTTCAGATTTCGGTGAACTGACCTTTTCAATTTGAAGTTATATAACTCTTATAAAACAAGAAGTCAAAAGTTCGACTGCAGCTGCAAACAATAGGGGGGGTCAGGGGGCATCCACGTATTGTACCTCTACTTAAAACCTATCAAGTCCTTCATGTAGATTTCACAGAAAAGAAAAAAAAATCTTGCATCAGCATTATTTGAACATGCATGCAGGCATCAGTTTTCATAGATTATTGATCACGTATTTGAATATTTAACATAAGTGGTCAGCAGGTCTGTACAGAAGTGAAGTTTGTTGTCAAATGGTTTCCAAAATTTGATTTTCTATCAATGACAGATTTCACCATGACTATCCAACTCTGTGTAGATAGAATGGATATTAAAAATAAGGTTGCTTTATAATCCATAATTTTCTTCAAAGAAAGCAGATCACATGCTTTTCTGTACTTTGCATGCATGCGATATTTAATATTCACTCTCTTTTAAGCTCTGGTTTGGTCATCACCAACCCCTGAGAAAAATATCTGGCTCTTAAGCTGCTAAAAGCTTCACTATCTATCAGGTAGTGTTCAGTGGGGTTTAAGTTCCAAAGAGATGCAGCTGGTTCTGACCTGTACTGGGATGCTGGCTTGGATCCAATCCTGGCTCAGGTTGCTGTGGATAGGGATGTGGCAGTGATGGGAGGGGGTAGCCACCAGGAAGATGACAGACAGGAGGTTGTATCCGCATGGAACGGAGGTGAGACAGAGCAGGAAGAAGACTCTCCTCTGGTACGGGCCCCAGGTCCCCAGGAATGACACTGACTCCTCATAGTCCTGCATTTTACTGGACTCTACTTGAAATCTATTTATTCTGTTTTGTTGTATATTACTTTACACCAACAGTTATTACTGTGACTACTATAGCTACTGAAGCAACTATGACAAGTAGGCTGACTATTATAGCACAAATCTATCTTCAAATTACTTTCAATACTATATTTAAAAATATTACTACAAAATATATATAAGTGAAGATATAAGTAATATTACAAAAATGACTACAAACACTCTGATTATTACACTATCAGTTCTATTTACTACAATAAGTACAAATATTATGTGTCTCTGAAAACAAACACTATTAATGCTCCTGTTGCAGCAGTGTTGGCTCTCTGCAGGATCTCTGTGGCTTCACACCTTTATCCAGGCAAGGAAAAAGAACTCCACCCCTCTTCCTCCCCCTCTCATCCTCCTGCCCCTGTCACTCTCCTCCTCCTCTCTGAAGTCGAAGTTCTCATTGAAACTACTTATCAAAACTCCTCATGTTAAAAAAAAGTTACCTCATATCAGAGAGAGAGAGAGAGAGAGAGAGAGAGAGAGAGAGAGAGAGAGCTATGCACAAAGAAACATTGTGTCCATTTTGAAAGACATACACTCGGATTAAAAACAAGGCTGGTTTTGAAAACTATGTGAAATAAAATGTATCCATGAAAATCACTCTCGGATTACTGATTAACAGGAACATTTTAATATCTTCTATACTTTTAATGCAGGAGAATTTAACCTTTCTCTTTCATTCCCTGTGAGTTTATTTAAATTTCAAAAAGTACATATTTCTCCTATCGTTTTAATATATATATATATACTAAATAATAGTATATTACCAAAAAAGTGCATGTATGTCATCACTGGTAAAAACCACAATTTCACTGCAGTAGAGTTCACATTAAGGAGGCGCTGTGGGATGATTTATTGGTCAGGATTACCAGCAGTGGCAAGATATACCGAGGTAAATGTCACATTTTAACTCAGATGTTACGTCAGTATTTTTGACTCTTCAAGCTTGGCAACTATCTTTTATATAATAATAACATCTTTATTTATCATGTGAAATTATCCAGGAATCACATGAAAATTTCACATACATGTGAATATTGTATGTATACATATTGTACTGTTATGTCATATTTTTATATATTTATACCACATTATATTCATTTATATTCATTCATTATTTTATTTATATTGTATTTACAGTGTGCTTGATTATATTTATCATGAATAAATTAAAAAGTACACATAAATATATATTTCAAATGTACTGGATCTACTCTGTTACTTTGATCTGGAATATCAGGAAACTGCATTTTGCACATTTACCTAAACTGCTTTCAGGTTATACTGTAAATGGCTTTCTCACCTCAATTCAGTTGTTATCTGTAGAGTATTAACTTCTGTATTCTGTTCCTTCCTCTCTGCTCTTTGTCTTGTGCTGCTGTAATGTAATGTAATGATCAATAAAGCCTTAACTTACCAGCTTGTTTTGATTTGTAAGGAGACTCACAGTACACTGTAAGAAAAAAAACTGTAAAATGTATAGTAAAATACTGGCAGCTGGGTTGCCAGCCAGTAACTGTAATTTTTACAGCAATCTTACTGTAATTCAATTACCGTTATTTACTGTAATTAGAGAATACAGGGAAATGCTGCATTTTTAAATAACACAGTAACTTATCATATGCACATTTTCCAGTATAATGCTGTAATTTCTACAGTAAATTATCCAATTGTGTGAATTTGCTGTATTAGAAGGAAATATGTGAAATACTGTATATCCAGTATATTCAGCTAGTTTAACAGTTAATCAACAGTTACTTACTGGCATTATAAGTTTGCCATCTACGTTGTTTAATGCATGTAAGTAAATTCTGCTATTACTTCATAGCAGAATTTATATATATTACTTAACATACAGCATATTAGCAAATCATTTGCAATTTGTAATTCACAACTGTTCAAAATGGTCTTACAAAGTCCTTCAAGTGCATAAAGGATCTTTTAAAAATGTATATTCCCATATAAAAGTCAATATTCAAAAAATGGTCTCAGTAAGTCAGGTAAAGCAAAAACAAAAACACTGAGTGGGTTGAAATTACTTGTAACCAAACAGCTGATAAGATACATAAAGACATATCTCTAAAATAAGTTCACATAAAGGCCTGGTTCACTGCTACTGAGGTACGATTTGAGAATACAGTCCTAAAAACAATACAAAGTTCATTTTGTACATGATTTTTTAAAAACTTCACATATTGACCAACATGGTCATTAAACAATACAAAAAGCCAACATGGCAAAAGCCAACAACACGACCCCAAGTGAGTCTCTGTTAAACTTATGAACAAGAAAAGGATGAAATGGAGAGTACTTCAGGTCCAGATCTTGATCAGAAGGTCCAAGGAGTAGCTAGAAATATTAAAAAGAAGAAAAAGGACAATATATTAAAATCACCCAATAAATACCCATGACAATAACAGAGAGAGAGATAAAGGGATACAGATACTGTTTTTTGTTGTTTGTCTTTTTAATATTATTTCTTGACTAATGATAAGTCTGTGTGTATGTGTGTGTATGTGTGTGTGTGTGTATATATATATATATATATGCTTCTTCTTACCATTTTAGAAATTCCATCAGTTTGCAGAGTAGTGGAGGCATGCAGGTTCACTGCGACCCGTTTCTTCTGTACAAGTAGCCCTGTGGTTTTAGATGTCACTTTCCCTTTTGGCGTTTTTGTCCCTCTCTCAGGGTTTAATGCCTGTGAAGCGCCTGAAAAGTGTCAGGAAACACATACACAACATTCAGTGCAGGTTTTTCAGCTTTACGATGTATGCAATCACGTTTTTGGATTGGGAGTTTTCCTGCCACCATATATTCTTACAGGAGTCAACATCTACATATGTAAAAGGCATGTTCAGAAGTTGTGAGAGTTCAACACTGACCTTTGAATGAACTCCAATGTAGGCTGCCTCCTCTTGAACTGGGTGCCCTCACACACAACCTCACTTTCAATGCTCACCATCCAGCCCCACTAGTCAGATCTTTTATCCCCTTATGACCCTGCTTGCACTTTGAGATCCTCAGGCAGGGGCCTCTATCTGTCCAGACTCTTGGTGTAGGACTGAGGGGGACAGAGTTTTTTGAAATAAGAGTCCTGAGGCTCTGGAACTCCCTGCCTGAGGAAATAAGGCAGGCTGGATTCTTTTTTTAAAAAAATGTACTGTTATCGCACCACCTTCCCTGATTTCACCTAATTCTAGTTTTATTCTGTTGTATGGGTTTTAATATTTTAATTTTAATATTGCTTTTATTCTGTTATTGCTGTATTTTTATTTGTTTTTTATGTGAAGCACTTTGTAACTTTGTTTTGATAAGTGCAAAGATGTTATTATTATATAAAAGATAGTTGCCAAGCTTGAAGAGTCAAAATACTGACGTAACATCTGAGTTAAAATGTGACACTTACCCCAGTATTTTTTGCCACTGCTGGTAATCCTGACCGATAAAGGTCCCACAGTGCCTCCTTACTGTGAACTTTACTGCAATACACCGTAACAGTTTCCATCGTTCCAATGACCTGCTAAAGCCAGGGGCCACGCAAGATGGTAGGTTGAACAGTTGTGTTTTTTGGAGCTTGTCAAAACTGGTTCCAAAGTTTAGTTTAGTCAAAGTTTAGACAATTTAGTGTGGACAGTTGATGATTATCCACTCTAAAGATAGATGCACAAAAGCTGATTAAACCAAATATTAAGCCAAATTAAAACTGGACCTCTCTTGCTCCCCACATGGACTGTTAACCTGCATGCAACCAAACCTCCAGATGGGCTCACTGCCAATTTTCATTTTTCATTCTTTTGAAGGGATGTAAGAAATGTATTATTCAAAGCTTTAAAGGAGTATATAGAGAAGAAAGAACTGGTGTCAAGCATGAAACAAGGTTTCATCACCCTGATTCCTAAATCTGGTAAAGATAAAAGAATATTAGATAATTTGAGACCAATCACATTGCTTATACCAATTATAAAGTACTTTCCAGGGCTGTTGCTGCTAGGCTGAAGAAAGGTATTTTGACCAAAATTAGTGAGACGCAATCAGGATTTTTGAAAGGAGGGTCAATTCATAATAATACAAGACTTGTATTAGATTAAATTGATTATAGCTGTGAGAAGGAAGTGGTTTTGTTTTACTTTAAAATTTTTATAAAGCATTGATTCTCTTGAACATCATGTCATACTGAAAACTCTGTATTGCTTTAAATTTGGAGAGAGATTTATAAATGTAATTGGAATGCTATATAATGAATCAGTAGTTCTGTAGTTTTTCTTTAAGATTTGAGATTAAGTGGGGAACACATCAAGGATGTGGCAGCTCACAATTCTAAACAGGTGGCTGCAGAGAGATATCTGGTATCTGATATATTTGGGAGAGTTTTATTATCCAAAATGGATAGTTTGTCCAGACTCATTAACCTATCCTTCTCCTTACCCATATCAGTGAGAATGATTGAATCAATGAATAATGACAATTTTAAATTCATATGGAGAAACAAATGTCAGCACATATTGAAGAATGACATGGCTATGAAGATGGGGGTGAATGTGATTCTCCACACATCAGTGTGGAACAACAGATATATATTTGCTTAGCAGGAAATCTGTGTACATAGAGAATGGGAGAGATTTGGGCTGTTGCTCATTTTATGGATGATAATGGAAATTTGTCTCAGCATGAGGAGTTCTGTGAGAAATTCCAACTCCAATGTTCTGTTAATAACTATAACAGAATGATAAAAGCCAATCTCTCTGAGACCAATGGTTAAAGAAAACATTCTGTACTCTCCTGGACTGAGGCAGCTTTGCATTGAAAGACTTTTTTGACAGTAAATGTAACAACAAGGAACGTTACCCTAACCCAGTAAGAAAAAAATATGTTCTCAGGGAATTTGGAGTTGGCAAGGTTGAGAAAACAAGAAAAAGATATATTTAATTTCCACTTCCTCCTAAGATAAAAGAGGTAAACTTCAAAATATTAAATGAGATTTACCCAACAAACAAATTCTTGATATTGAGATTTAATTTTGATGTGAATAACTGTGTATTTTGTGAAAGGGTAATTGAAAGCTTGGAACATGTGTTTTTCATTGTGAATGAGTGCAGTCTTTCTGGAGTGACATGCAGACCTGACTACATCCAGGGAGAGTGAGTTGTCAACCTTCACAGTGAAGACAGTCAAGTTTGATCTTTTTGTTGAAAACCGGAACTTGGACTTCGTTCTCAGTATTGTGTTGTTATTGGGGAAGTTTTTTATTCAGAAATATAAATACTTTAAGACTAAACCCAGTTTGAACCACTGGAAGAATTTATGTATTTTTATTTTAGTTTTATTACTTTCTGTCACTTTTATTTGGTTTTGTTCTTGTTCAGCCTGAGTCAGAAGATTTTTGATGAATAAGACAAAAAAAATTGTCTCATTTGTTAGCACGTCTTGTTCTCAAACAAACAAAAAAACAAACAAAAACTGCCAAAGCCCACAGAATGCATCAAGAAGTACCAGCTGTGGCCTGGAGGAAGGCAGGGTTGGACAGTTCATTTAAAAACCATGGGGTGTTATACCTTTTTCAAGCACTCAATATAGAGTTTGAGGAACGGGACAAACTATTGTCTAGATACATATGAGCCGGGGAAAAACCTAGGCTAAGGTACAATTTTCATCATGGCTTCGAGGCCTCAGTATATCCCAGATACTATAAATTCTTCTTCATCACAAACATGTTCCTTTATTCCCCTGCCATTGTGTGTCTGAGAAGACTGCATGTGTTTGTGAGGTGTTGTCAAGATTTACTGGTTCATGAGAGATGCAAGCTGTGACACCCTGAACTGAAAGTGTCTCATCACATTTTAACTAACCTGACCTAGTATTGAGTGTGCAGTAAATGATCAAACCAGTTAAAAGCTTCCAGTTCAGTCCAGCTCCTCCACTGTCTCTGTTCGCCTGATGACCTCAGCAGTACCAGTTTGTTCAGGTCAGACTGACTCAGTGTCTTTCTTTCTCTTTGGATAATCTTGAAGCTGCACCAAGATTTTTGGTGGTCAAAACTACTAAAATACAAAGCTCACTTTTAGTTTCTTGGAGTTTGATGTCCTGTAATGAGATCAAGACCGAAACCAACAACAAAAAAAACACAGTCCAGAACTGTAACAAGGCTCAAAGGTCAGTCATCAGTTCTTCTTAGAAACACAGTCTGCAGATTCTGAATTACAAGAAGAAGGAGGAGGATAAAAACCAGCTGTTTCCCATCTGTGTTACCCATCCAAGGCTTTGAGTGAAACATATTTTCGACCAGTGGCTGTGTTTTACTGAAAAAGTTACTGTGTTGATTATAAATATGTCAGGGAGTTAACGCTTTCTGCAGAGGAGGAAAAGGTCAGAAGCTGTTGTTTCTGTAGCTCGTTGAATGTTTGGCAACTGTTGCAATTTCTGCAGCTCTTCTTATTAACCTGCCTCACTGTCCACATATTGTCAGGTCAAAACACCAGCTTCATTTTAATGTCATTCATGAGTCAACATATGCCTTCATGTTAATGCAAGTTAAGTGCCCTCTAGTGGGCATGAGATGGAAGTTATTATGATAACATAAGAAAAGGGAGGTCATATAAAAGCCATTAAAGGATTTTGCTGGTGATTTTCTATATTTTTCTTATTGTCAACAAATGTCATGTACAGAGCGAAACCAACAATGAATCATCCTATTTAGTAAGTATAGTCCATGTATCCAAAGTCTGATACCTTATTCCTTTGTGCCATACACCTCTGTTGTTGTCCAAAAACTATTAAAAACATATCAATGAGCAACACTGCTGCACTGGGTGACATGTTCCTTTGTCTCTGAAGACAGTGATCACCGTGGTTTGTTTAGGCATGGCTCCAAAGACTAACAGCAATGAGATTGTAACTCTCAGGAGAGCAGTTCCTTGTAAGGCAGACGCCACTGCGCACGCATGGGAACGCAGTTCTGTTTACAGCTTTGCTAGCTTGAGCTTGTTGTGCTACATAACACAACCTCTTGTTTGTGCGATAGATCTCTCAAAGAACCTCAGTACATGTGCAGTGGCATCTGCCACACAAGGAACTTCTCTCCTGAGAGTTACAGCCTTATCTCTGGGGGAGGCACAGTAGAGGATGTGGGGATGTCAGTCCAGTAGTGCACTGCAATTTTGGTGCCAAGAATAAGGGCATCTTGTGCTGTCCACTGCTTGCCTGCTCAGAGTAAGTCAAAAGCTTGGTGCACTTATATTCTGTAACATTTTGTCACTTTATCTTTAAAGGCACACACATATAAACCTTGCTGAAATCACACAAACTGCTTTTTCCGTGTTTTGCTCGTCTTTACACATTCCATAGTTTTTGTGGTGGTGGTATAAATCCCTGCAAGAATGAGTGAAGATTAATGAGTGACTCTTACCAGCATCTGTCATCCATAACAGCTAGCAGTCTATACTAACGGCCTTTCCTTTACCCCATTGACTCTCTTTAAAGCCATCTGAAGACAGCAGGTATCTGGAATGATGTAATGCATTTTTTGAGGCACAATTACACATGCATGATCAGCTGGTTCCTGGAGCTCTGCAGCTTTACAATACAGGTAGATGTGACTGTGATCTGGGTTCACAGAAATAGGGCTCTTGGTGTCTGAGCAGCGCAAGAAGTCACTTGAGTGTGTAAAGGTAAATGGTTAATAGTGAATGGACTGCATTCAGCATCCTTATCCAAAGCATTTTACAATTTGTCCATTCACACTTACAAGATTGAGACTCTCATGTGACTTGTTGAGGTTACATGAGACTCGAGGTTACATGATATTCTTTAAAAATCAAGTGGAGGTCTTTAACGTGGTGGTCTCATGAGGTCTCTTGTGGAACCCTCTAGAGGAAGTTGTCTCAGTATGGTCACAAATGAATTCTTGACCAGTTTGTGGTGGAAAGGTGATCTGACCTCAATCCAAACGCACTACAAGACTTACTTTGCAAGTTTGAGCTAAACAGCTCCGGTAGCCAGGTGTCATTTGCATACTGAGATGTGGATGAGCGAAATCAACAGTTCGCCAGAGGGTGAATTAAGGGTTTGACCTGGACTAGCACAATGAAGTACACTGCATTTGGCATTCTCATAGGACATAGGACGTTCTTCAGAACCTTCTCCCTGTGTTTACGTTCTTGCTCCCACCCCAGACACAACTAACCAGTAAGCAGAGTGAACGTTCTCATGAGGGTTTTAGTGATGCATTCTGGTTTTCATCCACTTATTCGGACCAGAGCAAACGAACTACAGGTTTGAAAACGCCCTATGAGACTCTTTCAAATAATATGGGGATCTTTAGGGGTTCCCTAGATTTATTGAGGTTATGTGAAAGTCAAAGTTTCATGGTCTTTAGTGTCACGTTTGACCTGTTGACGAGACATGAGAACAGCTGAGATTATGTTTCTAAGGTCATATGAAAATCAAATGAAAATCAAATCAAATTAAACGAGAGTTGTTGAATTAAAGTCATTAAACTCACAGTAGATGTGTTGAGATTAAATGAAGAAATGATCGATCTGATCAAAGAACAAGTAAACAAGACTCAGAATCTGACAAAGCATTCAGTACAAACTTATAGCACTTGACAGTTTTTCAACCAGTAACAAAGTACTGAAGTTAAATGCCTCAGCACTGTATCAAAGTCCATTTTTTTATTTAAAAAGAATGCAGGACTGATGTAGGACGGCCAGCAGTTTTTAATTAAAACAAATAAAACAAAGTTACAGAAATAAAATGATAAGGAGAGAAAACTACATAATCTCAACCTGACAAGTTTGCTTTTGCATATTTGTGTCATCAACATAAAAAACAAGCTCAGAGAATAAATACTGTACACAAAGAAGAGGACAGAGGTTCTCTGAAGCATGAAGTGTTGAACTTCAACACGTCTGAGAAAGATTGAATGCTGCTGCTCACCTTTAACATACAGTTTAACAGATTCATCCCTGCTTTTCTTTACTGTTTTTTGTGTGGAGTCAGAGAAAGCTGAATCTGAAGTACTGAATATCCTATATTTAGCATGCTAACATGCTCACAATGACGATGCTAACATGTTCATCATCTTAGTTTAGCACGTTACCATGCTAACAGCTCATTAGCACTGAACACAAAGTGCAGCAGAGGTTGATGGGAATGTCATTACTTTTGTAGGTATTTGGTCATACATTACAATTCATCCTCTGGGGCACAGAATGTTGGTACCAATTTCAATGGAAATTCATCCAATAGATGTTCAGATACTTAAGTCTGGACCAAAGTGGCTGACCAACAGACCAAATGACATTGCCATCCCTAGAGTCACGGCAAGTGTGGCTAAAAATGTTTGATGGAATTTAATTTTAAAATCTGATTCACTGAGCTAAACTCTGTGTGCTGTAATTAACTTGAATGTATCAGATGTGTTAAAACAACTCTGCTTGGTTCAGAGAGGAGCCCTGTGTGAAGACATTTGGGTGAGCTGCTCATTTAAACTGTCTCTAAAGAAAACTTTTTTAAATTACTCACTGTTTGCATGTCCTCTGGGTTTTATGGAAAATGAGATTTTATTTCGGAAGCAAAGTGATTAAATCAGATGTTAGAGGTTCAGTCCAAGCACACACACACAGACACACACACTCACACATACACACACAGACACAAAATCTCAGTTTTCAACACAAACATAATGACAGTTTGAACAGAAATGCAAGTTTCTAACATCAGCAACTACAAACAACACTTCCATTTCAACAGTGCATCCCTGTTGCTTCATCCCCGTATTGCAACTCGGTCCAAGTATCAAGACTTAGACTAATATTGAAACCTGGCTCAGAAATGAGACTCGGCTCAGAATTTAGTATCGAGACTCTGTATTGCTGATAAAGAAGCGGAGCAGCTGATCTGTACATTATTGCATCATGATGACATCATCAGACAGAGGAAGTTCAGTTGAACAGCTAAGAGCTGCTGTTTTAGCTATTGTTACACAGCCTCAGGAGGTTAAATCAGCATCATCAACATGGATTTGACACTTTCTCTTCTTTTTACAGTTACATGTTGATGAGACAGATAGGGTTACTGCACCATGAGACAAAATACTGCATAGATTAACACACACACACACACACACACACACAATGTCATTAAACCTGTTTGTTCATTAGTGGAAGACTGAGATGCTTCAAGTTATTCAGGAGGAGGCAGGAAGGCAGACAGGAAAACATTGACCATTTGAAACCATAGAAAATGACCACTGGTATAAAAATCTGTTTCATTAAATGATGATGAAATCAGCCAATTGAGAGGTCTGATCTTGTCCACACAGCATTCCTTAACGTATTCAAGGGTTTCCTATTTTAACGAGAAAAAGTCTTTTATTCAATATTAAATATGTTTTTGCTTTTTAGTAAACTCGCAGAGCAGAGGAAGTGACTGTCCTTCAGGTAAAAGCTGTTTGTTTGAGTTATTGACACTGCTGATAATCAATAAGATAGGAGCCTTCAGAAGGTGGAGATCAACAGAGTGGACAAACGGTCCTGTTAGATCAATCACCTTGTCAAAGTCAGAGGAGGCGGAGCTTTTACACCTCAAATTCACCTTTGTGTAAAGTTGTCTATGGTGTTTTCTATGGTTTCTCCTGGTTCTTTGAAGCCCTTTCACGGCTGTCAAACAACCACCTGATCATTTAAATGTTTTAGATGAAAGTAACAAAATGCTGATAGAAGCTAGCAATGAGGATCGTAAGCATTTAAGACCTGCTAGTACCCCCTAGAGGCTGTGGTGTTCATTACAGCCACAATATGAAAGTGTTGGACACAACAAACAGCATACTGATGTTGAGCATAGAAATTCATTTGTGACTTTGGGATCAGTATGTTTTACAAAACACATAGGTCCACTTACTAGCTTTTTCCTATTTTTTTAACCACATCTCCAGGTTCACCTAGGCTTACATGAGCACTTTATTAGGAACACCTGTGTAATCTAATGCAATCCAATACAGCAGCTCTGCCATAAATTCTACTTTTAGAATATATTCCAATATTTTGCCACCCTCATGTATGTTAATGAGGTAGACAAAATATTAGGGACACTTTTCAATATAATGCACTCCAGTATACCACCACCACCCACTACGACCTCAATATTAAACATAAAATAGAATTATCACCTTTCTGACAATGTAAACAAAAACTGAAAATGTATAAGCTTTGTAAACGTAGAATTTATAGCAGAGCTGTTATATTGGATTGCATTTGATTGCACAGGTGTTCCTAATAAAGTGCTCAGTGAGGGTATAAGCCTAGGTGAACCTGATGATGTGGTTGAAAAAGTAGGAAAAACACAATAATGAAAAACGAAAAAAATATTGGGGGTGAAAAAATTGGTAGAAAAAGAAAAGGAGATGTTGTGTTTTAACAAGCAGCCAGCCCACAATCAGTAGGTATTTACTGACAGCTAGCAGCTAGCTTAACGTTAGCCCCAGTGTCAGCATAACGTCCTGTCCTCTCAGTGAAGCTATTTTCACAGCCTCCAACTCTGAACTAAACCAGCTGCTTCCTGAATGACACCTACCAATGGATAACGTTAGCAAGTCAGCTAAGAAGACACAACATGTAAATAGGACAACTTTGCAGTTACCTAGAGTGGCATTTTTCCTCTTTTGGTGGCTATCCACTGAACGCACAAACAAACCCTCCATCAAACTACCAGTAAGACAGCAAACAAGTTGACCCCCAAATTGTGGAAGGACGCAGGGTTACTGGGATTAGTAACTGTAATGTAATTCTGAATCTCATGTTGTAATCCCTTATATTTGTTACTGCAAAAATGAATAACTTTACTTTGTAATGCAGTACAGTAATGTGTAAACACCGGACCAAAACCAGTCACAACATCCACTGGGAGGGTTCAAAGGTCATCCACCAGAAGTCAGTGGATGGCCTGAGAAAGATCAAGGAGATCATTCATATCCAATGCCAAAGACGATCTTTAAACAGAGACAGGGGTTACATCCCCCCTCTCCCCCCTGCTATCACATGACTGAAGTTCCAGACTTTGGTCACGTGACTACACCTGAGCCATCTCCATTTGCTGATGAACACTCTGAGATGCAGTTGAAAGCTCAGAATAAACCCAGTAAGTGGGTAAGTTTGTCTCACTACAGGTGATTTAGCTCTTCTTAGAGCCCTGCTGCTAGTGGAGCTAAAACTGTTTCTAGAGGAGAGGGCATGTGGTCTTTCACATCTAAAGGCTTCAATGAAAATCTACCAAAGAATTTCAGATCATACAGTTGTTTGACAGTGGTGAAAAAGCTTTTGGTGAATATTTACAATGTAAATTAAAATAAATGATTAGAGCACAGATAAAGCAACCAGAGAAATTCTCATATTTTGTTTTGCTCATGGAAAGTCAATAAGCTTATTCAAGGAAAACGTTCCTTTGCTGTTGCAGGTCTCAGAAAGTTCCAGTGATGTGTTAGAGTCTTAAAAAGGTCCTCTGACTCTTAAAAGATCTAGTTACAGTAAAGGTTCTGCTCGGACACTTTAAACTCCAGAAAGTTCTGATCTGACTCAGTGAAATCCGAGAGGATGAGTGTTCACACCAGGCAAGTTAGGAGGAAGGGCGTTTTTCACTGTAAAACCAGGAAGTAGCCCAGTCCAGAGTCCAAAGTGAGTCTGTAACACACCGGCAGTGCAGATGTCAGGGATGACATGAGGTACAGGCAGAGGTGTGGACATCAGACATAAGGAGGAAGAATTTATGTATTCATACTTCAGTTCAAACCCTGGTTCAAAACATACAGCAATCTGAGGCAGCAGGAGGTGAGAACAAACAACAAACTGTCCTGAAGCGACCATCCTAATGTGACTTTGTTTCTGGTTTAAATAGATTTTCATCTGGATTTTTATCTTTTCATAAACCAAAAATAGAGTTTTTTTTAGTTTAGGCTCCCTTGTGGGATAGTTAAAAGTATATTTCTATCAAAGGATAATTCCGGTCTATTCCAACTTGTGGTCATGTCCTCTGTAATATTTTGGGGATATTGGGTGGGGTTACTTCATTACCATGAACTGTAGTTTATTTTGAATCAACCAGACACACCGTCTTGCTGGCAGAAATACTTACTAAAGCACCAAACACGGATTAATCCACTGCTGAAAATAGTCCCCAACAAATGCACAATTTCCTCCTGTTTCAGTAATGTTTGCTAAAAATGACAGTGGCCAAAGTGGAAATTACTGAGCCTTGCAAAAAAAAAAAAGAGCCATTTTTTAAAGATATAAATGGGCTTGAGGCTGAATGACGCAGACAGGGTTGATGGCAGAAAGTATTGAGAGACTGATTAACACATTGTTGGCTTTGGTCTTTTAGTGAGATTTATTGTCAATAATGAAAGTAGAATAACACCAGCCTCATCCTTTAATTTCTCCTCCACTTCACAGTTTGTTTGATCGAGATGCTGTATGTTAGGAAAGAGTCGAACATGAGTGCAGGGATGTCTGAAGGACTCTGGAAGGACAGCTGTGACATCACAGTCCAGTGTTGATATGACATGAAGACAGCTGCAGTAGTATTCATGACGTCTGCTGAGTTCTCTGATATCACATTTGCGCTGGTTAGCTCCTCCAGCAAGAGGAAGAAGAACATCTATGTTCAGAGGAGATTTGTTCAGACAGAACCAACCCCCAAACTCTGAGGACTCGACCCAACCTGACCTGAACCGAGTTCTGGTTCAAGACTTGACTTTCTTCCACCTTTGTCTCTGGTCTCAACACTGCATAGCTTCATCTTTAGCCAGCCAATCAAAATACAGCATATTACTGACTCCAGTGTGCCTTCACCATCTTAATTTGTGAGCAGGTTTGGGTATCATTTAGACTTTTTAGATTCTGCTTTTTTAGATTCACAATTACGGTTCCTCTTGAATCCTGGTTCTGATTCTTTGTCATCTCAATAAAACCGAAGTTAGAAGCTAAATCCAGTTTCATTTTCAGCAGATTCACCCATAAAGAGTCATTTGACATTGGCATCATTGACAAGGTACTTTGGGGTTCTTTTTGATAAAAAGGTAAAAGAGAGAAAATAATAAACTTCATTTTACTTGAGTTGGACGTCCTGCAGTGGCTGATTCTGGAGCATCACAATGACTGCAGGAGACAACAAATAAGCTGCTTTTTTGGGGGGGGGACGTTAAGACATTTCCAGGACCTTATTACTTTCTAGAAAATTTGGGGCAGCTCTGTAATTTTTTCAGGACTGGGCTCAGGTCATAGACTTTATGCTTCAGGTCTGTGGTTTGCTTAAAGTGACGTGTCCATGTCTGACTTGGATACAATCATCACAGGTTGTCGTTGGGTCAGCTGTGAATTTTCAGACCCGCGTAGATTTCTGATCCAGACAGGAGGAGGAGGAGGTTCGGTCCTCCTGTGTCTCTTTTTGACGCCTCTGGCAAGTGAGAAGGTTGCAGGTTTCAATCACTGCTGCCATGATGGCAGAGCTGAAATCTGTAGCTCCAACAACAATGAGGACATCAGTAGGGAGTGAAGAGAATTGATCCTTGGCTCGCTCTGATTGGTCCAGGAGCCGGACGTAGGAAGGATGCGGTGAAGAGGGACGAAGTGGCAGGAGGGCGAGGATGGAGAGAGATGGCAGGAGAGAGGGGTGAGGAGGTGGGAGTGAGGAGGGGTGAGGAAGAGAGAGAGGAGTGAGTGAGTGAGATGGAGGAGGGAGGAAGTGAGATGGAGGAGGTGAGAGAGGAGGATGGAGGAGCGAAGGGAGTAGAGAGGAAGGAGGGAGAGAGGGAGGGCTTCACCAACTCCTGAGAAGAAGAGGAGACAAGATGAGACAAGACAAGAGGAAAGGGGATTGATATATTAGTGTTTCAGATCATGTTCTGCACATACTCTACTTAACTATGGTCATATAAACAAAGTAAATTTGAATTTGAGAGCAAGGCAGAGAGAAACTTACAGTGAGGGAGCTGCGCTGCTGTTTGTTGTAAGGGCTGTATTTGGGTTTGCTGGGTTTTCCTGCCACTCTGTCCTTGTGCCTTCTGCTGGAGATGTGCTACAACAACAACAATAAACACATTGTCATACTGACAACAAAGCTGAGGACAGAGAAGCCTGTGACTCGTCTGGCTGTGTTTTGGAATTTAATGAAGGGAAGAAAGAGTTGAAGACAGAGCAACACTTCCTGCTATGCTGCTGCCTATATAAAGACAGAAGAACCAGGTTCTTTACAAAAATCAAACTCAAATACCAAGAATTGAAAATGTTCTCAGACCAAAACAAAAGTCTATATTAACTTGGAGAATGAAGTGGGACCTGTTCCAGATAACATGTTTCACAAACTCTGAACCTAACACTGAAGGTGGACAAACCCTGACAGAACAGTTAATCACAGTTAGTTCAATCAACTCTGAGTAAGTTAACTCTGAGTTAAGTGCATGCATGGTGAATAAAAAAAGACATCATCAGTGGAGTTAAGATACATCAGTTCACCATGGCAACTGATAAATAAAGAACAGAGCCTCCATGTTTATCCAGAAGTGCAAGACATTTGAACGCACATCTGTTGCTGATGATGATAAAGTGGTTAAATGTTACTGTGCATGTAAGGGATAATACCCGACAAGCTGCATGTCCCATGATTCTAATGAATGACACGGGCTAGTCTGGTTTGCCCCTGTAGCACTGTCCAATCAAAAGCAAATAACTATGTAAAGAGGAGATCACTGTAGCTTCACAAGCTGCAGCATAGCACCAATTTTTGTGAAATGTAATTTAAAATCATCCCATCAAATAGCAGATCAGATCAAATTTGTTGACCATATTCCATATCATCATTTTTACATGTTACTGGGTATAAATATTTAGTGAAAACTCATTTCTATGTAAGATGTAGATTGTGTGGTGCAACCTGTTTTAATTTAGTGATGTGTAAATATCCCCTTAGTTAACAGTTGTGTTAAAACTAGCTGGTACAACCAGCTCCAGAACAGGAACACATAAGCAGTGTGTATGAAATAGTGATGATATGATGTTATTAGAATGTTGGTGCCTGCTGTGTGTTTCTACCTGTTTAAGTTGGATCTCAGAGTTGACGTGGACGTCACAAATCTGGCAGTGGAAGGTTTTGTTCTGCAGGCCGGAGCCCTTCAGTGCGGTGCTGCTGCCATTCTTAAGCTTGCCTCCAGGTCGAGGGTAGGCCTTGATTGGCCCAGCGCCACTCCGAGCCTCCAACATCGTCTTGTGCTTCGAACCTGCAAACAGAGATGAGTTCTATGAAACTAGACACAAAATGATGAATATATCTCTTTGTGTGGGTGTTGCATAGTGTTGCAGCTATAAAGCCATATTGATATTATTTTTTATATTTCATCCCATTGACAAACACTCTATATTTGCAATTCTTGCTGCTTATATTTCATATTCCTTCCGGGCAACCACTGGTTTCAGTTAATTTCTATGAAGATCAACCTGCACAGACAGAATTTGTTGAAGACAGGTAATCCAATGGTAATCATCATCATTGGTTGGTCCATTCAATGATGCTCTAATTTTAAGTACCAAAAACTGCAGTTCCTTGAATGGCCACTTGAGGCTGGCTCCAAAAGCGAGTAAATCCCTCTAGACCCCCATGTTAAAATGCCCAACTTTACAGCAGAAATGAACATGTTTACAGCTTGGTACAAAAAGCGGTTTTGGTCTCTATAGCTAATTTCCTCTTTCATGACAACTGTAAAGGGGGGTGAATTTTTTTTTTTTTTTTTATAACTCGCCCATTTAAATTTTATTAAGCTGTAAAGTTATGCATAATTAAGGACGTGGCCGTTTTGAGTGACAGGTCGCTAGCCGCTAGGTGGCTTGTTTCAGCAATCAAGCTTCATTCAGCCCACCTCAGCTCCACCTCTTTGCCCATTTTAGATTAGCCAGGAGTTGGGTGGAGTCTGGCACTGCCAAGATGGCGACGGCTGGAGCCGCCCGCTCTTCGGAAACCAGTGGGTGACGTCACAGTGGTTATGTCCATATTTTATACAGTCTATGTACCTAACCAATGCTGTTGCCATGGTAGCGATTTGTCAATCACAACGTAGCCATGCCCTAAAGCACACCCTGCTTTATCATTGATTTACTCTAAATGGGACCATAATTTACAAAATGTCATGATATTGAAGAAGACTTGAAATGAGCGATTGAGACCATAAACTCATTTGGAAACCATTTACTGTGGTAATAAATCAAGTGGGTCATTTTCTCACAGGCTTCCATACAATCGGACTTCTTTTTGGAGGCAATGGGGTTGCCCCCTGCTGGACATTAGACAGAATGCAGGTTTAAGTCACTTCCACATTGGCTTCACTTTTCAGACCTGGAGCTACATGCTTGGTTCAGTTATTTCATTTTCATCACAACAATTGCAAGGTAAACAGGAAAAATACAGCAATCACATTACAAAGTAATATACCAGGAATGTACTCCTGCAAGTATTTGATTGACCAATGGAGCGCTTTGTTGACACTTCATTGCGTTTCAGCAAAAGTTAAGCCAGGTTCAACTTGTCATTTTTTTTTGACTGAGCCCCCTGTACTGGCTTCCCCACTGCTTTAGCTGAATGGCCTCATTGAAATGAGAACATCCCAAAGGCATTGGATGGGGTTGAGGTCAGAGCTCTGTACAGGCCAGACAAGTTCTTCCACTCAACTGGGAAAAGCATTTCTTCATGGAGCTGGCTTTGTGCACAGGAACATAATCATGTTGAAACAGGGAAGGGCCAAACACAAACTGTTGCCACAAAATTGGAAGAAAACTATTGTCAAAAATATCATTGTATGCTGCAGCATCAAGATTCCCCTTCACTAGAAGTAAGGGGACAAGCCGTAAGCGGGAAAAACAGTCAAAAAGTACACTAGTAAGTAAGTATGAGACAAGGGGTGGCTACATACTTTTGGCCAGATTGTGTATATATGGTAGAAACTAAAATTCTGGCCACTTAACAGCATCCACAGACCACTGATAGCCCAGTGTGTTGTACCATAGATCACTGCTGGTTGGAGTAACTTTTTAAAGATAATAATTTTTTGTCTAGGTATAATTGCTCTACACATTCAGAGCAGCCTGTTTGTATGTTTGTCTTTCCACAGTGTGTGAGTGGTGAGAATGTGACATCAACATATACCCTCTGCAGGTTAAAATCAAGCATGTGAATCTAAAATATTATGACCCAGATGACTTTCCATACATCATCTTGTTCCTCCTCACCTGCATTATGAGCCTCCAACTGAGACAGAGAATTGACAGCAACTTTACACAGAGAGCAGTATAGCAGCTTCTTTGCCTTCTCCTCCTCCGACTCCACTGAGAGAGGAACATCCTGGGTGGAGGCCTGGGAGGAAGGAGGACCAGGGGAGGAGGAGGTGACAAGTGCTGGTGGAGGGGCAAGTGGAGGGGCTTTGGAAGAAGAGGAAGAGCAGGAAGAGGAGGAGGAGAGGCCCGGGGCAGGGAGAGCAGAGGGGGGGCTGGAGGGGGGAGGCTCACTGCCCGCTCTGCTAGAGGAGGGGGAGGTGGAGGAGAGAGGGGAAGAGGAGGGAAGGAGGAAGGGTTTGAGAGGAGAAGATGGGTTGGTGAGGCTGGATAAGAGCTCTGGAGGGAGGAAGAGTAGGAAGAAGACGAGAAGGAAGAAATGAGACAAACCCCATGATATAAAAACCAAACGCCAGAATAAAAAATCATCCGTAATGTTATTCAGATCAATATTGTTGGTGAATAAAATCAACCTGTGTGCTGATTGGTGCCGCTGTTAGCTGAGATTGGAGGGGCGGGGCCAGCAAGACTAGAGCTGCTCCCATTGATCTCTCCAGTGATTGACATCTTGGCCTTGGCCTTGTTCTCCTGAGACTTGAGCTTCTTGGCGTGACGACTGCCTCTGTAATGAGCATCTGCCTGAGACTGGCCAGAGACAGAGAGACAGACAAGTTTTATTTTTCTGTGGGTTTTGTCCCCCATCACTTACATTAAAATCACATTGTCTTACTAGACAGTATGGACGGGAGGAATGATGTGAGGATGGAATGTGAGTATTGTTTTAAGACCTTATCCTTTAATACAATCTACCATTAAGGGTTTATTTCACCAGTATTTCAGAAAAACTGAGGCAGATTCCTTCCCATTTTACGTGCACTGAGCATATTATACATCAAAGTAGTCGTTGTCAGTGATATCTACCCATGCTCTCTTCTAATGTCATCTTGCCAACTTTCAGCTGTGATCTCCGCTCTCTAAAATATGTCTACATCCGGATACATTATCTGGATAATGACATCTGATCATGAACCTTAGCATTTCCACCTGTTTTAATAAGCATTAACTTGAACTTGATTGTATTTATTTAGATGCATATTGATGAGATGATAGCCACACTTCATTTTGTGAGTATATTGTCAATCAAAGTTTTAATCTTGGGTAGGTGTGCAAATAGCTGCACAATGATGTCATACATATGCAAATTAGCAACTTCTAGCAACTTCTGAGCAGGCTATAGCTACTGAAAATACTTGGGAATCAAACATCAAATATCATTTACACCTGACTGGTCTGGATGTTCAGATAGTATTCCGATTGCAGTTTGGTCTGCATGCATTTACACCTTCATTAGTACGTGTTTCTCCTGACCCAGACAAGATTTCCATATACAGATCAGGAGATGGGGTATTAGGTCTACACGGTCATTTCTGAACAGTGATGCAGTGTATGAACAGTTCGGATAAACAGGTGATTTCTAAAGTGTGCAAACTGGTCATGTTGGGTGCCTCCACATACGTTACCAGTGTAACAGTGTGTCAGCACACCATAAAAACAGTGTCCTCAAGTGACTGTCTGGGAGCTCCATGACTCAACTTTTTCTCTTTAGTCCTCTCCTTTCCTCTCCCCTCTGTGCCTCTTTACTCCTCTCCTTTTTTCCTCTTTACTGCTGTCGTTTCTTCTCTTCTCCTGTCTTTTCCTCTTTACTCCTTTCCTCTCCTCTCTGTTCCTATTTATTCCTCTCCTCTTTTCCTCTTTACTGCTCTCCTTTCCTCTCCTCTCTTTTACTCTTTAGTCCTCTCCTCTCTTTTCCTCTTTACTGCTCTCCTCTCTTTTCCTCCTTACTCTTCCCCTTTCCTTTCCTCTCCTCTCCTTTTCCTACTTACTCCTCTCCTCTCTTTTCCTCTATGCTCATTTCCTTTCCTCTTCTCTCCCCTCTTTTCCTCTTTACTCCTCTCCTTTCCTCTCCTCTCTTTTCCTATTTACTCCTCTCCCCTCTTTTCTGCTATACTCCTTTCCTTTCCTCTCCCCTCCTCTTTTTTCTCTTCACTCTTTTCCTTTCCTCTCCTCTCTACTCTTTTCCACTTTACACCTCTCCTTTCCTCTTTTTTCCTCTTTACTCCTCTCCTGTCCTCCCCAACAGTGATTCCTGTTTTCATGTTCACTCATGAATAAATGAACCAGCTCATAAATTAGTTATATTTGACTGGCATGTCATTAACGAGGCAGCTCGTCACTGCTCAGTAGTCATTATGTGAATGAGCTGAGTGTCGTTTACACAGTGCTGTGTTAATATGGAGGGATAGAGTTTACACCTGATTATACACACCTGCTGTTTTGTAGGAACACCTGGCAGAATAATCCGGTACACAAAAACAAGCTAGCAAACAAGCCTCGAAGTATCACAGTCTCAATTCAATTACTCAGCTGCATAACATTTTCCTTAGTAGAGCTCTGCAGACACAAATGTTTGTCATGTCCTTATGAAATCTCCTTATAGGAACATTCCAGCATCAATTTCATTCACTTTAATCTCTGTGTGTCTGGAGATGGGTCCAGATTGTATCTAGCGTAGCTTAGTACAAACTGGTTGCGGGCAAAAACAAATGTGAAAACATGTAAACATGTCCTGGACCTGTACTCGATGCACTGAGATGAAATGGAAGACAGAGAACAAGAGGAACTCTAGAAATGTTGGATAATTGCCTTCAAATGTGCTTCAGACATTTTGATCACAGCAGGACCAGATTGCAGATGAATCACATGACAGGATGTTGATCATAGAGGAATATTAACTAAACTGTCCACAAGAAAATTAAGAACCAACAACTACACATACACATACTTACATCAGAGTTGAACCTCAACTGGCAGACGTTACAGGAGATGACCTGTTTCTTCTTGGGCACCATGGTAACACCAAAGGTGTGGTTGATGACAGCCTTCTGCACCGGGTCCATCTACAAGAGACACACAGAGGTCAGAGGTCGCCAGTCGGCTCAGGATTCATTGAACAGTGATGACAGGGTGACAGGTCTTTTTATTGCAGTCAGTCTGTACTGCCTGTAGCTATAACACCTTGTCACTGTTACTGTCACTCACACACACCTACCGTGTTGAAGTTTGGGAAAAGTCCAACAGGCGACGTTGTCTCAACAGGAAATGACAAGAACGGTTTCATCATCACTGAGGGACCGCTGGCGCCTATCAGCCCCGGCAACGCACCACCCACTGTACCACACCCACTTCCTGGAAACAGAGAGACATCAGGTTTGAATAATTGATTTCTAATAACTGAGCTGATGACACTATGATTGGAGGACATGAGTTGCTCGGTGACGTCCCCTGGCCAGAGAAAAAGTGGAGAGGGCTCTTTTGAGGTGGAGGACTTTCCCTATCAGAATCTCCTGAAGTGGACATTAGTGTGGTGGAGGACCATGGTGATCCCGAGCCATATCATACACATACACACACACACACACACACACACAGATCTAACTAGCATGCTACAAGCTGCGGCCGTCTGAAGCCATGATACACATGGCTAACATAGTCTCAGTGGCTAACTGGAGCTCCAGCCAACACAGAGCTGAAAGAAAGAAAAACAGTGCAACGACATTGAAACCAGCCAGAAGTAGTTCTTAAATAAACTTGTCAGAGTTTAACACTGTTTATTTTAACATAAAGACAATTTTAGCTTCAGGAGCTGACAGCTGCTAACAGCAGCAGAGTCTGGAGCTTTGGTTACACCCGCTGCTGTGAACAGTATCAGTATATGAACAGCGGCTTTAGGAGCCTAAACATCCCCTCTCATCCGAGCTAGCTTCAGAAACCTTCCTAAATGTATTTTCTCATTTTTGTCTTTGCGGAGGGAAGATGCTTGAGCTTTTTATAAATATTAAAAAATACTTTGTGTTCTAACTCAGTGATTCCCAACCTGGGTGTTGGGACCCAAGACATTCCTCTTTTGTTCTTGTGAATTACTGGATCATTTTAGCTCTTCTATATCTGCGACCAGTAACGATGGGTCAGGAGTTGATTTTTGCTTTGTTGGTTTTAGCATCTCTCTGTTCTGCTTGTGAACCTTAGCGATTTGGTACTGCACTTCCACATATTCAGATATTGTAGCTGTCAGAAATTCCTGTTACCTATGACTTAGAATAAGGTTGACGAGAATGTTTTTTATGGGGTTAGAACAGTGACAGTTTTTGCCAAATTTTGGCATTGAAAATAAAATTTGCCATTGAAAACAAACCCTAAACTGAAAAAGGAAACACTGGCATTTAAACACATTTATTGGAGAAAGTTGTATTGGCACTGAAACAAGTATTGGCACTGAAAAAAGTTCCACTGAAAAATAAAACATGGGCAAAAAAATTACAATCCTATAATCTTCTTATCTGATCATATTTTGATATTTTTTGCATTATTATGTGTTTTTCAATGTCAATCTTCAGTCTTTTTTTTTTTTACGCTGTTAGTGTTTTTTTCAGTGTCACTGGTTTTCAGTTTCAACTTTCTGTCACCATTTTGGCGTAGAGGGGAGGGCCCCCTACTGGGCCTACATTACCCAGTATTCTGACAAAGATATCTGAGGGCAATGGCATCATGGTGGAGATTTTGAGCCAGACTGTTTTCGCTCTAGGAATGTTAATATGTCACTTTATTACTTGTCACTATGTCACTTTATAATGTAATATTTCTTCAGGCAAGAAAGTAACGATGTAGATTCCCAGTATGTGGTTAGTTTATCCAGATAACGCATATTTAAACCAAATTTTATTTTCAATGCCAAAATTACCTGTCACTGTTCTGGCCCCATAGTTTTTCCCACTCAGCTGCTTGTAATTACAGTCTGTATGACATATGACATGTGACATGAACATGACATGAACACAGAATTAACCTAAAACCTAATTGTAACCTAACAACTGAACCAAAGCTACGTACACTGAGGCTTTGAGGCCAGCAGTGCTGGTCCATTAGCTTGAACCTCAACAAAGACATTGCTAAGTGACACAGACAGTTCTTGGCAAAATCTCAGAGGACCAAATGGAGTCATTCTGGTCATTTATATGTTGAAACCTGGAGACTTGAGCAGCTGATCTGCTTTACGGTAACAATATGAAGAACATATGGAGCTGCAGCAGTCTGGAGGCAGAGAGAGGCAATAATACAGAGAGAGAGAGAGAGAAGGTGAATGAGCAGCTGACTTAATGAGTGCATGTGTCAAGTTGCTGCAGGGCTATTAAGAGCTGCTGTGTACATCTCAACTCTCCATCTCCATGTAAAGAGGCAGAAAGTGGATAAGTGCATTTACCAGTCAAGGTTTTCACACATCATGTGATATATCCATTACAAAATAAAAATGCCTGTGAATCCTTAAAGAAAAAAATGTGTTTTTTATCATTCATTTTATCACAACCTGAACCATTACATACGATATACATTTAAAAGCCACCAAGAGTCGGATCAACATAATATTTTGTGTAATTCATAGGTGTGATGGCCTGAAGAAGAATGGTGAGACCTCTGAGGTCTGAATCCAAATTTAAACATGCTTTGAGCTGTGTTTGTACCCAGTTACATATGAGCAGGTGTTACATATACAGTACATACACAGTATACACAAATACGAAGAATAGATCTGATGAAGAAGTGTATCTTGTCTGTCCGTTTGTGTACGTTTATAGTCGCAGCTTGTAGAAGCCCTGCAGTGAATTCTTTCGTAACAACAGAGTGTGGGTGGAAACACTGAGATCAACTGAATCAGCCCTGACAGAGGAGGAAGAAGAGGAGGAGGAGGAGGAGGAAGAGGAGGAGGAGGAAGAAGAGGAGGAGGAGGAGGAGGAGGAAGGAGAGGCGGAGGATGAAAAGTTTTGGTCTCGTTGGTTTTATCCATCTGCCCAACTTAACTTATGTAAACCCATTTTAAATGCACTATAAACCAGTCTAACTGATTGTGAATGCCTTATAAATCATTCATCCCCATTCTATAAGCACTACAACTCATTGTAAATACACTATAACCAGTTGAAACTCATTCTAAATGCCATATAATTGATTCCAACCCAATATAAATGAACTGTAACTCACTGTAACACCAATTCTAAATGTGCTATAATCCAATTGTAACACATCCAGAAGGCCTTATGATTCATTCCAACCCAATGTGTAGGCACTTTAACCCATTCTGCCCCATAACCCATTTAACCTACTCTAAATGCACTGTTGATGATTATTAAGACAGTTTCAAACGTTGATCTGAATAAACTGGATTGGGAGGTTGGGTTTCAGAGTTGACATGTGGCTAGCTGTGGATTAGCTGTGTGTCATGCTGCTGCTCTCTGAGTTTATCCTCAGATGGCACAGCTGTGAGTCACTTTCTGTATTTATTACCACAGCTCATTATTAAGTTCAGAACAACATGACACAACGCAGTGCTGTAATCAAACACATGTATCCCGACACACAACAACTCAGATCACTGTCTGGATCAACTGTTATTAGCTGGGAGATTATTTATAATAGTAAATACAGATTAGTGTCAATTTTTAAAGACAGTGTAATGTGACAGGAGGACCTGCCAAAATAAAAGCTTCCCCTTCCACAGTACAGTCACAGTGAAGATTAATGTTCGTAAACAAAATCTGAACTCCTGCATACAACTAAAAGGTATTTTAAACACACTGTGAAACAGAAGTATTCATCAAACAACTAAATCACATTGAGTAGTTAGTGGTAGTTTCCAAAGTCAATTTGATTGACAGTTTGTATCAACATTTATCAAGTTGTGAAGATCTCCCCTGTGTTAAGCAATGCATTGTGGGACAGAGAACCCTACAAACTTCTGATAGGCTACTGAGACCACCTCAAAGACCATCTGAACCATCTTAAAAAACCCAGAATCTCCTGAAGGACAACTCACACAACACAGGAACCAAATGAACCTATCAAGGACTACTGAATCCACCTCAAGAACATCTAAAACATCCAGTAGAACCATTGCTCCATTGAGTATCAAAAGCTCCTTAAAATTTCACCATGACCCTTGTCTCCAGAGCCATCTCACCACCTCTATTTTTTTTCCCTACTTTTCTTCGGCTCTTGAAGAAAAGTGTTGATTTGTGGGACAATGAAACCCTTGAGATTGGATTACGCTTGAAATGAACTAGTCCATATAACTTATGTTGTCTAACCAGTCCTGAGGCAAGAAGCGTTTGTGGCTATTCTGAATGGCAATACTTGAAGGCAGAATGAGTAACATCTAGAAGGACCACTGGAACTTCCCTGGAAACTTTGTCAAAGACATATTTTACATTTTTCCAGATGGGATTAGCCCTTCCATGTTGAGGTGTGGGACAATGGAACTTTTACAGTCCTAAAGGACCATTTGGACTTCCTTGACAACACCTAAAATCTGTTGAAGGACTTAGAACACCTCAAGGACCCCGAGAACATCCTGAAGGATTATTTGAGCCTCCTCAATGACCCCTTAAACTTTTACAGTCTCCAAAGGTCAGACAGTGCTGTCTTGGCACTGTCTGACCTTTTTTCCACTGTCAGTGTTTCAGTGTCCATCAACACCACACTCAAACATCCAGTGATGTTAATAATGTATTTTTAACTGTACTTAATTTAGTCATTAATGTGAATATATGACAGATTTAATTATATTTAGTCTGTAATGTGAAAGTTGGTGGACACAGCTCCTGTTCCCTCTACGATCAGAATGAATTGGAGAGATCTTTCCGTGTGTCTGTGTGTGTGTGTGTTTGTGTGTGTGTGTGTGTGTGTGTGTGTGTGTGTGTGTGTGTGTGTTGAATAGTGTGGTGACAGAGTCATCTTAATTCTGTCCTTCTGTCCCCTGAGATCTGGTTACAACACATACACATATACACATACACAGTAACCCTTCTCTCTTACAGTAAGTTGCTGTTCTAAGAAGCTGCTATAAATACTGATATATATCTGTGACTGAATTCACACTGAAACAGTCTGTAAACCAGCATAAAAAACATCTCAACTTAATAACAAGACAGCCAGTTTTATTTCAGGCTGTTGGTGACTGGTCAGAAGATTTGTGAAAGGCGGTGTTAACTATAAACAAACTAACACTCATAGTTAAAAGCTTCTTCAATTAGTGTGCAAGTCCTACTTTACTGAGATTCAAACTGGAACTGACCCGTTTGGACCAGCCTGACACTAAACTGAGCATTTTAGAACTGAATCAGTCTGATACTGGAAATGATCTAGTTTAGATCAGTCTGATTTATTGGTACTACCCATTTTAAATCTCTTCTAATGGCGCGGTCACTCCAGAAATTTCAGCCATGCTGCTTTGAGGGGCTTGGTGACATACTCTCAGGGCTGTAGCTGGCAAGCTAGCTGCTAATATTCTAGCTAGTCAGTTGCTCTCAGAGCTTCTTTCCATCTTCTCTATACAGAGCCATTTGCTCCCCCTGAAACTTTATTCTCAGGATTGTATATCAGTTCATTTAATTAAGAGTTATTGAAGGGGGAAAAAAGCTCTCTGAGCTATCGCTTGCTAGTTAGCTCAGTCACTAAAAGGACAATAAGATACAACATACAATTTATTCAAAGTCAGTTTTCCAGCTTCTAAAACCGTAGTTTTCAAAGAATGTAATTTCCAGTCACCACACACAGTCACAGTGAGTCAGCTTGTGAACATCTGAGCAGTGTGACATCTGGAGGTGAAGTCAGTGCTTCTCTGAATAAAGATTAATGCCAAATCAAGTCAGAAATGAATGCAACTCCTGCATGATGAACTAGATTCAATAATCAGATCATGTTCAACGTCATAACATCGGCCAAACATTAAGTTCCTTAATTCGTTGGAGCTGATGCATTCATACCTTAACTTTTTTTATTTAACTTTCGTTTATCACGTGCTGTAAATTGGAAGTCTGTCCTGATCTTAATTAGTGTCAAAGATCTGCAGGTGCACCGATGTATTTAATAAACAATTTTAATTTATGGTTGATTCAATAATCTTTAGGGAATGTGGAGCTGTTCATTCTTAGGGAGTGAGTGTGAGTAAAGGTCTGCCAGGAACTCCAGTCTTTAAACTGCAGTCTTCTGAACAGTCTAGAGCACTGATTAGTTAAATTGATTAGCAAAGAAATATATTTAAAACTGTCCTTCCTCTAACATCCATCTGTTAATGTGAGCACATGAGTCTGCACACAAACAGGCTGCATCCTTATCTGTCAGACTGGTAATAGTTTATCCATGATCCAAATATCACTTACTGTTAATTGACTGATTGTTTGAGTGTATTAACCTCATGGTCCTACAATATAAAACTCATATGTTATCTAAGACATCCCCTCACATCTTGATTACTGATTGAAAATGTAAAAAAAGGGATAAAGAGCCTCCAACTTTAGCAAAAAGTACTGTAGGCTGGGCAGAAGAGATGGAGAGGGAGAGCAGAGTGAGAGACTAGAGAGACTGGAAGGAGAAACAGAGGATGACAAAAGTGACACACAGTTAATAAGCTACAATAGCTTCTTCACTCTGCTCCCGGTCAAGATGGTTTGCTAATGGTCAATTGAGCAAATTCGCCTGTCAAAGTTCAGCAAACTTGAACTTGACACAAATCCTTGTGGATTTACTTCGCCCCCGCGGGCAAATCCACATATTACTGCAATTCAATTGTAATGAAGTGATTTTGCAGCAAAATGACCATTTCACAGTTCAAAACAGTGTAAATGATCTAAGCTTCGGATGCAGCGTTTGCTGACATCAGCAAGCACTGAGATTAAACAGTCTATAAATCTATTCTAAACCCTTTCTAATTCTTATAGTTCACCAGTCAGATTTATGACTCTGGCTGCACTCAGAGTTATCTCTGGCATTCACACCTCACTCACACACACAGACACTGACACACACACACACACACAGTCAGCTCTGTTTGGTAGTTCATATGATGAAATCTCACACAGTGTTCTGCTGTACTGCTGACCTCCTGTAACTGATCTTACCTGCAGAGCTCTGTGTTATCTGTTAAAAACCACCTCCATACTTTGGCCAGTGGGTGTGGTTACTAATGCCTCACACCAAATGACTTTTCAAACTGTTTCACTGTCGCAGACAAATTTCCAATGTCAGAATAAAATCATGAGAGTTTTGCCAGAGTTGTGGCACGTTCCTGTCATCTCGATCGTTTGGTGTGAGGTGGTCAAAAAACTCCGTCAAAATATCAAACATGTTTAATATTATAATAAGTCTTAAGTCTTGACTCATGCGAATAGTGAAGGTTTGCTCTCTCCAGCACCAATCAGGAAGCAGCAAAGTAACAGCCAAAAAAACTCCTCAAATACCATCACACACACACACACAAACACACACACACAAACACACACACACACACACACACACACACACATATACACATAATAGACTTTGAATTAACAATGTTATGAGTCGGTGTTCAATTTGGTGTGTATCTGATCCACCGACCAGTTACCACCAACCATGTTAGTGAGAAATTTAATTCCCACTGTCTTTTCTAGAGCTATGTGTTTTTGTGGACACATAAGGAATTGTTAGTATGTCGTATTTCTTAAAGGAACTTTGGCGTAATATTTTTCCCTGAAAGCAAAGGGAGCTTCAGTTTAATTCAAACTGCTAAAATTAATGTTTTGTCACAACTACAGAAATACCAGGTAACTGCTAAAGTGTGATAAGGCTGTCTGAAGTTGACTGCTGTTAGTTATTGGTTTGATTTATGGTTTAATAATGTGTGTTTGTATTAATTACTGACAGTGGCTGATTGTACTCAGTCTTTAACATCAGTATGCAGTAAATGGTTGCTACTTTTCTAACATGTGTTTGATGAAACTTGAAAGCTCAGCCTTCTCATTGCCCTTTAGCTTCCCTTTTTATAAATGACATTAACATTTATCCACCCAGAAAAAGCTAATATTTCTCTGTATAATACGACCTCCTCTTTCTGTCAGCTGCAGTGCATTAAATCGTTTTTCAAATATGATTTCAAGCCAGTTGGAGGAGTTAATCCTGTGACTTTTTGCCTTTGTATAATTATACAGGCTGCTGCTGTTTCTACTGTATTTCATGCAGTTTGCAGGGTTTAAAAACAGAAATACTCCATCATACAGCAGCTGAAAGTGCTGTGTGTGTCCAGATAGTTAATGATTGAAGGTAGATTCTGTATAAACTGTGTAACTGTTTTAAAGTTGCAAAAATACAGCAGGACACCTTTTGAAATGTGATTGTCTTAGCTGATATGATCTAAGAAACATTACCTAGATATATTTTTATTTGTAAAAAAAAAAAAAAAAGAGAGAGAGAAAGAAAATGAGTTAATAACAGGGAAAATCAGTGTGTAGTATCTGTTGTTTCTGTTCACAGTTGTTGTTGTTCAGTTATAATTGAATGAATGAATTAATTTACATTTTCTTTTGGCTGTTTTTTCAGAACAAACCACTGCACACACAAGAGCAGCTTCTGTTTCTGCTTCATTGTTCAACAGTTTATCTTCTTGTAAATTTCCACCAGGAGCTGGATGGGAAATAATTTCAAAAAAGGAATCTAGTTGTAGTCTTGTAAATAGTGACCCTACAAGAGCCCCAGTCTTTGCAAAACTCTTACTCTGTGACTAAAAACTCAGTGACTTATGACACATTGTCTTTAGATGTGAGAGGGTGTCAGACTTTAGTCTTATAAAAGTCTTTTCAAAGTCTTATCAAAGTCTTCTGGTGTATGGTAGGCATCGCATGCAACTCTACAGTTGTATGCAAACTGACACACACAACATCTCTGGTGTTTCCAGCATGTGGAAAACCTTGTATAGGAATAAAAGACAGATAAAAGAGAGGGCTAAACTTAGAAAGAAAAACTAACGTTTTTAATTAAATCTGTTCATCTCAAGTAAAAGACAGTGTGGTGCTATAAATAATGGTAATACATTTGCTGCAAGTTGGTTATAGGAAAAAATGACTGAACTGTACCACGTACCACGTAGCTGTAATTAAAATAAAACTAGGACATAGCAACCAGCTAGCCAATAAGAACTCATCTTTCAACTGCACTGTGCACTTCTTGTGTGTGTGTGTGTGTGTGTGTGTGTGTGTGTGTGTGCGTGTGTGTGTGTGTGGTCCAGGTATTCCTCACATTGTGGGAATGTAAATCTGTTTACACAGTCATGTTGTGGGGACTGGCCTTCCTTATGGGGACAAAAAGCTCCTCAATGTAAAATCATTCATTTTAGGGTGAAGACTTGGTTAAAAGTAAGATTAGTTTAGGGTTATGTTAAGGTTAGGATAAGTCTCCAGGAAATGAATGTAAGGGTTAGGGTGAGGGTCAATGTAATGTCCTCTGAAGTGATGGAAACACGACTCTGTGTGTGAATGTGTGTGTGTGTGTGTGTGTGTGTGTGTGTGTGTGTGTGTGTGCGCGCGTGTATTTCTCAGTTATTTAGTGTGTTGCTGAATTACTGAGACACTGTGTGCAGGCCTGAAATAAGTTAATCAATGTGGGTCTTAATTGTTACAGAGTTAGCACACACAGGTTATTATATCATCATACTCTGGCATTACAGCTTCAATATAAGTGTAAGCTGTAATATACTAAGCAGAGAAAACACAGGGTTTCTTCATATCATAATATAACATAATCAATTTTTCAGCCCAGGCATTATTTACACATTTCCATTTTTTATGCACAAATTGA
This sequence comes from Thunnus maccoyii, assembly GCF_910596095.1. NCBI lineage: Eukaryota > Metazoa > Chordata > Actinopteri > Scombriformes > Scombridae > Thunnus > Thunnus maccoyii. The sequence continues at coordinate 31,508,401 of NC_056543.1, forward strand.
AAATGCAAATAAAAACAATTGTATGAAAACGCACCTACTGTCACACTGTCATTAGTGGGACACTTGAACAGAACTGAGCCATCATTAATGTTATTGGTAACACCTGTGCTTTTCCTACCATGATAAGTCAGAATGTCTGCTGTAAAAAAGACCTTTCATCCATGCTGGCACACTGACGCGGCTTTCTGAAACACAATCTGTAGAAAAATATTGACGTGATCTGTTAGTCTCTGACCTCTTATGAAAAAACTGTTATAAAACTCCAGTAACAGGAATCTAAATAGACTTATTTGGGATTTAGGTAGAATAGTGCTGCATAAAAGTACAACAATCATGGAGAGAATATGAAAATCTGTTGGATGTAACAGCGTTTTAAATCTGGGGTCTCTCAGACCACAAACAGAAGTAACGCATCATTTTCTGAGGGGGACTCCTGAAACATGTGATCAGTTCAAATCAGGTTTATAAACAGTTCTCATTAAGTCATGTGGACTGACAGTTCTGATGATGTCATCTAGCTACATGAACCCACATGGATAAATCAAATCCCATACAGAGACATGCTTCACTTTCCTGAACCTGGTGTGTTTATTTGTCTTCTCTCTGCTGTCACGAAGAGTTCACAAATAAATAAGTGACTATGAACATTAATTGCCCTAAAATAAAACAATGATGAACAGGTAGAAACTGGTCTTGTAAATATCACAGGGGGATATAGTTGTTGTGTGGTGTACATTAACTTTTTAAAGACATGCTAAAATACACAAAACACATGTTCCACAGTCACACATGTTACATAATGATAGAGACAGCTTATTCAGAACTCTTTCTGAGCCGTTCTCATGATCGGCAGGTGGATTCAAAAGTAGTTTTAGGATTCAATAGTAGTTGCTAAAATCACATATCTACTCACACACAGTTCTGCACACCACAGATGAACCACAGCTGTCCAACTGGAAGCAGTCTGAGAGCCTCATTTTCAAATGGTGTCTTGCACCAGAGTTCCATTGACAGCTTTCACACCAGTCTAAATGAACTGAACCAAACAGGTTAGGAGTGAAAGAAGCCTTATAGAAGCTGTATACCTTGTGTACTGACTTAGAACAAGATCTTTGTTTGAAGTGTCCTGTTGTATGATTTTAACAATTTCTAACTTTGAGAACACGCGTGCAGGGAGATGCAGAGCTTCACTGCAAGTCCATCAAAATGAAAACTCCTCCACCATGTCTTATTCACCAAACGTTTTCTGCTGTCGGTGTTTGAGGCTGTTTCCCATTTCCAGTCTATTGATATACAGTAGACTGATCATTTTGAAAATTATCATCATCCTTTCAAAAAAATTACATAATACCCTATTTCCACTCATACAGCACATTACAGAACGGTACAGAACATTTTCCCAAGCAAAATATAAATGACATATTACAACAAGCTTTTCAGAATATTCTCTAGTTAATAGAATCTTTGAATTTTAATCTTTAAAAAAAAGTTGACTATAATTTCAGTATAAAGCAACCTATTTTTTAAAAAGAAATCTCTTCCATCCCTTTATATTACATAACCCTAACTAAAGTTCAGAGTTTGTTCAATGATGTACTGGAGAAGAACTGTACAACGTGTTTTAATTTTGATATGATTTTAACTAACGCCTGCCAACCAATCAGAAAGGAGTATTGTCTGTGGTATTAACATCAGTATATCATCAACCAGACTGCTTCATTATATCATCATCCGACTAAGCAGAGGAAAGAGAAACATCTACTGCTGTTAATCAGACTGTAAAATGATGATCTGATGGAGTTAAAGAGTAAGCCACAGCAGCAGAACATTTTCTCACGCACAGGAAGTGACGAAGGTTGAGGATGAGGAGGATGATTCATTTATTTATTTTAACTGTAGGTCCCTACCTGATCCGGACGTCTTTTTTCCTTTATCTTGGTCCAAACTTTTCTTTTTTTGTCTTTTCAACTCTTTCTTCACTTTCTATCTATTCTGCTGCGCTCTACTGTAATCTATTCCATCGTCTACTCTATTCTGCTGTTCTCTGTCCATCCGTGTTGCTCTGCTCTTGTCTTTTACAAACCAAAGAGCAGCAGCCAAACACACCCACCACTCACTATGTGTGTGTGTGTGTGTATGTGTGTGTGTGTGTGTGTGTGGCAGAGAGAGAGAGAGATAGTGTGTATCAGGTGACTGGAGCAAGAGAGGCATGTGTCATCGCTATTTGAACCCCTGAACCCTCAGTGCCAGGTGTATGTTTCTGTGTGTGTGTGTGCGTGTTACTTCTTAATCCCCTGCTGCCATTTCCTCCAGAGAGGAGAAACTCTATCTCCTGGGACGAGAGAGAGAGAGAGACAGAGAGATATACAGAGAAAGAGAAGGAGACAGAGAGAGAGACAGAGATAGAGAGGAAGAGAGAGGTCGACAACACACTACTTACAGATTATATTGAAGAATTAAAGATTAAATTACCCTAATGCGGTCACTGCTTTATATGTGTGTGTGTGTGTGTGTGATGAGATCAGAGAGCAGTTGTTGGTGGTTCGCACAGTTTCCTGTTACACATAGGACAGTGTATGAGTGACACAAAACCAGCTGGTCCAAGTTAATATAATACACATTAAAAATAAATTGCAAAGTGAGACATCAGATGTTTGAGTTGTTCACTGGTGGCAGGAACTAACCTCGGTGTAACTGACCTGCAGTACAGGCATCAGTATGCCTCAAACGAAGTGCTCGTCAGGTGGTCAACAAGCATCTGAAGCACCCTCTCATAACACCCTCTCATTACACCCTCTCATTACCACACCTTTCAGATGTCAGCTTGGCAACAATTTCTGTAACTCTCTAAAACCATAAATCATGCCCACTTTACACAGCCATTGACTAGATGTGTGGAGGCCAGAAAGTTAGCAGGTTTTGAACATATTTTGCAAACTCTAGCGCAACATCATGAACGCCTTCACAGAGAGATTGTTCAAAAGCATGTGCCATTCTGTTGCTAGTTTGTCTGCTTTGCATGGCTTGAATGGACATATTTACAAGCATTTATTGAGAATGTGGAATTAATATTTTTTTTGACTCAATACATAACAGTGTTGTTTATTGTTGAGTTTTACTGTGCGTATGGATGTTACAGATGTGTACTTTTTGTTATTGAAGTATTGTGAACTTAGTTATTTGACCCCAGGAAGAGTAGCTACTGTTGTAATACAGTAGCTAATGGGGAACTAAATAAACAAACACTCAGTCTCTCTTATTATCTCACTCTCAGGAAGAAAGCAAATATAAATTTATACATTTAGTACTTATTATTTCCCAAAATGTAGAACTTTGAATAAAGAAATGGTCCATCAGCTCCATAATTATGCCCTGACTTTGTACCCACGCATGTCACTAATGAGGTGATGTGGGTACAAGTGGGCCCACTCTTACCCATGAACATCAATACATTGACATAATCCCTCACCGGCTTCCCACTGCAGAAAATGCTGCGGCTGAAATCACTGCAGCTGAAGATGAAGCCTGGAAGAACGCGGGATATTAATACACTAGTGATCCTACTGGGAGGAGAACCTGTCTTACTACCTTCATATGCATCTTAAACATTCCTTATCCACAGAAAGCGAGGGCCGGTAGAGCGACATAGACGGAGTGTGCTTTTGCTGACAGCAGCATTAGACATCATGCTGCATTATTATTATGCAGAGAAACACACACATTAGCATAACAAGAATGTATGTGTGTAAGTAGGTCATGTTCAGATCCTTCTTCATCCAAAATAACACACACACACACACACACACACACACATACACACAGACATACACACGGCAGACCAGTCAGGAATATGAAAGCAGACAGGGGAGCTACAGTCTGAGGGACTCAGAAGAAAACAGTAGAAACAAACAGAAAGTGCACAGAACAGCTTAATCACCTGCAGCAGAACTTTCCTTAGAATCAGATTAAGATTGTAGGTATTTGTACAAGTGTTGTACAGAACCAACAACATACTAGTAACTTAGCTATTATTCAAGCCGTACCAGTCGTGGAGTTACAAATGTAATGTTAGCCCTGAGGGTGCGGTAGAGAAAAAGTCGTATCATTAGAATTTAAACAGTTCCTTATCTGTGCAGCAGGAGTGGGATCAGGAAATTTCATGGAAATCTGACCAGTAGATTATGATATATCTCTCGCTCTGGAACTTTATTGTACAGCAAAAAGTTCAGGTTCCACCGCCAGATGGCAAAAAAATATTGAACACTGGAGACTTCTTTAGAACTTAGAAAAAGAATTTATAACATCATGTTTAACATACTGAGCCTAGCAAAATAATGGAAGCACCACAAGACAAAGGACTTTTACTTAGAAATGACTGAGGACAGTAGAAAATAAAAAGTATTCATGTTTCTTTTCCTGATCTGTCACTCAAGTCAAATATTAATCTAAAAGGAATTTTCATTTTTGTCAGCACCTGTGTTGCAAACTTTAATATCTATGTGTTAAAGGCATGGCTCTGACTGAATGAGGCTACACAGTAACTACAACACTGAACAACCCAGCAACTGCAACCAGAATGAGAAACTGTGAGCTCTACAAATACAACCACGTTGAACAACAGAACCTACATCAATCAATTAAATTATATTTTCATAAACTCTTTTCGTTTCATATGAGTCCATTTGGAGCAAAACAAAAAGCATCTGCAGAAATAAAACCACACACACTGGACAGGGGAACCATTGTGTGTGTGTGTGTGTGTGTGTGTGTGTGTGTGTGTGTGTGTGTGTGTGTGTGTGTGTGTGTGTGTGTGCGTGTGTGAGAGTGACACACACATAAACAAACATACACACTGCACTGTGGTGGTGATGAGCAGCAGTGTGTGGGTAATCACAGAAGTCACGCTACATATAATGAGAGGAATGTCAGGCAGACAGACAACAGTAACAGATTCAGCGGACCGATTGTAGATTTTATTTCCTCCTAAAATGACAGACAGTTTTTTTCCAGGAATCTTCCAGAAGTTCTCTGTGTAAGAGGATCCAGAGTCTATAATGTTCATTTAGCTATTGATATTCCTCTAAAGGGTCCTCCTCTGTGTGAGCAGAGGCAGTCATATCCAGGTCGAGCGTACCAAAGAAGATCATCACACTTAGGAGTGAGCAAATAGAGCAAGAGAAACTGCAGTGTGGCGTACTGAGTAAAGCAGAGAATTTAAAGCAAAATTCTCTGTTTTTCAGACTATCCATCCAGAGTAGGTTCATTTCCATCCACCTGGTTCTATGCACATTTTCAGTTTGCTAAATTATGCTCATTTTGTTGAGGTAGAAAAGTTGGCATATTGAAAAAGAGAAGAGAGGATGAAGGCTGATGGAAACAAACTTGTAGTCATGGCTCTAGTAACGGTCAGTTTCAATTGGTCCACCACTTTGGTCCAGACTAAAATTTCTCAAAAACTATTGTATGGATTTTCATACATTTTTGTAAAGACATTCATGGTCTGGCAGATGAATCCTGACTTTTCCTCTAGCGTCACCATGAGGTTCACATCTCTAGTTTTGGCTGAAATGTCTACTCAGTGTCAACTGTTGGATAGATTACCATGACATTTGTTACAGACATTCATGTTCCTGACAGGATG